>NW_022196898.1:53996851-54005408 GCF_008632895.1 Mastomys coucha | reverse complement strand
AGACCAGGTTGGCCTTGAACTCATAAATCTGCCTGCCTCTGCCTCTGCCTCCTAAGTGCTGGGATTAAAGGCATGCACCACCACTGCCCGGTGTAACTTTTTAGTAAATGGCCTAGCAAGTTACAGAGCCAACTATCTCAAAGTAGGAGAAGGCAGTAGAACTCTGAAGTGTCCTATTAAAATATACATATTTTGGACCAGCCACGTGGTTAAATAGGTAAAAAGCCCCTGCCACCAAGCCTGGCCGTCTGAGGTTGATTTCAGGAACCACATGATGTAAAAAGAGAATTGACTCTCAAAGTTGACCTGTGACCTCCACACAGTGCTGTAGTATGTGCACACCCAATATGCAGAGTCAAAAAGGAACTTTAATGGAAAAATTAAGATACATTTTTGCCTGTTTAGCTCATTAAAGCCCTCACTATTTTACCTGTACTTTAATTTCTCATATTAACTGGGGATGGAAATGAAAAGGTTGGGCCCATCGATACTGAAAAGCACAGGCATAAGGACAAAATCGAAAGCAGATAATGAAACTGGGGAAAGCAACATGGAACTCTGTGTAGGAATATAAGGAAAATCGAGAGCAGAATCTATTTTTTTTTCTTAAAATAAGGAGCCTAACTTAGCTTCTTGTTATATGTGCAATATTAAACCAATTCTAGAGTGTTCACATACAAACTGGAATCTTTGTTAATCACTTTCCTGACAGGCTTAGATTCTTCTGTTATGTTCTTGGCCCAGGTCCTAACTGCAACCAGTGTCCCCAGAACTATACTAAGCTGTAGGGACAAGTAGTGCTTTCATCCCAGCAGCAAGATTATTGGAAATATTTAAGTGGTAGAAAGAATGGGAAACCCTGTACAAAAGAACCTAGAGCCAGGTGGTGGTGGTGCATGCCTTTAATCCCAGCACTTGGGAGGCAGAGGCAGGAGGATTTCTGAGTTCGAGGCCAGCCTGGTCTACAGAGTGAGTTCCAGAACAGTCAGAGTTACACAGAGAAACCCTGTCTCAAAAAAAAAAAAAAAAACCTAGAGCTCCCAGCAAACACTTTTACTAACGAGGAGACCCAAGGCTTCCAAGAACACTCTGCAAAGTCAACATTCTGGTCTGGAGCAGTGGCAGAGCCTGCTTGGGAAATTTTCAGGTATCTTGCTGGATAAATCGACTGATGTGTTATTGGGGAGGGCCATATTGAATATTGAACTGTGACCCTCCCTGCCCCCCAGGGATCATCAGCAGATATTGGTCCACTAGGGCAAAGGGAGCAGAAGTTGGGAGGGACCAGCTGCAGACAGACAGATCAACTTTCCTTGGGATGATTCAAAGCTTATATAGTTTTGAGGACAGAGGTCGGAATATCCAGGCTGGGCAAAGTTTATTGGCTGAAGGTCTGAAATGCCTCATTAGCACGGGGAAGCATTTTAGGAATATCAGGTGCTAGCTGAGTGGGTTCTTCTCAAGAGAAAGAAGTTAAACTTATACTGTTAACCAAGGCTACATGACATTCTGCAGGTACAGGTATGTGGAGTGTTTTGAACTCCCCAGACAAGGTCAGAGAAGGGGATGCCCTGGCAGTGAAGGGAGTCCTCCATACTGTGCTGAGCTCAGAAAGCTGTCCAGACAATGGTGGACTTCAACCTTAGCGAGGTAACATCAAAGCTCTGTTCCTGCACCAAGATCACCATGAACAGAGCTCCTCCTGTTTCTCCTCCACATTTACATTAATAAGGTTAGCTGTAGGTTTCTCCTTCACCTCTTACAAGCCAATCCTGTAGCAGGACCCTGAGCAGCCATGGTGAGCAATGATCAATCTTGCCAGCAAATACCTTCTACTCACATTAAAGAGAGACGTAGAAAGCACAGAACTACGTTAGTTTTCATTTGAAGGAATGCATATGTAGGGGATTAATGAGTGGTTCCAAATTTTCATTGTTGTATCTTTGTTTTACTTTGAACTTTGCAAACTCCCACATTCAAGAAAGATTTCTGAGAGGATGAGGAAACAACATTCTCAGGCTGCATATAAACTACATGTATGTATGCACATAGAGCAGTCTGTCCCAAGCATGTCGATGTACACGTGTGTGTGTAAACAGAACAGTCTGCCACGATGTATGTAAACTTAGAACACCGTGCTCCAAACAGTACTATGAGTGCTGTACCAGCACCTTCTCTTATAAGTAGTATTGACACTGGGGGGGATGTTCAACAGATAAAGGTAAGTGGCACACAGGCTTCATGGCCTGAGTTTGATCCCCACAACGCACAGTGAAAAAAAGAAAATCAATTCCTGAAAGTTGCTTCTGTCCTCCACATGTGTGTGCTGTGGTATCCTCACACACACACACACACACACACACACACACACACACACACACACACACACACTGTGGTTACTAAAACATTTACTTTTATTTAAAAGAACGTGCTTTTCAATGACTCTTCTCAGGAATCAAGCACCCAACTCACAGTAATGACTGGAAGTTTCCAGAAGAAAAGAAGGAAGCAAAAGTTTAAAGTTTATGTGAGTTGTAAAGGTCCAAGGAAGTTTAAAGGTATCTGAAAAATGAGACTGACAGATGATACATATGATGTTATTACTTCAAAAGTTCAGAGTTTTAACATATTAATCAGTAGAGCTGTGTACCCTTGGTAAAACCCTGGCTACTAAATCTTTTATAAAAGTTATCATAGTTCACGGGCTCAAAATTTCTAAATTTCTCTTGGTATTATAGGAAGTCAGTAGAACATAGTCTATTTCCTCCATTTCCCACAAAGTGATGCCCAACTAGTGGCACTTAGATCTAGAGACTTAGGTATACCACCTACAGTCATTTTAAATAAACTCCCAGCTTAAGTTTTCCTGCTTAATGATGGCTTGTTTTGAATTCCTGCTTGCTTTATAAGGAAACGTCTTCTTAGAATCTATGTTGGAGCAGGAACTAAGCCGTATCTAAGGAAAAGTTCTGGAGACTGGTATGTTACATAGATATGGACAAGGGAGATGGATCCAACGGTAAAAAGGCTTGCACATTAGCCTGACAACCTGAGTTTAAGCCAGGAGTTTATATGAAGAGCCTACATGTATGTATGTGCCTGATACCCAGAAGCCAGAATATCCAATAGGCAGGGTATTCACTTGTTTTCTCAACATCCTCTTGAGGTGAAAGTAAGTGGATTTGTTTGTTTGTTTTTTACAGGAACAAATAAAATTTTCTAAGCCCCCCCCCAAAAAAAATGTCCTTGGAAAATTGACCTTCTCCCTCTTCCTCACAGCTCCCCTTTAGGATTTTGGGGAACCTTTCCAGAATAGATAGAATCCAGCTCAGCCCCCACCCAGTGGTGCATGGGTACTATTAGAGAAGGAATCCCAAAATCTACACAAGGAAACATCATGTAGACTAGACTCAAAGATGTTTCCAAAACCAGAAATGAAGAGAATTCACCTTGAAAGAAAGAAGCTGACAACTGGGTTGTTGAGATCATTTTCAGAATCCCAGAACGGGCTAGAGTAACCACTCAGAAGTTAAAAGTATTTGCCACTCTTGTAGAGCCCCAGAGTTAGGTTTGCAACACCTATGCCAGGCAGCTCACAGTCACCTGTAATTCTGGTTCCAAGAAAGCCAATGCCCTCTGCAGGCACCTGCATGTGTGAAGCATTCGCTCAAACATGTACACACAAGTATACAAAAACACAAATAGAAAGGAACTGCAGAGACCACAGAAAGGTTCTCATGCTTCCAGTTTATTCAATAGAAAAGAGATTAGGAGATTGCACCATGGTGTCTTTGTTGCCAACTTTGTCCCATAACAGTTTGTAAGTGGCAACATGAGGTAACATCTGTTGTATCACATAGAAGAAAAGACAAGTGTTTTCCCTAGGATTTGCCACCAATGGAGTGCATGATCTTTGATTCATAACAGAGTTTTCCAGGTTTTCTTTTTTCAAAAGAAAGCTTTGTTAGAAAGGCTATTGAATTGACAAATGGCTCCTATCAGTAAGAGTGAAGCCATTTTCAAAAATGAAAGAAGTATATCATAGGAACAGGACAATAGAGCTGGAAGACCAATTTCACCCATCTTGGGAGTACGTTTCTACCTCAGTAATCAAGCTTTCCCATTTTAGAGTTGCACTCTGTCCATTTGGGGTATCTGACATCTCTCTAGGGGGAACAGTGGCCTTTTCAAGAACCACAGTCTTTTTCCTGGGAGTTTCCTTCTCACTGGGAGTCATAGTCTGAAGATAGACAAGAGTCGGATCCATCCCCGGAGGGGTTACAGACTTATGATCCATTGTGGCTGTGGTCTCTCCCTCATTTGTCTGGGTCTGGGCTATTACTGTCATCCCAGTGGTGGTCTTAGAGATCCCACTGGTGGTCTTAGAGATCCCGGTGGTGGTCTTAGAGATCCCACTGGTGGTCTTAGAGATCCCGGTGGTGGTCTTAGAGATCCCAGTGATAGTATTAGAAATCCCGGTAGTGGTCTTAGAGATCCCACTGGTGGTCTTAGAGATCCCACTGGTGGTCTTAGAGATCCCACTGGTGGTCTTAGAGATCCCAGTGGTAGTATTAGAAATCCCGGTGGTGGTCTTAGAGATCCCACTGGTGGTCTTAGAGATCCCACTGGTGGTCTTAGAGATCCCACTGGTGGTCTTAGAGATCCCACTGGTGGTCTCAGAGATCCCACTGGTGGTCTCAGAGATCCCACTGGTGGTCTTAGAGATCCCACTGGTGGTCTCAGAGATCCCACTGGTGGTCTCAGAGATCCCACTGGTGGTCTTAAAAATGAAGTCCAGTGTCATAGTTTTTACCTCAGGAGCCATAGTGTTACTTTCTGGAGTTACAGCTTGCTTTTGAGGAGATGCTGTTCCTCCAGGGTTTATAAATCCATCACTAGGGATTGTAGTCATATTTTCATACTTTCTGTTGACCTCAGTGACCACAGTCTCTCCTCCAGGGGGCAAAATTTTTATAGTATCTGTGGTCAACACCTCTGTCACAGCCAGATTCACAGAGCCAAGTCCTGAGGAATTCACAGATGATGAAAATTGTGGCAAGGGGGTTGAGTTGAATTCTGGAAAAAAATCATCAAAGAAAAAAAAATAGGTAAGATTTCTACCTTTTCCTTCCTTTCTTATTAGTTCCCAACAATATTAAATCCACTCCAAAGTTAAGGAACCTGATTCAAAAACCCTTCATTGAAGGATTTCATGATTTACCTCCCAGAAGGGGAAGATAAAAATCCCACCACACAAACTCTCTGTTCCCTCACTCTAAGATGTTAGCAAAGGCCCAAACTGTGGGCCATCTGTGGATTTCTGCATTTCTGGTGCCTAATTCAAGGAAGGTCTTAGTTTCCTGTTTAAAGCCTCATTTTAACCTCCCTCAGTACCTAGCCAGACTTGTTTAAGTCCTGGTTTACTGTTGACACCTCAAAAGAGAAGCTGTCAGCACACTACATTGAAGAAGGTGTCAGAAACAAAGCTGAGGTCAGGAGACTCTAGACAGCAAATTGTAAACAATTAGAGCCAGTGTAAGGGTTTGGTCTGACTGAACTCCAGTCCTGAATCTCTAAGGGATTTCAGCTCTTGCATTATATCCCCTAACTGCCAGGGTGTGTGTGTGTGTGTGCGCGCACACGAGCATGCGAGCATGTATGCGTGCGTATGTGTGTGCGTGTATGTGTCTATGTGTCTGTGTCTATATGTCTGTGTCTGTGTGTGTGTCAGTGTGTGTATGTATCCCTTTTCTAGTTCCTTGACCATGAAGTGAGAAGGAAAAAATAGAAATGAACATTAACTATGAAACAGTATGCTATTCATCCAATTCTCATTTAGTTCTTATAATAATGTTCTGAGTCTGAGACTATTTCATTTTTAGATGAGGCAAAGGAAGCTCAAAGAGTTCAAATCTGGTTGGCCTTCAAATTTTCTGTCTTCCCTCAATGTCAAGTCAAAGAAGTTAGGCATAGCCGACTAGACCCATCCGTGCCTGGTTTTGTGACTTACAACTCTGGTTTCCAGGTCTAGTTACTTACCTGCCTGCACCAAGAACTCATTCAATATATGGACAAGAGGGAAAGGGCCATTGCCACAGAAAGTGCCCCGGACGTCATCCATATCCAGTGTCCACACCACAGCCCCCCCAAAATGCTCTCTTTTCACATACATTGCCTGTAAAAGTAACAGTCAGTTACTAACAACATTCTAGTCTGGTACAGGGGACAAAGCAGAAGATGAGCAGCCTTGTAGAAGGCAATGAAGGAAGGCAGATATGATTACAATCTGCATGGACTCTAGCATCTACTTCTCATTAACTGTGGAATCTTAGAAATTTTATGTGACTCATCTTTCTTGGTCACCTCATTCAAGAAAAATAAATAACATTTTCAATACTTTGGGGGCCAAAAAATGCCTACACACAACTTAAATAAAGTTTATTGGGTTTCCTTTGTTCGGTTTTGGATTTTGGTTTTTGGAGTTGTTTTGGTGGTGGTGGTGGTGATTTGGTTTGTTTCACTCTGGGGCTTTGTTGTTGTTGTTTAATCAGAAAACAAATTATTTATAGTAATACAAGAAGCCAGCCAGCACCTTGAATCGGTTCCCCTGCCCTAGTCAACTAAAAGTCAGTGAGTGGAGCTGGAAAGATAGTGCAATTGTTAAGAGTACCAGCTGCTCTCACAGAGGACCCAGGTTTGATTCCCAGCACCTACATGGTGGCTTGCAACCATCTGTAACTCCAGTTGTAGGAGAAATGACACTCTCTCCTAACCTTCAAGAACATTAATCATGCTAGTGGTACATACACATACATGCAGAAAAAAAATCATATGGATAAAATAAATAAATCAAAAAATTTAAGGCACTGTGACAAACAGATGCTCTCCTGTATGTACATGATGTTTGCCTCCTATGTGGCCCTGACACTCATTATCATATGCCTGGATCCTTCCTTGTCCCTTGGAGTTTACAAAATTGCAATTTTTGATAGCAAGTTCACATATAAAAACACTAAAATTAGTTTTTGAAATACCTACTGAATATAGGATAAATGAAGAATTTCCATTTATTAAGTATCTCAGAATTTCCAAAGTAAAGACAGATTTGGGAATAACTGGACCATGAAACACCTTCTTTAAATCGCTATGAAAATCTGCCAGATATGAGCCAGCGATATGGCTCAGTTGGTAAAATACCTGGTCTTTAAGCCTGAGGACTTGAATTTGATTCCCAGAGCCCACATTTAAAAACTCAAGCATAGGGCTGGTGAGATAGCTCAGTGGGTAAGAGCACTGACTGCTCTTCCAAAGGTCCTGAGTTGAAATCCCAGCAACCACATGGTGGCTCACAACCACCCGTATATGAGACCTGACACCTTCTTCTGGTGTGTGGGAAGACAGCTACAGTGTACTTGTTTATAATAATAAATAAATCAAAAAAAAAAAAAGCATAGCAGGGTATGCTTGTAATCCCAACACTATGGAGGTAGAGACAGGAAGAACCCTGGGGCTTGTTAACCAACCAAACCAATCAATCTAGCTGAATCTATGAACTTCAGGTTCACAAAAAGTAAGATGAAGAGAAATTAAGGAAGACCCTTTTCAGGTGGTTTGGGCTGGTGCCCTGAGCAGACCTTGGGTGCAAACTCTGCAGCCAGTCCCACAACACCCAGAGGAAGCTCCACTCCCAGGAGCTCTAACACTCCAAGGTGCTCTAACATGCCCAGGATCCGAGGTGAGGAGGACCCAACATCTGTCCCAACACCAGGAGTAACTGGGACCAGCAGGACCCAAGCATGAAGGAACTTCACCAGCCCAATGGCTCAATTGCTTCTGGTCTGTCTAGGCCAGTGCCCTGAGCAGATCTTGGGTGCAAACTCCACAGCCAGTCCCACAACACCCAGAGGAAGCTCCACTCCCAGGTGCTCTAACAAGCACAGGATCACAGGATCCCAGAATCACAGGATCACAGAGACAGCTTGACTCTGAGGAGTTCTGACACAACCAGACCACAAGAAGGACAGGCTCCAGTCATTTAGAAAAGGCAGGTAGCACTAGAGAATCAGATGGTGTGCACCGGGAAGCTGGGGGAGGGGGGGTGGCAAGCGTAAGAATATAAACAACACAAACCAAGGTTACTTGGCATCATCAGAACCCAATTCTCCCAGCATAGCAAGTCCTGGACACACCATCACACCAGAAAAGCAAGATTCAGATATAAACTCACTTCTCATGATGATGATACAAGACTTTAAGAAAGACATAAATAATTCCCTCAAAGAAATACAGGAGAACACAGGTAAACAGGTAGAAGCCCTTAAAGAGGAAACACAAAAATCCCTTAAAGAACTACAGGAAAACACAATCAAACAGGTGAAGGAAATGAACAAAAACATCCAGAATCTAAAAGTGGAAATAGAAACAATAAAGAAATCAGAAAGACAGACAACCCTAGAGATACAAAACCTAGGAAAG
The DNA here is from genome assembly GCF_008632895.1 of Mastomys coucha. NCBI lineage: Eukaryota > Metazoa > Chordata > Mammalia > Rodentia > Muridae > Mastomys > Mastomys coucha. The sequence goes on along the minus strand of NW_022196898.1, from coordinate 53,996,933 downwards.
AGATCAGGAGTCAGAGATGAAAGCATCACCAACAGAATACAAGAGATAGAAGAGAGAATCTCAGGGGCAGAAGACATCATAG
>NW_022196898.1:53987588-53996041 GCF_008632895.1 Mastomys coucha | reverse complement strand
ACAGGAAGTAACAATTACTTTTTCTTAATATCTTAATATGAAAATTAATATTACCAACATGTCCTAATTCATTGAAATTCAAAAATATGAAGAATTAGAAATTTGTTGACTGTCATCCAATGGTCTCTCTAATTTGGTAATTGGAGAAATAGGTCCAATATTGTACAATCCATATATACTTTCTGCTTGTTTGTACATGACAGTGTCTTGCTGTGCCCCACATAATGGTCTTGACATCATGCTTCTCCTATCTTAGCCTCTCTATTAGTAGTATTGTTTATTTCATTTTTTTACACTATACTATGGTCTTCAGAGCAGCTTACATATTTCAAAAGTATTTATACAGCCAAAAGAAACATAGACAATTAACTTGGGAGGTGGCTTGTAAGAGAAATTTTTAGAAATTGGAGTTCATTGCAATAAGGTTGTACTTCAATGACCCTCACATAACCAAAGGATTTTACCTCCATCATAGCTAAGCTGAGAGTTAACAGTCCTGCTGCACCAAGGAATGAATTGTAGGCATGAATTTTAGATACAGATTTCCTGCTATGGTCAAAGCTAATTAACTTGAGTGTCTTTATTCTCAGTCTTTATTCTCAGTCAGAGTGAGACTGAATGCTTTGCTTGACATTTGTAACTATTGTATCAAGTTTGAAGAAGAGGACTTTAAAAGTTACTCTTTCTCTGAGATGAATGCTTTTCCAAATTATCACAGCCAATGAACCAGATTCTTATCCTCACCTAATGTCTGCGCCACCCTCCAAACAGAACCACTGTTCACTGAAACAGTTGGTGAATGACTTTATGGATAGACCATCTAAATACACACACCATTTCTTAAATGAATGTAACCTGTTCTCTGTGGGCTGATAATGAAGTCACTCACTCAAGTTAATTAGCTTTGACCATAGCAGGAAATCTGTATCTAAAATTCGTGCCTACAATTCATTCCTTGGTGCAGCAGAACTGTTAACTCTCAGCTTAGCTATGATGGAGGTAAAATCCTTTGGTGATGTGAGGGTCATTGAAGTACAGCCTTATCACAATGAACTCCAATTTCTAAAAATTGTTCTTACTTTGGGCTTGAACTACAGTAAGAGCAAAGATTTTAAGCTCTACTAAACACAAAACAAACAAACAAAAAGACTTTATATATTTATGTTCATTTTTAAAAATACTAGTAGTGATGTATTATTTTAAAATACACAGTTAATATATTTGGAGTTATTTAAAATATTATATTAAGAAAAACATATGTATATTGAGTATTGCTGTAGATAAGCATCTACATAAGACTGTTAAATTGATTGTTGTTTTATATCAAACAACTTTTATAATACTCATTTTTATTGTTATAATATTTTATAAATTTTAAAGAATATGACAAAAAAGGTATTGTAGGTATTGAAGGGGGTCTCTGGGAGGAGTTGGGGTACAAAAGGGAAACAAGAATGATTTAATTCTATTTACTTAAAATATGTTTTTAAATGTTAACAAATTCAGATAAATTGAAATCATGTGTCTTTTCTCATCATAATGTAATAAAACTTAAATCAATAAAAAAGGAAGACACATGACATCAGTTCCTCTCACCTCACCATGTGCACGCTCACATACACCATATACACACACAGCTGTCAGACTCAATTTTATTTATGGCACTTGTACTGGGAAAAAGGGATGGTCAGTTGGGCTCCAAAATCTTCCAAATTGCAAGTCACATACCAACTCAGAAATTCCCCTTGAAGCAATATTTTAGACTGTCCACAGAAATGCCCTGTCCCACCCAAATTCTCCTTTAAACCTGTGACAGGATTTCTATCTATCCTAGTGAGCCTCTCTCAAAAGCTGTCTCCTCCTCCTGCTCACACCTACCTCAGGAAACCTTAAACTTTTCCTAATCCCTGCTACCTATCAGTGGTACTCATGGATGCTTGGTATGACACACAAGTATGTGCATGATTATTATGGGCATACACACACACACACAAAGAGGGAGGGGGAGAGAGAATGAGAATAGAGGAAAGAGAGATAATAGAGGAGAGAGAGAGAGAATAGAGGAGAATCCCATCAAAGCTAATGAGAATCTGAATACCAGAACAGGAAAGAACAAGTGCCTCACCTTGTAACTGAAACTGATAGAGTCCTCGTAGCCAAGCCACTCTTTCCCCTTAAAGGCATATGGGACATATTGATAATCAATCCAGGACTTTTTTGCTCTCTGGACAAAGGAACAAACCTGCCAGGAAGACACATGTGAGTTCCATGAAATGCCCTGAAGAGAAGCACCAGGAGTCACACTTGCTTCTTGGCTTAGGAGGAAGGAGCCAGGGAAAGCCTCTTACCAGGACCTGAGACAGGAAACCAAAGAGGGAGCAAAAGAAACTGTTCACAAAGGACTTCCTCTACATTCAGACTCTGTTTCTTCTGTTACATAACCCTTCCTCTAGTGTCCGTAGTAAAAACTAAAATTAATTCATTAATTTTGATACAGAGATAGAAAAGTGAGTGACATTCACCAGAAACAAAGTCAAGTGCAATAACACTAAGACAAATCAAGCCAACCAGTGAGTGACCAGGTCTGCATTTGTCTTCTGGTCTGTCTTGTGTTCATAAGTGCTCAGATTAAGCTGCCCTATCTAGATTACCATCTTATTAGCCCTTGAACTTCCAGTACATCTAAAGATCTTGGAGGCAGGGAAAAATGGGTTGTTACAACCCACCATGCTCCTGAATACCTACTGAACTCCCAGCATTGTGCTAGAAACTGAGTATTACAGAGTACATGTATTCAAGCTGGGCTTCAGAAGTTGACATCTAGGTCATTCCCCGTGATGCTTGTTGTTGTTGTTGCTGCTGTTGTTGTTGCTGTTGTTGTTGTTGCTGCTGCTGCTGCTGCTGCTGTTGTTGTTGCTGCTGCTGCTGCTGCTGCTGCTGTTGTTGTTGCTGTTGTTGTGGTGGTGGTGGTGGGATGTTGGTTGTTTGGATGGTTGGTTGGTTACACTTTAAAGAATTGTGTAATTGAAGTTTCTTTAATCTATCAAACATTCTTTCAACTATGACACCATGGACAACCATGCTTCATGAGATTAGCAGGAAAATATCTCCCATGATCCAACACAAAGCAGAGCTTGTTTGCATTTGTACATCGCCACTCCTCCCTAAGGGGGGGCTGTAACTCTTCATCTGGCACCCTGCTGTCTTCAGCTAACCCCCAAGATTCCCTGTGCTTCCAAGTCTGCTCAGACTTTACCTGCCCCACCACCCTATGCTCTTATTGTCTCCTCAAACCATTCATTCCCCAACCAGTAGACAGAGCTCTCTAATCCCATCACCTCATAGTAAGCCAAGAAGCCAGCCTGCTTGGTGTACTTCTCAGGAGATGCTGGTCCCATTGAGGCAGCCTGCCATCCATTCTTAGATTCTTTGAGGAGGTGAAAGGTACGTCCATAGGTGGGGAAACCCATAATAAGCTTATCTGTGGGTGTCCCAAGCTTTCTCCAGTAATTCATAGCATATGCCTGTAGGTGGAAAGAAGATAGCCTCACCAGTAGCCTCGGCTCAAGGATGCAAATGTGGATCACCTGAGACCTTTCCTTCTCTTACTGAAGATCTGGAGTCTTCAGGATGGGAGAATGGAGGACTATTGTGTCCTGTAAACTTTTCCCAACTTCCATGTAAGTCGTAAGACAAAACATTAATGAAATCCAAACGTCTGTAAGAAACAAAGGAGATATAAATGCCAAGCTAAGGAAAGACTCAGTTCATATCATCACAGCACTATGCAGCTAAGTAGCTATAAGCTGGTCGTCAAGTTTCTTGCTCTTATGACCCTCCCCAGGCTATGTCAACCACTTTGAGATGGAATGAACTGCTAGCTAGAAATAGCTGTGCATCAAGCTCCATGTATGCTGAGACTATATGTAGTGGCTGAAAGAGCTCAGATAGGAAAATGATTCCATGCAGTGCCAGCAGAAGTGCCAGCAGAAGTCTCCCTTAACCATCATGAATCAACCCACAGTACCAACCCATAAGAGTAAAAGAGATGTATGTTAAGGAACCACTGGCACCCACACTTTCATAATCATAATGACCATATGTTAACTGAGGGGTATCATGCCACAATGTAAGGGTTTATCCTGGTTATCTAATTTAATATGGTCAGTGTCATAAATAAATAGTTTCTTTCTCTTTCTCTCCCACCCTCCCTTCTTTCTGTTTTTCATGATGCTATCTCATTATATAACTGAGGTGGATCTAGAATAATTTACTATGTAACTCAGGCTAATCTCAAACTCATGATCCTCTACCTCCCTGATGATGTGATCACAGACAAAAATGCAGTACCATAACCGACCAACTTCGTACATTTTAAAGTTAAATAATTAGAAACTCAGATTAACAGATTCTCTAAAAGCCACCCAGTTAAATAAAAGCAGCTCTCTACTCTCTCTCTCTCTTTCTCTGTCTCTCTCTCTCTCTGTCTCTCTCTCTCTCTGTCTCTCTCTCTGTCTGTCTCTCTCTCTCCTCTCTAGATGTAGATATAAATAGATAAAGATGATATAGAGATAGAGACTCAGTGTTACCTGGCAACACAACACTAATAAGCTCTCTTCCCTGTTAGGTCTCTCCTTTCCTCCCACATTAAAACACCTCTCCGTCATGCAATTGTCCTCTCTTTTTCTGCATCAACTTTGGTTTCTTCATTTTTAAATACTTGATTGTGATTCAAGAAAATTAGTCCAGAGCCAGCATGTGTAAGAAGAGCAACAGCCTACCAATTTTTGTTTGTTTTGTTGACGTTTGCAAAAAAGATACGCTCTGCAATGTATGAGTGGTCATTCCTGTATTGCTTTCCTTGGCACTGTTTATGACTCATCTGCCCTCTGACACTATTATCTAATTGTATATAATATATCCATTCCTGTATAAAGGAGGAAGACACCAGGCCCATGGCGTTCTCCACCTGTGAGTTCCAGCAATGGGTCATGAAGAAGATTCTGTCTGTGGCAATGGTGTTATAACCAGCAGGACAACACCGAGTTCTGATTTTTAAAAGACATCTTTTTTAGAAGATGGGTAAAGATACCACTCTTATCCACACATCACTAGCTCCCTATCCCACTCCTCAACTCACCCTAGAACCTCACTAACATGAAGACAAATGAAAGCTCAGACCACAACAGAACCACTCTGGAGCATTACCCACCCACCTTCCTAAAAGGAGCGCATCATAAGATGTTTGGATGATGTATGGGATGCCAGAGACAGCAGCTGACAGCAGCAACCGTGGGTGCTGGGTAAGGAGGGCCTCCCTCTCGAAGGCAAACTGGAGCTCCTAAGAAGAAAGACACAGAAAAACAAAACAGCCAGGGAGAAAATCGTCTGGAAATTGTTTAAGCTCTTTAAGCCAAGTCTGAAACAGAAAGAGAACACAGGCTCTGCCCAAGTCTATGAGAAAGACAGACACATATCATGTACTTGATGATGTGAGTACTTGAGTTAACAGAGGGAAAGAAAACAGGCTTCGAACTCCAAGTCCAGACTGACACTTCCTGAGCAAGGCCAGGAAGCTTCAGAGAAAAAGTGTCCCTTAGGCTACAGAGCTGGGACAAGATCCAGACGCAGACAAAAGCAGCCACAGAGCAACTGCTCCACAGCAGTGTAACCCAGCACCTCCAGGGAACGTCAGTAAAAGAACATTCTGTTCCTTTCTCCTGCCCCAACCCTGTGTTACCTCTCTGCCATTCACCACCCTGAAGGGAACCATTTGCTTATTGGCCTTACTTCAATTAAGAAGAGAAAATTCCACCGGTCGTGTGGGGGGCTGCCTCGTAGTCCAGGGTACAAGAAGAAAAGGTCGAGACCATCAAAGCCATGTATTCTCAAGAAGGATATGACTGAACCAATAAACTTTTCGCGGTTGGCAAGTGTGGACAGCATAGTGGTGAACCTGCAGGGAGGCCAGTGTAAGGCAAAAGGCAGTGTCTGCAGAGCCACAGTGTCCCCGGAGGCCCTAGCAGCATTCCCCCATCTAGAAGCTTGGTTGGCACAAGAGGCAAAGTGTTCTCAAGAGCAACTCCAGAGCACCCAGGGCTCTTTTCCTCATTGGCTTGTTAGATTTGTTCGTTTGTTTGCTCCCCTTTCTATAGCAAAACACTTCGGAATAACCCTTGCTTCTTGAGTTGAACTTTAAGCAAATCTAGATTAATCTTGTGAAAAATGATTAGAAAATAACTAGACCTAGAGACTAAAAATAGACCTGGGTACCACTGTCTATTAGCCACCAATCAGCCGGGCCCTCCTGAGAGGTAAGGACACCTGGAAGAAGCCTTTCAAATTATTTAGTACTTGTGAATCTTGCTTTCTTTCCCTAATAAACTGAAATACAGTGACATCACAAGAAATCATTCATATATATGTATACATACACATACATATGCACATATACATATACATATATGTGCATACATATAAGCATCTCACTTGGCTTTAGGCTCACAGCCAGTCAGAGGAGCAAAGGTGAGGCCTAGGGTTAGACAGAGCTAGCTGTCAGTCACCTCACACTTAGAACCCTCCATCCCACTTGGAGGTCCCTCACAAGGGCCATCCTATACTCACCAAACTATCAAGTCTCCCTCCACAGCTGGAAGGCAGGCTCTGCCTCAGACCTTAGCTAGGAAGCAAGGAAACTTTCCTTGTAAGAGTATGAAGATGTTTTGTTATTTCCCTATTGTATTTTGGATGTGGGGCACTGACAAGAGCAGCCACTGAGTGAGGGATGTGTGCTGTGGGTCCCTGCAATAGCACCAAAATACCGTCTGTTGCTTCTTTATCTCCAGCCTAGCCATCTCCACCTAGAAAATGGAGGAGTCCATGGCCTGTGAGGTTTAGAGGTTGTACTGGTTAGTTTTGTGTGTCAACTTGACACAGGCTGGAGTTATCACAGAAGGGAGCTTCAGTTGGGGAAGTGCCTCCATGAGGTCCAGCTGTGGGGCATTTTCTCAATTAGTGATCAAGGGGGTAGGGCCCCTTGTGGGTGGTGCCATCCCTGGGCTGGAGGTCTTGGGCTCTATAAGAGAGCAGGCTGAGCAAGCCAGGGGAAGCAAGGCAGTAAGAAACATCTCTCCATGGCCTCTGCATCAGCTCCTGCTTCCTGACCTGCTTGAGTTCCAGTCCTGACTTCCTCTGGTGATCAACAGCAATGTGGAAGTAAGCCAAATAAACCCTTTCCTCCCCAACTTGTTTCTTGGTCATGATGTTGTGCAGGAATAGAAACCCTGACTAAGACAGAGGTTATTCTTCTTGTCCTTTATAAAACTTCTCTTTTCAGAGACAAAACTCCTGCCTCCAACAAAAAGAGTTAGAGATTCATTTGAGGGTGCCCCATCTTACCTGTTATTCGTTTCTTGCCCTAAGTTTCACATCAGATGTCTATTTTCCTTGGTATTTCTTCCTATGGGTTTATAGCTTCAAGTGGTCTTGTAATTTGTTTTACTTTGCTTTGCTTTGTTTTGTTTGTGTGTGTTCTCAGATGGTGCCAAGGGTCAGACCCAGAGTCTTTGTTATGTTCAGTAAGTGCTCTGCCACTGTGCTACACTCCCCGGCATCAATGTGTTATATTGTCTCTCATGCTTCCCTGTCCCTATTTCTTACCACATATGGAACCTTCTTTTCAAAAATCCTATGACCCTCTGTGGAAAGGAGTCCCTTGAACACAGGACTTGAGAAAGTGTACCAATATGATGTTTTGCTATCCTTATATCCAAGCTGGCTTTCCCACACAACCCTGGGGAACACCACACACACACACACACACACACACACACACACACACACACCATTATTCTCACTTCCATCCCATCTTGCTCCACCTCCCAGAGAGAAGACAACAACAGAATAGCTCACCGTGATGTGCCGAAGTTCCACCCTCCAATGGACAGCAGTGTTTTCAGCTCCCTGTTTCTAGAACATAGGTAAGAAAGTGGGTAAGCAGGGTCCCTACTCTATGAATGGGTAAGCAGGGTCCCTACTCTATGAATGGATAAGCAGCTCCCTACTCTATGAATGGGTAAGCAGCTCCCTACTCTATGAATGGGTAAGCAGGGTCCCTACTCTATGAATGGGTAAGCAGGGTCCCTACTCTATGAATGGATAAGCAGCTCCCTACTCTATGAATGGGTAAGCAGGGTCCCTACTCTATGAATGAGTAAGCAGCTCCCTACTCTATGAACACCCTCAGTCACTGCTCCTTTTCCTTCTCCTTTCCTTTTTTTTTGGGAAAACCATCAGAAATGGAGTAGGGGATATGAAAATAATAGGAGAAAATCACAGCAGGGAAGAAAATAGAGAAGACTAATCAATCCAAAGACCATTACAGCCCCGAGCAACAAGACTATACAAAATGGCCCAAGCTCCTCCACTTCCCCATAATTTTTCCAGAAAAGAAA
>NW_022196898.1:53981792-53986944 GCF_008632895.1 Mastomys coucha | reverse complement strand
AAAAAAAAAAAAAAAGAAAGAAAAAAAGAAAGAAAAAGAAAAAAGAAAAAAAGAAAGGAAGGAAGGAAGAAAAGTCTATAATGTTTCTAGCCATTTGTTTTCTTACTCACAAATATTCAAATGTGCCTTTGAGTGCTTGAAACCCAACAGCAAACACATAGACAAGCATCCTACTGGCTGGGAGGCTGGCCTGCCCATCACTCTGTTAACTAATAACAAACCTTCCCTTGGGCAGAGTAGGAGCCCACAGGGGCAACAGGAAACACCTCACAGCTCCTGAGCATCAGCTTCTCTGTGTGGTCAACGGTCTAACTATTCTGTGTTCAGGGAGCTCCCCTTGGAAGAAAACTCACAGCCTGGCAGTTGCAAGAGGCAAGACCATTAACATTTGTTGAGCATTTATGATTCTCAGAACCCCTTTGAAGCACATTAGCAGCATTAACTCCTCACAACTGGGCTTAAAGGGTGAGCTGAAGCTTCTCAGGAGTAAGGAGTGTGAAGACACTCAGGAAGAGGCAACACTACCAAGCCATCGAGGCGAGAAGGACCTCAGGGGGCTGGTCAATGGAGAGCTCTTACATCGGAAGTACTCAGACCCCCATTTGAGAGAAAAACAGAGTTAGAAAAATCAGGAAAATTTAAGAGTAATAAGAGAAGTGGGCTTAATTTCCTTGTCGCTCGCTATCAAATCTGAGAACTCAAGCACACATCTAACATACCTCTCCTTGAGTCTGTTGAACTCTGGATAGAGAACGGTCTCATCCTGAAGATTCTTAGCAACAATCTGATTGTTGCTCATTGAGGCAAAGGCAAATATCAGGTGTGTACAAAGAAAGGGGTCCAGGTCACCGGGCATGATGGAGGCAGGGCCCGGCCGACTGTGTGCCCAATTGGTGAAATAGCACACCAGTTTGTAGGGAGTGCCTGGCAAGGAGAGCAAGTATTAACCATGGGGCAAAAAAGGAGCTCAGCTTCTGAGCAGTAGAGAAAGCCTAGCAGCCTAACCAGAGACCAGGCCACTTTAACAGCCTCCATATCTCCCACAAACATGCACCAAAGCCGCCTTTGCATGCCCCCAGACATCTTGACCTTGCTGCTGAGGCCGCAGAGAAGAAAGAATGCCTTGTGAGTCTAGATCTTGGCACATACTGATACACACAAACAGCAAGTAACCAGAGTCCTGGATCAACAACCTCTGACCAGGGAGCTACGGTAGGCAGGGGTCCAGGAGACGCTGAATGGAGATTTCCTAGCCAGTGAATCTCCCTGGCTCTGGGAGAGAGGTGGTTTCCTTACCATCACTGTGTTTCATCAGTAGAACCAGCCCTGCAGGAAATGAAGACATTCATATACACGTATGCAATGTACATGCTCCACATACCCTCTGGTTAGCAAGTGCCCCCTCCAACGCAGCACCGTGTGCACATGCAGACACACAAATGGAGACAGGTACCAGTCACTGCTTTCCTCTCCTTCAAAGCTAACAAAATGGAGATAGTCTAAGCTCCTTTTCTAAAGAACATCACCTGCTACATGTATCTGCTTTGCACAAGGACAATGATGGTTAGAAGTGTTCGCTAGAGCTCTGTCAGTGATTCTCAATTCTGGCTACAAATTCAGAAGTGCACACACATGCATACACACACACACACACACACACACACACACACACACACACGCATACACATCACAGCCCTCTCCTCAGAAATTTCAAATTAACTGGTCCAAGATGAAGTCCGAGCATGAAAAGCAGCATGCTGGAGAAGTACTGTCCAGCCTCTTCCTCCACAAGTGCCTTGAATTATTTTCTATCCCACATTCATCTAATCCAACTCCCTAAGCCCTAGGTTTCCCTGCTGGGCACCAGAGAAATGACAAACCAGTATCTCCTAGACTGTGCCATTGCTAGGATGTGTCATACTCACCAGCCAACAGCAGCAGCCTCCCCATCTCAACTGCCTGGTAGCTATGGGGATGGAGATCAAGCCTATTTAAAAGAGTTGCCTCATATTTGGCATGGAGTCAGCTACACATATGCGCCATGACAGAAACAATGATTCAAGAGTCACAGTGACCTCAGAAAACTTTCACTCCCTCTCCAGAACAGCTGTAGTTCTCAGAGTCAACAAAGCAATGTCCCTGACCTGACACTAGCAGGGAGTGAGTGTTTCACCACAGGCTATTAACAAAGACAAATAGTGTCCCCGAGACTTGTCTGGCAATTGATCCCATTTCCTGGTATCCAGCTCCCCCATTGAGGTAGAGATCTACTACATGATGGGATCTACCTATGCAAGATTATCAGGAAAACTGTATCAAAAAGTTTCAAAGCTTCGGCTTTGGATTAAAGCTTTTGGCTACTCTTTAGGAAGTTTTATAATTTTGGATGAGCTACTGAGCCCCTAAGTTTCCACACATAAAAGAAAGCCTGTTTCCCATAATAGCTCATTCTTCAAAGGAACTTATGAAAACTAAAGAGGTCATGTGAAAACTATAGCTTGTATAAAAGTTTAATTACTTACAGATATCATTAGAAAGTTGCCCAAAAGAGCAAGATGCTCAAAAGCAGTGACACTTGCCAGGCAGCTCATGTGAACAGGTGGAGTAAACACACTAAAATAGCATGTTTTCTACATGATATAGAGTTCAGACCGTGGGTCTATTGGGCAAACACATGAGCCAACTATGAGGTGACCTGAGCCTTAGGTATATGAATAAGATTATACATACCTAAGAACCAATTTTAAAGAAACATAACAATAATGAAAAGGGTTTTTTTAAGCGTAAATCAGATTGCTTTGATTCATTGGTTTTCTCTGTTCCAGATGGTCTCAGACTGTGTGACCTCTCTCAGAGACAGATGCTGCTGTACATGGATTAAGAGGAGGTGCTAAGCAGATCTCCGTGCAATGGAGGATTCATGGAAACCATGGTGCCCAGTGGTCAAATCTGTTTAACTTTTGTCCTTCATTTGTGGGATGAAATAAGCAAGAAACCACATAATTTTTAAACCAGTAGTTTATTTGGGTATCAAAGAAGACAAAATATGTAGAACATGTGTGTGTGTGTGTGTGTGTGTGTATGTGTGTGTGCGGTGCAGTGAGGAAGAATGGGCTTTATTATGAAACAGACCCCAGAGCTTCCTGCACTCTATCATCCATGGGGCCCCCTGAGTCCTATCTGCTCCATGTACGTTCATTCCCAGGACTACTTTTGACCTAAATCAGAGAATTAGCAAGTCTCCCAAGGCCAGCAAGTTGGGTTAGCAACACCTTGTAGCATTGCTTTAATGACCTCTAATGCTTTTTCACTCTAATAACCATGGTTCCCACTCACTCACTAGTCCTGCGCTCCAGTTCTTGCAACCTGATCTATAAGCTATTGGTACTACAGTTGATTTCTGGAGCCTCAGCCTTGTCAGGCTCCTTCTACCTCATGGCCTGAGGCTCTGCTGGTTTTTCTTTTAAAACCTTGATATGAGGCCGGGCAGTGGTGGTGCACACCTTTGATCCCAGCACTTGGGAGGCAGAGGCAGGCAGAGTTCTGAGTTTGAGGCCAGCCTGGTCTACAGAGTGAGTTCCAGGACAGCCAGGGCTATACAGAGAAACCCTGTCTTGAAAAAAACAAAAAAAAAAAAAAAAAAAAAAAAAAAAAAGAAAGAAAGAAAGAAAAAAAAAGAAAAACCTTGATATGAAATGTTCGTCTGTACTTCTGAGCCTTTCTATATGGCTGAGATGCCCTACTTGACTGCTGCCAGGAACACTAGCTCTCAGTGTAATTTGCCTGCAAATCTGTACCTGACCTCTCCATATGCACAGAGGTGTATGGTGCTAAGAAAACCAAGACAGAACAACAGCTACCAGGCAGAAATGACCTCTGACTAACTCAGGGGTGACCATACCCCAAAGCTGGCAGCTCTGACTCTATATGCATAGTGGTTGATAATAGTCATGTTAAATGGGGGCTACACTGAAAACCAATGTGCTGTTTGTCCATCTGTTTGTTCACAATCCTGTTCCTTCAGTACTTGGGGAAAAAGCCAATGCTTATGTCACACATCTACTGGCATTTAGAAAATATTTCTTAGCATTTAGCCTATTCTTATGGGAAAACAAAATACTAATATATCTTACTTGACTTACTGAAAATTTCCCCAAAGCATCATGACCCCTCTCATATTTCATAAAACTAATGGAGATGAAGGCAGGAACATAAGCGTGTAGTGCTCTGGTTTCAGCAAAACATTTGACTAAAACTTTTGAGACATTGTGGATAAACTTTGGAGTAAAGGTTTAAATAAAATCAGCTGTGTAAATGATACAAAATTATAAAGAATATCCACACTTCCTCTCCATTTTTGTAGCTACAGTTTAGACAGGAACAATTCTGGATCAGAATTTCTGACTGAGGGTTGCTAACAGTGAGCAGCCCAACTTGGGATCCATCTCAAGGGGAGACTCAGTGCCGGGTGATGGTGGCGCACGCCTTTAATCCCAGCACTTGGGAGGCAGAGGCAGGCGGATTTCTGAGTTCGAGACCAGCCTGCTCTACAGAGTGAGTTCCAGGATAGCCAGGGCTATACAGAGAAACCCTGTCTCAAAAAAAAAAAAAAAAAAAAAAAAAAAAAAAAAAAAAAGGGAGGCTCCAATTCTGACATTATTACTGATGCTATGGTGTGCTTACAGACAGGAGCCTAGCATGGTTGTCCTCTGAGGGGCCCAACAAGCAGCTGACTGAGACAGATGTAGATACTTACACCAAACCATTGGACTGAAGTCAGGGACCCCTGTGGTTGAATAAGGGAAAGGCTGGAAAAAGCTGAGGAGAGCGACCCCATAAGAAGACCAGCAGTCTCAACTAACCTGGACCCCTGAGATCTCTCAGACACTAAGCTACTACCAACCAGGCAGCATACACAAGCTCATCTGAGGCCCCTAACATATACAGCAGAGGACTGCTGGGTCTGGCCTCAGTGGAAGAAGACATGCCTAACCCTGGAGAAACTCCAAGCCCCAGGGAGTGGGGAGGCCTGGTGGGAGTGGGGTAACATCCTCTTGGAGACAGTAGGGAGAAGGAATGGGCTGAGGAACTGTGGGAGAAGGGACTGGGAGGGGGGCAACAGCTGGACTGTAGAAAATAAAGAGTCATCAGT
>NW_022196898.1:53967825-53981782 GCF_008632895.1 Mastomys coucha | reverse complement strand
AAAAAAAAGAAAGAAAGAGCTTTTTTTTTAAGTCAATGATCTGTTTAAACTGGTCTGTTTCCCAGTATTTGTTATAAATGATAATTGTTGGCTAAGCATGAAGAATTTTACCTCTTATCTTCATACTGTTTGTTATAAAGTATTATCATATAAAGCAATGTTTTCACAGATCATGCTCCTTGTTTTTAACTGACATGTCTTAAGAGCACTTTGCTAAGCTGGGAGATGGTGGCACACACCTTTAATCCCAACACTTGGGAGGCAGAGGCAGGCAGATTTCTGAGTTCGAGGCCAGCCTGGTCTACAGAGTGAGTTCCAGGACAGCCAGGGCTACACAGAGAAACCCTGTCTCGAAAAACCAAAACCAAAAAAAAAAAAAAGAGCACTTTGTTAGATTTTACTAACACTTTACTAGATTTTAAAGTTAGTTGTTTTAGGCTTCTTATTTTTTTTTGAGACAGGCCCTCATACCTAGGCTGATGATGTAAGCTCTTTACTGAAGGATCCATGCCTACCTCTGTAGCTACAAGTTCAAAAGTTATGTCATCTGCCTTTAGAGTGAGAAAATACATATTCTTGGAACCAAACACACCCAGCTCACTAAGCATGGCCAGTGCCAAATGATTTCTGATAAGTTGTAAGTGTAGAACTGAAGCTAACTTAGCATGTGGATGTAAAATGTATTCTTTAGTACAATCTTCATTGCATTGCTGAGAATCCACTCTAGAGAAATTACTACCAGAGTGGAACCTTTTCATTTGAAACTAATTCTTAATGCTTTTAGCACAATGCCTCCAAAATGAAATGCTTGTCTAACATCACAGGGACAAGGGAGTGAGTTTTCAAACATATTGGCTGGCTCCTACCAGAACTGTATGTTAGGGACTAAATTCTATTTACTGAGCCATTGAATTTTGACAATTCATTCCTTACACAGAGAATGTCAGCATATCAAAGTAATCCACAGTAAGTAGAGGACCACATAGAAGCATAATCAAAGACTGTAGGACCACGCACTGTGTTCATTGTAACTTACCGGTTATTCCTCCCCTCCAGAAGCATACTTCTTCTTCAGTCCTGTTGAGGTATACCTGTCCTATGTCCACACAATAAAAATATCTATGCTTCCTCACAGAAGTCTAAAATCTCCTTGCTTACTATCCTATTATTTTTCTTATTCCCAGTACTGTATAGACTAGCCATAAAGTGCTTGAGACAATGTTTGAGACTGGAGCTTGCTTACCCTTTCCCCAACAAAAGCAATTTCATGGTTTTAAACTCTCCACCCCCAACATTTATCTCTATTGGCAATAAGCAACTCAATATAAATGCTGATTAGATACAAACTGTCTTTAGCTTCTTCCACACATGGATTCTGTTAGATGCCCTAAGCCTTCACAATACACACACATTAAAACATATCTCTTTCTATTCACATTTACTTCATGGACTTTAGGCTAAATCAAACAACTACCAAAACACAAAAATACAAGACATTACACACTGTCCAAATACCTTTTTAAAACCAGAGCTCTATACTCTTAAAAACAGCAATGTTATAATACTATGTGAAGTTGAGTTTTAGAAGGCCTCTTTCTGAATATCCTGTCCTTCCTTATGTACTACATAAATACAGGGGCCCCAAGCAGCTTTGAGTTTGGGTACGTTTTACATTTTACTCATGTGCACACATGAGGGCAGAAGACAACTTGCAGAGTCAATAGTCCTTCAGTCCCAGGGACTCAACTCAAGGCCCTCAGGTTTGATGACCAGCACTTACCCACTGAACAATCTCCTGACCCTCACTGGGTATTTTTGAAGCTATGACAGTGAACCACAAGAAACATCCATGTAGCTTTTCACTAAGAACCAGGAGCAGGGTCCCCAATGAAGGGGCTAGAGAAAGGACCCAAGGAGTTGAAGGGTTTGCAGCGCCTTAGGACAAACAACAATATGAACTAACTAGTACCCTCAGAGCTCCCAGGGACTAAAACTCCGACCAAAGAGTACACATGGTGGGACTCATGGCTCCAGCAGCATATGTAGCAGAGGATGGCCTAGTCTGTCATCAATGGGAGGAAAGGCCCTTGGCTCTGTGAAGGTTCTAAGCCCCAGTGTAGGGGAATGCCAGGACCAGCAAGCAGGAGAGGGTGGGGTGGTGAGCTGGGGGAGGGAACAGAGGTTTTTGTTTTTAAATTTTCTTTTCTTTTTTTTTTTTGGATGGGAACCTGGGGAAGGAGATACTGTAAATAACGAAAACATCTAATAAAAAATAAATAAAAAAGCCCAGGAGCCAGCTATTCTACAGAGTGAGATACCTAGAAACCCAGTAACACCTGTCTGTCATCACCTGAGACTCTAAGCTTCATTGCTTCTTCCCAAGCACTCATCACCCTAGGAACAGGTCTCAGACTTTGGTTGGCCAGAGGCCAGCAGTTCAGTAGTTGTGAGGCTAAGTAAGAGTAACAAAGCTAAGGAAATGTGTTCGTTCTTGTTCAGACATTTGAACAGTTAACACTACCGTGAAGAAAACTAAATGCTTTTCAACAATCAAAATGACCCTAGTGTTCCCTCACCGAGGTTTACAGTGCTAGAACTATTCTCAAGATAATGACCTGTTACAACTCATACTCCTGATTATTTGAGGCATTTTACCTTCTATACCATAATATACAATCTAAAATTATGCCTGTCATTTACTTGTGGCTTTGACTAAGCTGGACATCTGTGGCATGTATTAAGCAATGTGGATTACTTTTACCAATACAGACCTAAAGGAAACATTTAAGATTTTTATGTGCATGAGTGACAGTGCCTTTGGAGGTCAGAAGCACCTGATCTGGAGTTGCAGGTGGTCCTGAGCCCTGTAATCAAACGTAGTTTTTCTAGAAGAACAGCAAATGCTTTTATCCACCCCACTCCCAATGAAAAGTAATAGTTCTTCAAAACCTCATTTCTCTTCTTTGGTGTCATTTTAGCCATTCTAACAAATCTTATTCATTTCTTTCAGGTTTTCCCCCTGCTATTAGTTTCCTACTATTTTCCCCCAAAAGCAGGACATGTAAATGCACTGTCTGTCTTTCCCTAAGTGACACAAAGCACAAGCTTTCTCTCTAAGAAGCAGAAACTGATTCTATCTTATGCGTTCCATGGAACTTTGTAACAATAGAAGTCCTTACTTCCAGTCCCAACCTCAGGTGACTCTGACTGCAAACTCTCAAGTGTTTTACTCAAGGGTAATCATAACAAAGGCTCTTGACTGACAAGAATAGAATGGAAGCTCACATTCCTTCAGGGCACCCATTTTATGTGCTTTTCCTAAACCAAAGTTGGAAAGTTCCAATAAGATCAGTTTACAGATCCACAATCTCTAATGGAGTAGAATACAATAGAATACAAAGACAGTGGGCAGTTAAGACGGACGCCACACTGGTGATTCACCTACGCAAAGCAGGTAATAAATAAGCTTTGGAGAGGGAAAAATCAATGATAAAAATCTTTATTTCACCTTTCAGTATTTTTGACAGTTTCCCTGATGCTGGATCTCAAATCTTAGGAGTCCAAAAATACAGCATTTAGACTTCAGCTCTCCAGACGAAGGTACCCAGATCAGTCCTCAGGGTATTTTTAGGTGGGAAAAATGACAGATTCCTCTTTAACAATCCACATCAATTTTCTCACCTCACTGAAACACTTTAAGCGCTCCATCATCCCTAAAACTTATCTGTGAAATCTAGGACAGGAAAACACTCATCTCTCATACACAACACCAAGGAAGGAAAGGGTGAGCAAGCACTACACTGCAGGGCCAAATTTATTCACCCATAAAATGGATTTGATTCAGTTTAACAGGGATTTGTACAAAACTGTTGTCTTCTCAAGGTACACTGGGCCAGACTTTTGTATATGGAAGTAATTTCCATAATTGTGAATTAAACTCTATATAAAAATAAGTTATGCACCTCTAAGTAGTGTGAAGTATTCCCAAGAATCTAGGGATACCCACATTCCATATCCCTAACAACATAGCCAATTCCCAGACATGGGAAGCATAAAATCCTCTGGTTACTTTGTCGGGGGTAAAGAGCATTGCTTTGAGAAAGCTGAAGGATAATTTTCTCCACTCCAAACTATACACCGCACTCACACATGTACTCACATACATCATTTATAAAGGAAGTTTCTTCCTCCGAGTCACTATGGGATGCAGCCTCCCTCAGGCTCAGAATCTGCCTGTTACTGCCCGGGACTAGGGAGTAAACATGCTCTACAAGGCTCCTGTGCTCTCATAAATGGAAGGCAGGGGCAAGCAAGTACACCACTTGCAGATGGAGGGCTTGTTTTGTTTTTTCCTGAAATCCATTCTACTCCACAACACTGTCAGGTCCAGGGGCTGGGAGAGGCTCTAACGGCACAACATGGTGGATGACCTGATGATCCCAGCCAACTGTGGTAAGAAGGGAGTGATTGAGAGGAGACCATGTAGCATCTCTCACAAAGTCTCTGTGGGCTCGACTTCTAAACCTAGAACAAAAGGGGGAAAAACAGGGTGTGGTAAGAAACAAGCAGAAAACCCAGAAGGAACTATAGAAAGAAATCCTAATAACATACTCATGACACATTTTTGAAACATTTCACCAGCCCCATCACTAGGCCATTGAGTGTTTGATTATCCAATCCAGTCTACTTAGGTGAAGACATGGTGGACAGAACAAGGAAACAATAATGTCCAGTCAACAGAAAATTATGGCATAGGGACACACACCCAGGTCTCCCATCCAGTGCCTTTTACTCTACAGCAGGTTCCATTTCTCAGAAGTGGTTCCCTACATGAAGCTGGAACACTAGCCAGACAGCCTATAATCAAACAGCTTCCAGTACTTAGTCTTACAGATGGAGAGCTGCAAACGGAGAGGATTTGGGGGGTGAGGGGGGGAGATCTCTGCAGACAAAGATGAAGAATTTTCTTGTATTTATATTGATTTTTAATAATGTATAAGTGTGTGTCTCCTGGGTGTGTGTATGCACCTGAGTGCAGATGCCCACAGAAGCCAGACACATCATATGCCCTGGATCTGGAGCTATAGACAGTTATGAGCAGACTAATGTGGTTGCTAGAAACAAAAAGGAAGTATTCCTAACTGCTGAGCCTTTCTCCAGACCCAACAAAGGAAGATTTCTATACGTATGTTCCTGAAGAGAAAACAGACCTGCTTGCCCACTGGTCTTAATCCCTGATTCCTGACCACAGGATTCTACTTCAAACTTACACCTCAGAAAAGCTTGAATCCAGCACAGCAAGTGAACAGTCTTCACTGAGAGAAGCCAGGAAGGGGACACTAGAGGACAAAAAGGGAAGAAAAGATTCATAGAAAAGCCCATAGATTCCACAACCAAAATCTATCAGGGGTTGCCTCACAATGTAAACTGAGCCAGGGGAGAAGGCACCCTGATGCCTACTTTGGGTTTATGTCTTACTACCACTACAATTCCAAGGAAAAACAAAGAAAATGGAACAGAGCCAGTGCTCACAGAAACCGTGCTAGTAACCAACCAGCTCAATGGGTCTCTCTCTACATTAGAGACTTATACAGGCTTTGAGCAGGAATGAGATTACATTTTAGGTCTTTTCAACCTATACAAATCAAATAAAGACTATATTGACAAGGTTAGGAAAACCAAGTTAGATTACTGCCCCATCTTAGGACCAATGTAAGCAGCTAATGATTTGCCAACTAGAAACATTCCTGTATCACTCCATTCCTACTCCTTCACCACTGTCCCCATCCATCCCTTCTAGATTCCTGGTGACAAACAGTACCTGTGTGGAGAGAATATCAGTCTAGTGACACACTGGGAGTGCACAGCTGAGCTGAGGGTACAGGTTGCATTCTTGGTGTCCACGAGGGAGACAGATCCATTCTCGTCACCTGAAGAAGAAATAGAGCAAGTCATGGTGGTTAAGAATTCACACTTCAGGCTAAATACAGTAGCACATGCCTTTAATCCTATGTGGGAGGCAGAAGCAGAAGGATCTCTTAGGTCAAGGCCAGCCTGGTCTACATATCAGGTCCTAAGACATCCCAAAGTTCACACAGACCCTGTCTTGAGGAAGAATAAAACAACAAAAACCATAGACTTTGATGTGAGCCAGATCTGGATTTGAATGAATCCTAGTTTCTCACAAGATACTGACAATAGTTTCCTTTGTGAAGTAGAATCAGTCAGTCACCATGTGGTGGCTGTGACAATTACTTTAACTACAAACTCTTACCATATGCAGTCACACCATAGCAGAACATAATTCCCTAACAGCAAACACTCATCCACGCCTCACTGACTTCTAACCATGCACAGAATAAAGAAGCTGGAACAATGAGGTAGCAAACCCGCTAAGAAAAAAATGATGTTCTTCAAAGCCAACTAAAACAGGCATGAATCATGCAGTGCCTACGTGTGCTAACAGGAGCATGTACTCCATGAAGACGGCACTTTGTCATCCTCCCCATTCCCAGAGTCAGTATGTCATGCTGCCTTACCAAAAACAAAGACTTCACTCTGCTGAGGATGCCAAGCCAGGGAGGTAGGGAGGTAGCCAGAGGCATTGCAGCCTGGAAGTGAGAAAAGGGAGATTTAGAACAAAGGTCACAACCTAGAAGCTGTCTTCCAAAACAAGTCACTAAGTCCTGGGAACACTTTAACTGCGTTTCTTAAATACTGCTAGAGCAGTCATGTATGTCCTCATCCCTGAGCGCACAACCTACATCTATCCACCCATCTCCTGTACACAATTAAAAACACAAGGCATAAAAATAATAACCCTAGCCCTTTTGTCCAGCTGTCTGCAGAGTAAACTACCCACACGGATGCTAACCCTTACTCTGGGTACCCCTTACACTGTGGTCAGCAAAGTCTCACTGAGGTAGAAAATGGTGTCGTTTTATCACAGGGGTGGGCATCTGAGAGCTCTGCTGTGACTGTGGGCAGCGAAAGCCTCCTGCCTTGGGCTCCCAATACCACTTCCTCCTCACCACAGGTCTCAGACTTACCCATCTGTGATGCCGGCTTGGGACAGCGGGTATCCCAAAGCAAAATTCTACTGTCCTAGGAAAAGGAATAGAGAAAGTGTTTCATAATCCCAAACAACATCTACTCGCCAGTCTCCAGGCCAGGGATTTGTGCCTCTTAAGGGTTGGATGCGGTTGGGAAGAAGCCACTGAATCTCACCTCACTACATGAAAGAAACACAGAGTCTTTGTGGGGAGAGGCAGCAACACAGGTGACCTGTCCCGCATGAGCTGTAAATGAGAAGAAACATGGGAAAGAAAGGGGATTGTGAGAAACAAGCTGGCTTCATCAGATAATTTAAATATTTTGAAGGATTTAAACTAGAACAATCAGAGTAAAAGTTAGTAGTTATAAACCAGAAAAAGCTAGCAGAAATGATGAAGGGGTAAAGATGACTGGATTACAGGCTAAGTAAGAAGAGGAAAGGGATCTGCATATAGATGCTATGAAGGAAGAGGCTTACTAACTCCAGAACGATGTCCCTAGTAACAGAACACACACCTCTAAGAACACTTGAGAGTTCGGTGCTACATTTTAAGTGAGTTTTCTAATATGTTTTCCCCTAAGACTGAACTTGCTTTCCCATCACACGACTCCCACCCTATAGGCTGAGCTCATTCATACCTCCCTTCCAGCCCCTGTCTTCCATGCCAGTGTTGAAAGCCTGAAAACCTAAGGCTCTCACACCAAGTGCCAAAGAGCAAAGGGACACCTGCAAGAACTCAATGAATAGAGTGAAGCTGTCTCGGTCATCCCACAAATACCACCAGGGTGGCTCTGTGGCTGCCTCTCTGTTTTTAACAGTGAGAACTAAAAAATGAAATGGTTGGTTCACTAAGGACATAACCAACTGGCTTGTCTGTCTTAACAAACCAAGTTGGACTTTTTTCTAAAACAAAGTGAAATCTAATGCTGCTAACAGTACAAATAAATTGGTTTTTGTCATTATTTGTAAACAGTTTCTATAAATAGGTTACTGTTATTATAAATAGGTTATAATAGGTTACTTTTAAAAGACATATGATTAGAAAATAATATGCCAATACATGATATGCTTAAAAAAATGTTAACTTCTTGACAACTACCTAACTTTTAATAAAATATTCATTTATTAAATTTATGTGTGCACATGTGCCACCACAGCATGTATGTGGAGATCAGAGGAAAAATTTCAGGAGTCAGTTATATTCTTCCACCAAGTAGATTCGAAAGATCAAACACAGGTCTCCAGGTTTGGCAGCAAGTACACTTACCCAACATCAAACCATCTCACTTGTTCCACTTAAATTTTTTTGTTAACAATTTTATAATGTACAATAGGGCACAGCTTTAAATTCTTTTGGGCGGTCTACATGCAATGAATGAATGAATTAATGCCAATTAGCTAGAGACTGAAGGAATCACTGAAGTCATTTAGCCAGCCCTTGTAGAGTAGCCGGAATGGTTCTGCCTTTAGAACTAAATCAACCTCCATCCTCTTCTCGCTCTAGTATCCATCTTCATGAACTCAAAATTCATAAAGAATTGCTACCAAACTAAATTCAACTCCTAATTCTGTTACTGAAGCAAAGCGAAGGGACAATAAAGTGATGAAAGCCCCAAACACACATTTTATAGAGGTGAACATTCAAGAGTTAGATTCAAAAGTCTTGGGCAGGAGATGGCTCAATCAGTAAAGTGCTTTCCATACCAGCATGAAGACCTGAATTCAACCACAGAACTCTTATTAAAAAAAGAAGTATGGTGGCACTTGCTTACAATCCCAACACTGCAGAGGCAGAAACAAGTAAATCCTTGTGGCTCTCTGGCTCCATGTCCTAGTCAGAGAATCAGTCTCAAAAAACAAAGTAGGCATCTCCAAAGTTGACCTTTGGCCTCCACACACATGCACACATCCACACACATACACAAGTCTCAGGTGTTATCCTGTGAGAAGAACAAGGCTCTACTGTGTCTGGATTAAGCTGGTGCACAGTTTACTGCTTGAATGCTGACGAGAAAGTAGGATCTTGATCTGCAGACTACAAGAAAGCAATGAAGAAGAGTCAAAGTCTGCAGGTGAAGATGTGTGACTCTACTGCTAAAGCCTATGGTAAATGGAAGGTAAGAAATGGACAGGAAGGGACTGACGAACTTGAGGGTAAGAGGATGGAGTCTATCAGCCCACTTCAGTTTAATGGGAATGGCTCCCAAAGGCTCATCTATTTAAAATGTTTGGCTCCCATTGGTGGACTATTTAGGAAAAATTTTGAGGTGTGGTCATGTGGGGGGAAGTGTAGTGGGGATGGACTTTGAGGTTTCAAAAGCCCACACCAAGCCCAGTCTTACTATCTTTCTGCCACATGCTTGTGAATTAGAATGTAAGCTCTTAGTTACTGCTCCAGCACCAGGCTCTGTCTACTGCCCCATGCTCCTTGCTGTGACAGTCATAAACCCTCTGAAACTCTCAATAAGCCCTCAAATAAATGTTTTTTCCTATAAATAATTTTGATCGTGGTGTTGTTTCAAAGCAATAGAACAGAACTAAGACACCCACACAGTCAAAAGTCTGTGAAACTATCAATGAAAACAAGAACACAGAGAAATGGACAGGATTGTGACTGTAGTTTTGGGGTAAGGAAAGTCCAATCAAAAGAACCCAGACTGGCTATTATTATCCAAACACAATTCAAATATCCCAAAAAGGGAATGTTAACTATGGGTAGAACTCAACACTTACCTCGGTATGAATTCAGTGACACCTGCTGAGTCAGGTCCCAAATTTTGATGCTACAATGCAAAAAATAAATAGGAATATTAACTTGCAGTATCAACATTAAAATATACTCAAACAACATGTCCCAATCTGTTTCCTAGACTCCTGCTATTTTATTTTATAATGCACTATCAAATCTCTTAAAACAGATGCCATTACTCCCTAGACTGAAAACAGCCCAAAGCATTATATACTGAGGATAGTAAGGATGTCCACAGGAAGCCTAGACATAATGAAAGAAGGGACTCACCAGAAGTCCTTGCTACCACTGACAGCTTGTGTGCCAGAGCTCAGGACAGTGACAGTAGACACAATGTCATCATGTTCATACTTGCAAAACTTGCTAACTATAAGTGTCTCGTTCTCATCTAGCTCCCACAATTCAACAGCACCTGTTGAGGACAGAGTGGGGTGAGGTGTAAGCAAGAGATGCACAAACCTGGCTTATACCAAGGCAGGAATTCCTGCCTAGGACTCAATCAAGAATTGTTACTGAGCTAACAAAAACTTGTTCCTGTAAAAGCCAAGCCCACATCACTGAAGGGCTTAGCTAACTTCCAGGTCGTCTGGCTTTGTTACCCTGCTGCTTTCCTAACAGGCCAGACGCCCATGTGAGGAAAACTCCTTGAGACAGGAAAATAGATGCAAAATCAATTATTGCTTCCAGAGAGCGGGGTAATCGGTTCCCAGGGAGACAAAGATAAAGCCTTATATAACAGTGAGGATGTCTCTTCCCAGTTATGCAGACAACTAGTAAATATTTGGACTGCTTGAATAAAATGTCTTGCAGTACTTTTTAAAAGATTTATATATATGTGATCCCGCTGTCACTGACAGAGCAGAAGAGGACATCTGATCCAATTACAAATGGTTGTAATGCACCATGTGGTTGCTGGGAAGTGAACTCATGACCTCTGGAAGAGCATTCCTCTTCTTGTAATATTCTAATTTCAATTATCAGAGAGGCTCTATCACTAGATCACTACGGTTGTACTTTTCAATTGCTATGCTCTACCTAACACTTAAGAATGTATGTATGTGAGAGAAATGTTCTTATTTTAAGTGTACAGGTGTTTTGCTTTCGTGTATGTCTACTCATCGAGTGCATGCAGTGCACATGGAGGCCAACAGAGGGCACTGGCTCCCCTAAAACTGGAGTTACAAGGTTGTTAGTGGAATGTGGGTGCTGGCTGTCCAACTTGGGTCCTCTGAAAAGGCAGTCAACACTTTAACCACTGGGTCATCTCTCCAGACCCAAAATAAATCTATTTTAACCTTTGAGACAGGGTTTCCCTATGTACCTTTGGCTGGTCTGGAACTGGACATGTAGAACAGGCTGGCCTCCAACTCATAGAACTCTGCCTGCTTCTGCTGGTTTATTAAAGGCTGCACCTACACCCAGCTCCCACCAACTTATACTCATTTTCTTTAATATTTTTAACTCTGAGAATTTCATACTCACACACAATGTAGTTTGACTATATTCATCCCTAACTTGTACAGGATTTACCCTCTATCTCCTCCCAACTTAATTTCTTTTTCTTTTTTTAATGTCAAAGCCTACACTACTCACAAAAGAAAGTGGAATGAAGGACTGTCCAGTGATAGAGCAGTTGCCTAGCAAGGTGGCTCAATTCACAGCGAGTGCGCACGACACCCAGAAAAAAAAAAAAAAAAGGAGACTAGAAACTGCAGCACAAGGAAGACCTCTGTGAGTTCAAGGCCAGCCTGGTCTATTTAGTTTTTGGGACAGCCAGGTGAAACCCAGACTCTCAATAAAAAGAAAACAGACAGGTAGCACCGCTTGTCTTCAGCACCACCTCTTAAATCAACATTCTCTATAGTCTAGGCTGACTGGAAGCCAAGATAAGATTGCAATCTACTTTTTAATTTGTGTGTGTGTGAATTGACTGGGCATCGGCCACCGGGCGATTGAGAACCTTTAGAGGACAAAAAAAAAAAACTTTTCCCATCTTAACCTGTACCCAACTCTTCAATTCTAGGGAAAGGGCTGGGGCGACTCACCTGAATCAGAAGCCACTAGGATCCCTTTGTCCCCGACCCAAGTGAGGTCAGCTACTCCAGCCTCAGTCTGGACGCCCGCAGAGCAGAAACCTTCGTTGGGGGCCGCACTAGGATCCTTGAAAAACCACAGAGAGCCTACCCAGCAGCGACCACTCAGGCTGGAAGCCCCGAGCAGAAGGGATCCGTCTACGTTGGGGAGAGCAGGGTTACAAAGTGTCGGATGGAAGGCCTCGTTTCTATGGTAACCTCCCAAATCCCGTGGCGGGACGAGTCTGACTGTGAGATCAGGTTTGTGGAGCTGGGCTGGGGCAGGGCCAGGACGCCGGGTATGGATCGGGAGGGCACACGGCGAGGGGGAGGCCTTGGGAGGGTCAGGCCCGGGAGAGGGCACCCGTGATTGGGTAAAGGGGCTTCCAGGCCCGGGGTCGCGGCTCACCAGACCGGTACCGTGCAGCTTCCAACTGCCGTTCCATGCATGCGGGCGCATTAGGGGGCAGGTTCCACTCGCGGGCCGCCGCGGGCACGAGCGGAGGAGGGGTTTCCTTCCGCATCTCCACGATTCCAAATCTAACCGAGACCCAAACGAGACGCGACCCTGCCTCGGGGCCGGAGGAACGCCACACGTGCGGTACCTCTGCGCAACCGCCCCTCTCGGAGGGAGACGCTCTGCTTCTCGCGAGAACTGCGTCTACCCTTCCAGCTCGCTTTCGCCCGCAGCAGGATTTTCAGAGTTTTGGTTTCTCTCCCCCACCCTCCGACCCCAACCCCCACCTCTTCTCGCGATAGGAAAAAAAAGAAAAAAAAAAAAAAAGCAGAGAACTTCCGAGAGAAAGTGCGCTGGTCTCTTCCCGCGAGATTTGTGAGCGGCCATCTTGTTCCTGCCCCTGACAGTCTCCGGTCGGGGTCACGGGGACGCGGAGACCGCTGTCCGGATCTTTTCAGACCATGCTGTCCCGGGTGGTCCTTTCTGCCGCCGCCACAGCGGGTGAGCGATGTAGACGCTAAGCTGTTGTATCAGGATGACTGGGAAGAAAGCAGGGCCGGGGAGGCGGAAAGTGGATAAAGAAAGGACTGCAGCGTTTGGCCCTGCGCAAAGGCAGAGAGCTCCCCGACAGTGTCGGTTCTCGGAGATCGTCTGAGACGGACGCGGGGGAAGGAGGGATCGCGTCCCCCACCCCCCGACACCCAGCAGGGGGAGAAACTCGATTTCTCCTTGACTTTGCTAACCTACGTCTTGTGTGTTTGCAGCCCCGTGCCTGAAGAACGCGGCCGTCCTAAGTCCAGGGTAAGTGTCGGTCACCACGTTTTATTTTCCTCTTTTCCACTTCTTCGCGTTAAGCCAGAAATTCCTGTTTTCCTTCACTTTAGCAAGCTTACATCCTCATTCAGACGTTTGTTCTTCTAATTGCCTTGAACGTGATCTTTTCTATCCCTCCTCTGACAAACAACAGAAAGGCTAAGTCTCACCCCCCCCTCCACCCCCATAATGACCTTCAGCGACACACAACTAAGTTACTAGATGAACACCCAAGGACAGATCTGGTTGGATATAGCAAAATCAAACGTGTTGTTTGGGGTGTCTTCCAGAATTCCATCTTTTATTAACCATTATCAGGAGTCCAAAATCATTTACTGCTTCGTAAATGCTTGTGTTGATGATCACATAATGGATCACACAGTAGAGCTCACAACAACCATAGTCCTTCATGGTAGCTCTATCCCCCAGTCCGTCTGTAAGACTTGATCATTAGGATGCTTTGACTCTTGACATGCTACCGTTGTTGCGGCAGGAACAGCCGCCAACAGTTTTTGAAGTGGACAATTTCGTTAGGCATTTGGTCTCAACATCTGCTTTCATCCCAGTACAGGCCATTCTCAGTGTAACAGAGAGATTATGGCAGTTCCCCACTTAAACCCTTCAGAACTCATATCCCTATTGAAATAAAATCTAAACACAGCAACACCAAGAAAACTCAACCTGAATTAACCTCATCTATGTCTGGGGTCTTTCACATCCTTCCACATTTAGCTTTATGTACCTACCGTTCATGCCAGCTCTGCTGTTTCTTCGAAGAAAGTCAAACTCCTTTTTTTTTTTTTTTTTTTTTT
>NW_022196898.1:53912816-53967815 GCF_008632895.1 Mastomys coucha | reverse complement strand
ATTTACTTATATATGTGTGTGTTCGTGTGCTTGCAGAGGCAGAAAAAAAGGTATTAGGTCTGGAGCTGGAGTTAGAGGTGGTTGTGAGGAACCAGCATAGGTTCTGGGAACCATTCTGACCCTCTGAATTCAGAGCAGTAAACACTCTTGACTGTTGGGCTGCCTTTCAGCCCTAAGCTCTTGGGTTGTCATCCAGCTTGTTCTTGAGAGATGTGAATAGTTCATCTAAGTATAGGTGAGGCACTAAAGAAAAATGAAGATACAAAATTTGCAGGGACTGGGTCAGCTGTGCTGTTGTTACTTGTTTTCTGTAGACACAAGAGGGCCTGCGGAAGAGTTTTCAAGTCAGATCACAGTTGGCAGTAATATGAAGGAGCTACATTTAAGGAATATTTGACAAGAAGAGCCACCAGGTTTGGAGATGTTAAAATAGTTTTAAGAAAATGAAAAGAAAGGCTTCAACTGAGATGGCAGAAAGTTCTAAAAATTCTCTCGTGGTATGCTTTGAACCAGTAGGATTCAACCTTCAGCTGATTTTCCAAGTGACATTTGACAATGTCTGAAAATGGTTTTGGTTGCTACCATTCAGCAGCTACAGGGATACTTCTAAACATGCACAGAACCATCTGTCTGCAGCAAAGAATTATGCCGTCCAAATGTCAGTCAGGTTGAAGCTGAGAAACCCTAATTTATATGAAAGGATCTCGACGATGACTTCAGTTTTGAAGCTTGGTGGGGTCATTGATGTTTTAGAGGCACAAAGTGTTACTCAGAAGGAGGACATAGGACTGAGGGAGTAGCTCAATGATAGAAAATCCTGTTAAAGTGCCTGGAGTATAGAGATGAAGAGAATAAAGGAGTGTGAGTTATGAAGTGGGGAAGAATCACCCTCAGAACCTTAAGGAGACTAACTTTGCCTGCAAATGTGAATGAAACACAAAGATTTTATCAGAAACTTAATCAGGCATCAGCATGCTATAATTATTCAAATTAAAAAATGCACCATAGACTGCTTTCATACAAATAATATACAAGTCTGTTAGGCTGGTATAATACAATAGTTTAAGCCTAGAATTGGTAATAGCAAGATCTAATAGTGGAATCTAGATCTCACCATCTCCCTTTCCCATATAACAATAAAATATGGAAAGGTTTTTGTCAGGCAGGCAAAATTGTGAAGGAACTTGAGGGAACTCCAGATGTATATAAGTGTTACCTTAGACCAGAAAAATAGGAACGAATGGGTTAAGGTTCCAAAGATTTATATACAGCTCAAAGATTGAACATAATCAGAATTACTGCAAACTGAGAAGGCCTGTTTTACATAGAGATGAGCAGTCCTCCATCAAAGGGGATATTTTGAATCAAGGTTCTTAATATCAGGTTGCCTATAGCAGAGTTGGCATTTAAGTGACTACTCATGTAGATATGACAAACACTATTCTAAGAATGTTACATAAATTAATAGTCTTCACAATGGTCTTTAAAGTATGTTTTGACCGGGCAGTGATGGCGCATGCCTTTAATCCCAGTACTTGGGAGGCAGAGGCAGGCGGATTTCTGAGTTCGAGGCCAGCCTAGTCTACAGAATGAGTTCTAGGACAGCCAGGGCTACACAGAGAAACCCTGTCTCAAACAAATATAAAGTAATGTTTTATTTCTTACATAAAGAAATCTGAGATTACACAAACTTGAGTTCTAGGGGCTGGTGAGATGGCTTAGGGTTAGATGCCTACCACTAAACCTGACAGGTATACCTGAGTTCTGTTCCCAGATCCAGGTGCTGGTAGAAGAGAAACAACTCCTGCAAGTTGTCCTCTGATCTTCTCATGTGGTAGTGTCCATTGCAAATTTAATACAGTACAAAAAAAATAATAGAAAATTTTTAAAACTTTTAACCCTGAAATTTTTTTTTAAAGATTTATTATGTGTAAGTACGCTGTAGCTATCTTCCGACTCACCAGAGGAGGGCGTCAGATCCCATTACAGATGGTTGTGAGCCACCATGTGGTTGCTGGGATTTGAACTCAGGACTTTCAGAAGAGCAGTCAGTGCTCTTAGCTGCTGAGCCATCTCTCCAGCCCCCCAACCCTGAAGTTTTTTAAATGTGTAAGTAATCCATAATTAGGCAAAGATTCCAGAAGAAGTTTCAAGTGTCTTTTAAGTCACTTCCCTGGACCTTCATATTTCCAGTCTGTTCTCTTTCATTGTGGCAGTAGTAACTCCTCAGTCTTTATCCCCTTCATTGTTTTTGTTAATGGTTCCTGTATTTTGTTTTCTTTGAAAAATTGGTTTTAAATTTGTATAATGTTTGCTTGTAGGGTATTACAGGCAACAAGGGTCTTTCACACAGGACAGCCTCGCCTTGCCCCTCTACCACCTCTTCCTGAATATGGAGGAAAAGTACGTCTTGGACTGATTCCTGAGGAATTTTTCCAGTACCTTTACCCCAAGACTGGTGTAACAGGTGAGCATTGTCAGGTTGTTAGTAATACATTTGATACTGCTAAAATAAGTCAATTCTTTTTCCAGAACTTACTGTGATTCCATATAAACTTTGAAATGAATAGTTTGAGCATTTTCGTTTAGTTTTATAACTTTGTTTCTATTTATTGATATTTAGTAATCATGCTAATTTCTTTGATTTACTGCCAGGCATTGTTCTAGCCATACAATAATGGACTAAGTTAAATGTCTGATATTGTGGAACATTAATAAAAAATTTAAAAATTAGTATCAGAGTAAGATATTACTCTGTCAGATAATAAAGGGAGCTATAAATAAAAATAAAGCAGTAGAGACTATTACAGAAAGTGTGTCGTGTACATATATTTTAAGAACTAGTAGGAACATCTCTCATCAATTGTGCTTCAGAACCACACTTTTTTTATAATAACTGATTTCACTTTTGCTATTTAATACTTGGACATTCCCATGAAAGCTTTTATTATCAAGAATACCTAGAAAAGTGATTTGCAAGGGTGCCTTACCCCCCCACTTGTGGTTGAACTAGATTGGAACTAAGGTTGCTTGGCTGAGTCGGATTTTGGGTTTGTTTGTTTATTTGTTTGTTTTGTTTTGTCTCTATACAATGCCTTTCTTACATGGAACACTGGAAACCCAAAATTTGTTTTAAGCTCTAGATTGCCCTAAAATAGCATTTCCTCATCTGAAATTGGAGAAAATGAGTGTCATCAGATCTTATAAATCATTAATACAATGGGCCCTTCAAAATCCACTCGGTGTGGCAATTAAGACACTGTACATGGTTGCAGAAAGCTGACAAAAAGATCACAAGAAGTTCGGTGCCAATCAGGGCTACATAGCAAGACCGTCTGGAAGGTGTAGGGCCACTTTAGTTCCACACTTTGGAAAAGCAAAGGTCCATGCCATGCTCTAGTGTAAATACCAACTTTTAAGATTTATATTTCTATGCTGGGCGGTGGTGGCACACGCCTTTAATCCCAGCACTTGGGAGGCAGAGGCAGGAGGATTTCTGAGTTCGAGGCCAGCCTGGTCTATAGAGTGAGTTCCAGGACAGACAGAGATATACAAGAAACCCTGTCTCGAAAAACCAAAAAAAAAAAAAAAGATTTATATTTCTATATATGCGAATGTTTTGCCTGCATGTCTATATTTGCACCACTTTTATGCAGTGCTCTTAGAGGCCAGAAGGGGGTGTTGAGTCTCCTGGAGCTGGAGTTACAAGTGTTGTGAGTTACCATGTAGGTGCTAGTTCATACATGGGTCCTTTGCAGAACAACAAATGGTCTTCACCACTAAACCATCATAAATTTCAACTTTTAAAAGAATCTAGAAAGAAAATTATTTGTGTCCTAATTCTCAGAATTTTGGCAATTTAATTCTTTTTTATGTGTATATTTTTAATAATTCCTTTTTGCTGCCTTTTTTTTTTTTTTTTTTTTTTTTTTTTTTTTTTTTTTTTTTTTTTGCATCCTAACTTTTTTGTAAACATAGGCAGAGCATGGGCAGATTTTTGTCCTGTCCCTTGTATCCATCCAACAGGATATGTTGCTGGAGCGATTACTATAGAAAGCAGCTTCGTGTCTTTGTAGAACAGTTCCTGTGTGCTAAGTGCTTCACATTTACATTATTTCTGTTTTATCAGACCTGGGAAGAAGGTACTGTTTTTCCTTTGAGGAAACAGAGTTCAGAGATTATACTGATTTCTGTTTCTGATAGGTTTTAGAGTCGTGATACAGATTTCCTTCAGTCTGGATCTTCTTTCTTTCAGCTCTACATACTAATTAATCTATATGTGTATACTCTGGTTATCATTTTAACTTTGCCTTGAAATAATCAAATGTGAAGTAGGCATAGGCATAACATAAAATATAAAATAACTCTTTGTTTTTCTAGGACCCTATGTGCTTGGAACTGGGCTTAGCTTATATTTTCTCTCCAAAGAAATATATGTGATTACCCCAGAGACCTTCTCTACCATATCAGTAGTGGGGTTGATTGTCTATGTGATTAAGAAATATGGCGCCTCTTTTGCAGAATTTATTGACAAACTTAATGAGGTAAGAATCATAAACTTTACTTCCCACTTCAGACTATAGCAGAAACATCCCAGTTACCTAATATTATTATTTATATGAGTGTTAGAGGGAACGGTATACCAATAAATATAGTTACGTGGCTAAGTCATGTTGCAGTTAGTTAATACTTTGAGATAGAATTCAAATGTACTGAACACTTCCTTAGTCTTTTTTCTCATTTCTAAAAACCAAACTATATTTCATTGTAGCCACTTTTAAGGTTAAAACAAAAAAGTGCATGTATAAAATTGTCAAAGAATAAAGCCTTTTAGAATATGCTTCACATCAAGTATCAACTGGGATATATTTGGAATTAAAAAAAAAAAACTGTGCTTCCATTAATGTTTGTTTGCTTGGTTAGTTGGTGAGGTTGGGGCCCTGGTGAGGACTTATAAAATCAAGGCTGGCCTTGAATTCCCAAGTCCCTTAATGTCCATCTCCTAAGTGATAGAATTTTTTTTAAAGATTTATTTATTATGTGTAAGTACACTGTAGCCGTTTTCAGAAGAGGGCATCTGATCTCATTAAAGATGATTGTGAGCCACCGTGTGGTTGAACTCAGGACCTCCAGAAGAGCAGTCAGCGCTCTTAACCACTGAGCCGTCTCTCCAGCCCAAGTGATAGAATTTTATTTTGACCTTTTGAGACAGGATCTCTGTGTAGCCCTTGCTGGCCTGGTACTCAATTTGTGTACCAGGCTGACTTTGAACTTGGAGACATTCTACCCTGACAATTTCTTTTTTCTTTTCTTTTTTTTAAGATTTATTTTATTTATATGGATATACTGTAGCTGTCTTCAAACATACCAGAAGAGTGCATCAGACCCCATTACAGATGGTTGTGAGCCAGCCACCATGTGGTTGCTGGGAATTGAACTCAGGACCTCTGGAAGAACAGTCAATGCTCTTAACCATTGAGCCATCTCCAGCCCCTTCTGACAATTCCATACATGTACTTTGGTCAGATTCATTCTTCATTACCCTCTTTCTCCCCTCCTATTTTTGTTGAACCTTTTCCTACTTTCATGCTTCTGTTTTTGTTGACTGAGATTTAATAGTGTTGAGCATAGGTCAGGGTTTGTTTATAGAAGCATGGGCAACTTACCAGTGGCTATACCACTGAAGAAAATGACTCCCTCAGTAACCATAACTGCCCAAAGTGAAGGGTGAGACTTCATGACTTCCTGCCCTATCCATGGTTGAATGTGGACAGCTTAATCTTGTACATGTAAAATAACCACAGCCACTATGAATTCATTAGTGCAGTGACCAGGTCATGTCCAGAAAACAACATTTTGCAATGTTCCTATGTCCACTAGCTGCTAGATTCATTCCATTTTTTCTTTGATGTTCCCTGAGCCTTGGAAGAGTATGTTACACCCTTTCAGCCATGTGGAATTTCAAGTAGATTTATAGAACCATGCAGGCATTCCTTCTTGTGGAATAGAGTCAAATCCAATCAGAAAATGGTTGATTACCCCATAATAGTCATAAGAGTATTATACATATTTCCCCTGGCAAGTTCAGTGTTTTATATCTTGAAGAGTTCAGCTCTAAAAAAAATTTGATCACTTTTCTTCCTCTCTCTACCTAGAACCTTCAGGCATTTTGAAAGCCAGCCAGCAGAGAAAAAGCTTCTATCTTACTTAGTTCAAGCTAGACTTCTCTGTCCTGCAACCTCATTGTGGTCATTTCAGCAGTAGGATCTTAACCATCTCATTCTGGTGCTCAGTCAAGAGCAATAGAAATAGACTATTGAGAGCTCTTGGAGCCTCCCTGACCAACAACTTAGTATCTAATTCCTAGCACAGGAATTTTAGTTTAGTAACCTCTGTTCAAAAGGGTTTTAACATAGCTTTTTCATATATCTTTAGTCTGAGTTGACCTTCCTTGGTCTTTTTCATTCATTGATACTATATAACTCTTCTAAAGATTTGTATATTTCCTTCTGTGTTTTTGGTCATGGTAATTTTTATAGATAAGGAATAAAACTGGGGGAGCATAAAAATGACTTTTTTGGTAGCATTAGTGCTTCAACTGACATTGTAATATCATAATCACAGGAAAAAATTGCTCAACTAGAAGAAGTAAAGCAGTCGAGCTTGAAGCAAATCCAGGATGCAATCGCCATGGAGAAGGCACAGCAGGCACTTGTTCAGAAGCGCCATTACCTCTTCGATGTTCAAAGGGTAGGTTTCTTTCTGTAGCGGGACTTCTTCAGTCCTCCCTGTGATAGAGATAAGACATGGAGACTTCTATTATGGTTTAAAGCTTAGACCCAAGGGCAGCCTCCCAGATAGCTCATCTAACTCAACCTCTCTAGCCTACTTATCACCTGTCCCGTGGCTAGCTCTATACCTTTCTCTGCTCCACTTCAGTCCATGTCTGTTCCCTCCATGTCTGCCCTTGATTCTTCCTTTTCTAGAAGCTTTTTCTCACAAGAGCTTTCTTCTCCCTGTAGCAAATCCTCTTAGAAGTTCCACCCTAGTATTCCTGCCTTACCTATTGGCTGTCACCTCTTTATTACAACCAATCAGTAGTGACAACCTCTGATATATTATTAGATTGCCTTTAGGCAAGTGAGGAAGGATGAATATTTACAAAACAGAAAACCCTGTGATAGACCAAAGAAATGATAATACCAGAATCCTGCCAGCACTTCGTTCTCTGCCCATACAGAACTACATTGAAAATACAGAGACATGCCTTCATACAAAGTTTAAAAAAAAAAAAATGTTACCTCAGCAGCAGGTTTCAGTAGTTTCTAAGATAGTATAGTTAATTTGTGGGTATTAAAAAAAAAAAAAAAAAAAAAAAAAAAAAAAAACAACAAAAAAATAGTGTCTGGAATGTAGCTCAACAGTATGTCACTTGCCTTCCATGCTCAAGAAAGTCAGAATACTACCCAAAAAGTCAGAATGTTTTGAAGAATTATTCAAATGGACTTTATTTTATATCGAAAAGAGATTTGACTAGAACTTGGCAATTAGAGTTCATATTTAAGAACTGTTAAATGAAAAAAATACTTCAGACTGTTCTGAAATCAAAAACAGTATACTCTGTAAAAGAACAACACACTTTGAATCCATACAACAGGAAAATAATAAGTTAGAGTTGGTGGGGTGGTGGTGGTAGCACATGCCTTTAGTCCTAGCACTTGGGA
The DNA here is from genome assembly GCF_008632895.1 of Mastomys coucha. NCBI lineage: Eukaryota > Metazoa > Chordata > Mammalia > Rodentia > Muridae > Mastomys > Mastomys coucha. The sequence continues at coordinate 53,960,091 of NW_022196898.1, read as the reverse complement.
GGCAGAGGCAGGCAGATTTCTGAGTTCCAGTCCAGCCTGGTCTACAGAGTGAGTTCCAGGACAGCCAGGGCTACACAGAGAAACCCTGTCTGGGAAAAAACAAACACAAAAAAAAGGTTAGGGCTGATTTTTTTTTTTTTTTTTTTAAAGGTATACACTATCTGAAAAAAGCCAAAGGTGAAATACATTCTCTGCATTTCATACATACATGAGTAAGAAAATCTTAACATTTGCTGTTAGATAACCCAACCCTTAACATTTGTTCAGAAAATATATTTAGAAAGCAGTAGAGCTTTTAATCATACTCAGAGCTTAATTAGATCCTAAAATTATAAGCATGTCAGATTATTTTGCTATTTTCTTTGAGCCCAGTATTTTTTGCCTAATATTTAAAAGTAAGGTGGATACAGAAGTCCTCAAAAGATAATTTTAAAAAGGTAGTTAAGATGTCTCTTGGAATTTATATAAGCACATCACTGGAGCTAAAGAGATCTTTTCCTGATCAATTGGTTGCCATTTCGTCCTATTGACAATGTCCTTTGCCTTACAGAAGCCTCACAGTTTTATGAGGTACCATTTGTTGACTGTTGATCTTAGAGCATAAGCCATTGGTATTCTGTTCAGGAACTTTTCCCCTGTGCCCATGTGTTTGAGGCTCTTCCCCACTTTTTTCTCTATAAGTTTCAATGGATCTGGTTTTATGTGGGGATCCTTGATCCACTTGGACTTTAGCTTTGTACAAGGAAATAAGATTGAATCAATTTTGTATTCTACATGTTGACTGCCAGTTGAGCCAGCACCATTTGTTGAAAATGCTGTCTTTTTTCCACTGCATGGTTTTAGCTCCTTTGTCAAAGATCAAGTGACTATATGGGTATGGGTTCATTTCTGGATCTTCGATTCTACTCCATTGACCTACCTGCCTGTCTCTGTACCAATACCGTGTAGTTTTTATCACTGTTGCTCTGTAGTACAGCTTGAGGTCAGGGATGGTGATTCCCCCAGAAGTTCTTTTATTGTTGAGAATAGTTTTTGCTATCCTGGGTTTTTTGTTATTCCAAATGAATTTGAGAATTGCTCTTTCTGAGTCTATGAAGAATTGAGTTGGAACTTTGGTGGGGATTTCATTGAATCTGTAGATTGCTTTCGGCAAGATGGCCATTTTTACTTTATTAATTCTACCAATCCATGAACATGGGAGATCTTTCCATCTTCTGAGATCTTCTTTGATTTCTTTCTTCAGAGACTTGAAATTCTTGTCATACAGATCTTTCACTTGCTTGGTTAGAGTCACACCAAGGTATTTTATATTATTTGTGGCTGTTGTGAAGGGTGTCATTTCCCTAATTTCTTTCTCAGCCTGTTTATCCTTTGTGAAGAGGAAGGCTACTGATTTGTTTGAGTTAATTTTATATCCAGCCACTTTGCTTAAGTTGTTTATCAGGTTTAGGAGTTCTCTGGTGGAATTTTTGGGATCACTTAAGTATATTATCACATCATCTGCAAATAGTGATATTTTGACTTCTTCCTTTCCAGTTTGTATCCCTTTGACCTCCTTCTGTTATCTAATTAATTGCTCTGGCTAGGACTTCGAGTACAATATTGAATACATAGGAGGAAAGTGAGCAGCCTTGTCTGGTCCCTGATTTCAGTGGGATTGCTTTAAGTTTCCCTCCATTTAGTTTGATATTGGCTACTGGTTTGCTGTATATTGATTTTAAATGGGCCTTGAATTCTTTACTTTTCCAAGACTTTTACCATGAAGGGGAGTTAATAATAATACTATCTTGTCCAAACTATTTGGAATTCTGTAGGCTTCTTGTATGTTCATGGGCATTTCTTTAGGTTAGGGAAGTATTCGTCCATAATTTTGCTGAAGATATTTATTGGCCCTTTAAGTTGGGAGTCTTCACTCTCTTCTGTACCTTTTATCCTTAGGTTTGGTCTTCTCACTGTGTCCTGGATTTCCTGGGTGTTTTGGGTTAGGGGCTGTTTGCATTTTGCATTTTCTTTGACTGCTTTATCAATGTTTTCTATGGTATCTTCTGCCCCTGAGATTCTCTCTTCTCTCTTATATTCTGTTGATGATGCCATCTATGACTCCTGATCTCTTTTCTAGGTTTTCTGTCTCCAAGGTTATCTCCCTTTGTGATTCTTTATTGTTTCTATTTCCATTTTTAGATCTTAGATGATTTTGTTCAATTCCTTCACCTGTTTGGTTGTGTTTTCCTATAATTCTTTAAGGGATTTTTGTGTTTCCTCTTTAAGGGCTTCTATTTGTTTACCTGTGTTCTCCTGTAATTCTTTAAGGGAGTTATTTATGTCCTTCTTAAAGTCCTCTATCATCACCATGAAATGTGATTTTAAATCCGAATCTTGCTTCAGGTATGTTGGGGTATCCAGGACTTGTAGTGGGAGAACTGGGCTCTGATAATGCCAGGTAGCCGTGGTTTCTGTTGCTTATGTTCTTGTGCTTGCCTCTCAACATCTGGTTATCTCTGGTGTTAGTTGGTCTTGCTATCTCTGACTGGAGCTTGTCCCTCTTGTAAGCCTGTGAACCTGTGATCTTATGTGGCAGCACTCCTGAGGAGACCAGCTCTATCCGGGCAGGATTTGGGTATGGAGGGCTATGTGACACCCTTAGCTCAGAGGTGCAGATGGAGACCTCAATGATACTGTCCCCAGTGGCTGCTCAGTTGTTCCTGTGCCCTTTGTGCTCCTGGCAGGTCCCTCTTTGGACAGTTATTGGAACGAACATTGTGGTCTTACCTGTAGGCCTAGGAGTGAGAGCACTCTTGGGAGACGAGCTCTGTCCAAGTGGAATTTTGTAATGGTATTAATTAAATGTAATCTATTTCTTAATTCTCCTCCTCACCCCCAGAATAACATTGCCCTGGCCTTGGAGGTCACTTACCGGGAACGGCTACATAGAGCATATAAGGAGGTAAAGAATCGCCTGGACTACCACATTTCTGTACAGGACATGAAGCGTCGCAAGGAGGAAGAGCACATGATGGACTGGGTGGAGAAGCATGTGGTGAAGAGCATTTCTGTACAGCAGGTACATGATGACCTTTTGTATCTTTTATGGTTGGACCAGAATGCTAGCATTCACATGCTGTATAGTATGTGTGTCTGCACACACAGAATACAGGTTCCCATGGAGGCCAGAAGCCTCAAATCCTATGGAGCTGAACTGATGTGAGTGCTGAGAACCAAACTTAGGTCCTTTGAAAGAGTAGGAAGTGAGTGCCCTGACTCCTGAGCCATCTCTTCAGCCCCAGTTTTTTTCATTATTAATATTTCTGTATTACTAGTGTTTGTTGGTTTGTCTTTTCCCAGGAGCTATTTTTACCCAAACTTAACAGGTAAAAGTGGTTATAACCATTTTTGGCCTTAAGTGTTTTGTAGCTTTTACTTATAAAAACTTTGGACCAGGAAATTTTAGCTCCTAGGATTTATTTCTAAAATAAATTGCATCTACCCAATGTGCTATAATTAATTTTTCTTGTAAATTCATTTAGTAAGCTTTTTACATTAAGCAATAATGGTGGCGTTCTGATCTAGTAGGAAGTACGTTAGAATTGTCTTCTTTCCATGTTCTTGAGAGAACTAACTAGATTTCTCTTTCCTTATTACAGGAAAAGGAGACCATTGCCAAATGCATTGAAGATCTAAAGCACCTTGCAAAGAAGGCTCAAGCTCAGCCAGTTATGTGAATGTGTCTATTTCAGTTGTGATAGCCAGAGAGAGTTAACTTAAATGGGAACTAGTCTATGTGAAGAACTCTTTCTGTATTGCTATCTATTGAATTACAGTATACCTTTTCCTAAGAAATGATCAAGGTCCACTTAGTGGCTTAACACTATTGGCCAGTAAGGTATTTCTGATCCTTGCTCTGTATGTGGAATTGTCTGATCACATTTGAATGAGCAGTTTGTAGCAACTTGTTGCCCAACTGAAATTACCAAGTTATACTTTAACCTTGTAATTAATTAAAACATCCTTCAATAAAATGCTTGAAACAGAATTTTTAAGTTTCATACTCCGAAGTAGCACTTATTATGAGTGAGAATTACATGATTTAAAATAAAATATCTGTGACAGCTGGAGGTAATTTAGTCAGTAAGGGGTTCTTGTCATGCATTCATCAAGATCTGACTTCAGATGCCCAGAACCGTGTAAAAGCTGGGTACAGTAACAAGCATCTGTAATCCCAGAAGATGAGGACAGAATTCCCAGAAGCTTGTGGACCAGGATGGTATACACAGCAGCAAACAAGAAGCAAGGCAAGATAGACAACAAAGCCTGTCTTCTGGCCTTCACACATGAACACACAGCCTCACATGTATATACCTATATGGTGAAAATGTTGTAAATGTCATTGAACTAATTAATACCTTGTCTATGAGATGTTCCAGGAGAAAACATAGACAGTAAGTACTGAGTAAAAACCATGGAAGAATACCAGTATTCAAAGAGATTCAACAGGAATGGAAGAGAAAAAGAATTTTGGAGTCAGTAGACTTAGCAAGGTGGAGTGCTTTATGTAGGAAGGGTCAACAGTAAACAGATTTTCAGATTGAGTAAGAGAAATGAAAAAGTGAATTAAGGTTCATAGTTCAGAGAATTTTTGCTGGTAATTTTTATTGGACTCTAGAATAGAAGGTGACAGGATTTAAAGATAAGTAATTGAAAATTGAACTATGTAAGTGTTCCTTATGTTAAAACAGGGATGATGGGGCTGGAGAGAGGGCTCAGTGATTAATAGCACACACTTATCTTGCAGAGGACTCAAATTTGTCCCCACTCACATTGGGCAGTTGACATCCACCTATAAACTCCACTTCCAGGGTAACTAATGCCTCTGACTTCTGTAAGCATCTATACTCAGGTGTACATAACCGTACACAAACTAAAGCAAAGCCTTTTTTTTTTAATTATGGGCAATACATAAGGGATAAATTTAATCTAGTTTAGGGGCTCATGAATGTCAGATAGTGAATTATATACAGTGGTAGCTAGAGAAGTCCATGTTGTAGAAAGATCCCGTAATACACACACCAATGCCCTAGCCATCACCAAATCTAGTCTGTTTTCTCCAATCCTCATGTTTGGCCTCTGATACTTGACCACATCTTTCTTTTTCTCCATCCCTCCACTGGCCTCAAATATCTATGCTATTTCTCCTATCACTTTCTCAATTTCCTTAGTCAATTCTACTGTCTGTCTGCTTCACTCCCTAATTACTGGGCTTCCTCTTCCAAATCCCATTCTAGGAATTTTACTGCATGTTCTACCTTTATAATAGTACAGGCCCACAACTTTTATCAGGTGTAATACAGATGGTTTCCTTGTCTGTATCACAAACTTAATCAGGATGGCCAGGGTTAAATAAGTAAGGTACAAAATTTCCCCAAATTTCAACAGCTGAACATGGAAGGATTTGGGTTTTATTTGGAATCTTGTGCAGGTTTGGGTGACTCCAGCAAAGTGTCCCCATAAAAAACTCAGATTTTTTTAGACCTGTGTCTATCTCATTAGCACACCACAACCTCCACAAGAGCCTTCCCTGTGAAGGAAGCACTCAGGAGGTCATGCACCAACAGTTACATCCTTTAATCAGTTGGACAGAATTTGTCAGGTAGCATTACCTAACCACAAGGGAGACGTTCCATCTCATCCAAACCATCCATGCAGATCAGGATGATTTCTGGTCCCAGATCTGTACCCAACTGTTCTCACAACCTTTTTGAGTGTTCATAAACACTCCAAATTCAAAGTTAAACTCATCATTTGTGTACAATCCTATGCTCATTCTTCTATGTCCACTATATTGGTCAGTGGATGGATACTGTACAGAAAACTTCCTCTCACCATTGACTAGATGCATCAGATGTCTGCCCTACCTTTTCTTCCCCATAGTCATGGGGAATGCCACTGTCCTGTACCTCATTACTTCCCCTATACATTCTGTAAACCCAACAGTGATCATGTGATTCCTCAGTGATCTCTCTGTGGATTGTCTATAAGGTGTCATTAGTTAAAGGTCTACCATGTGTTTGTTATCCTTACTTCCAAACATATCCCACACCCCTGCCCCTAGGCTCAGCTATGGTGAAACACTGGAATTTCTCTAAGCATGGCTGGGGACGTTTGAGTGGGAACAGCACCCATGGGATCATATTTTTAAATGTTTGGTACCCAGTTGGTAGAACTGCGAATGATTGGAGCCTTGTTGGAGTAGGTGTGTCCCCGGGCATGGACTTTGAGGTTTCAGAAGCCTGCACCAGGTCTAGTCTTGCTCACTCCTGCTCTCTCCCTCTCCCCACTCTCACACTCTCTCTTCCTAAAACTTTGGAATCATATACGAGCTCTCAGTTACTGTTCAGCACCATGCCTGCCTGCCTGCCTCTTCTCTTCTCCCCAACACAATTGATGGTCATGGACTAATCCACTAAAACTGTTAAGTAAGCCCCCATTTAAGTGCTTTCTTATAGAAGTTGTCTCTTCACAGCAGTAGAACAGTGTCTGAGACAGTGGCCACATGAGGATTGTAGCTTGAAAAGCAAATTGGAAATAAATGCAACTTGAACATTTTCTCTGAAGCTTTTCCCAACAGACCCCTTCCTTTCCTCATTGAGTAACCTAGCCTCTTGTTTTTTCTTTTGGGTCCCAATCAACAGTCTATAAATCTTTAACATAGTATTTACAACATTCTGTTTTGCAGGCACAGTCTGGAACACTGTTTTGTAGAACAAAGATATCCATAAGATTGCAAGATACCTTAAAAGCTATGCCCTGCTCACTGACCCACCTTGCAGAGCTTGGGACAGTGTCTGTTTAATACTTGTTTGGTTACATAACTATCACTCTTTAAGTCTTGAGCTTCCGCTGCTGTTCCCTTCTTGGGCTCTCAGTCTTGCCACCGAGTACTCTCTCTGGTCATCTATGTTTTTGTTCTTGTTTCTGCTGCCCCTCTCCTGAACACCTGTCAAATCTCTTTGTATCTCACCTCTCTACCCCTGCCTTTTTAGTCCCTGATGCCCTCAAATGGGTTTCTGCAGGGATTCGAACTGGCCTACTCATGTCCTAGGCACTTTCCAATCTGTTTTTGCCTCAATTTTAGTGACTGCTTCATACACCCATCTCTCTTACTGTACAGACAAAGGTTCCAAGGGATTACCTCTTCTTGCTTCTTCAGCTTCATTCATTCTCAAGTCTTTGATCTTCCTGCACTCCTTCCTAGCACTTTCAAATGGCCTGTTATTTGAACATTCCCTCCCTCCTATTCTGGAATAACACTGACTCTCACTTCAGTCAGTATCACCGTTTTCAGAAGCTTCCCTGTGTTAGGGATGCATGTAAGGGACTCTGCTCCATCACAACACGTGGAATCATTTGCCTCCTGTACGCCAACAACTTCTTACTTTCGGAAAGCTTCACAAAGATAGGTGAAAGCCAATTTTTGCCCCCTTTCTTATCCTCAGTTTAGAACAGCACATGTTGTGGGCCACAGATATTTAGTGGATAAAGGCACATGTCATCTAGCCTGACAACCTGAGTTTGATTCCTGGGACCCACAAGGTGAAAGGAGAGAACCAACTCCCACAATCTCTCCTTTGATCTTAACACACTATAGTATATAAAAAATAAATTTTACATTTAAACCACTTAAAAGAGTGGCAGATTGCCCTGAGCCGATGTTCAGTCAGTCAATAAGTGAGTAAAAATAACACTTGCTGTGTTTTAATCCCCATGTCCTTCAGTCCTATTATAGCTATGGTTCTTTGCTGTTCCTTTTGCCTGTGTCCTTACTAACCGACGCACAGGGTATCACCATTACCCCCAGCTTATTTCTAATTTTTTTTTTAAGATTTATTTATTTTATGTGTATGAGTACACTAGCTGTACAGATGGCTCGCTCCGGCCCCGCCTCAGGCATAGTATGCTGTAGGTGTCTTCAGATGTACCAGAAGAGGGCATCAGATCTCATTATAGGTGGTTGTGAGCCACCATGTGGTTGCTGGGATCCGAACTCAGGACCTTCAGAAGAGCAGTCAGTGCTCTTACCCACTGAGCCAACTCGCCAGCCCTGCTTATTTCTTTGTCTCTGTCTCCACAGCTTTTCTATGACATGATATAATCTTCCCTAAAAGTGTATTTTCAGGGAAAAGTGTATCCCAATCAAAATTTCCATGTAGAAGGGAGGGCCTTGCACTCTTCCACCCTGAGGAGCCACTGATAACTGATAGATTCTGGGGAAGGAAACTCAGTTGTCAGTATGCTTGACTTTGCTCCAGTGGACTGCCCCATACCTATGGGAATATGAACACAAATTAGACTAGAAGGTTATTTTAAGAAAAGGGGGTATGAAGTTGAGAAGGGGTGGGTTAGGGATAAAAGAGATGACCAAAATTGCAGCCCCTTAGGATGAAGAACAACATGAACTAACTAGTACCCTCAGAGCTCCCAGGAACTAAAACTCCAACCAAAGAGTACACATGGTGGGACTCATGGCTCCAGCAGCATATGTATAGCAGAGGATGACCAAGTCGGTCGTCAATGGAAGGAGAGGCCCTTGGCCCTGTGAAGGTTCTATGCCCCAGTGTAGGGGAATGCCAGGGCCAGTAAGCAAAAGGGGGTGGGGTGGTGAGCAGGGAGAGGGGGAGGGAACGGGTTTGTTCTTGTTTTTTATGGGGGTTTTTTGTTTTGTTTTTGGAGGGGAAACTGGGAAAGGAGATATTGTAAATAAAAAGATTTCCTTGACAGGGATCTATGCAGTCTTTGTGGTATATACTTATAGCCCACACTGGCTCCACTCAACCTTCATAAGCAGAAGCCCTGATTACAGCCACAGTTGTCATCCAGACCATGAGCTGAGGACATCTAGAGCATGATACACATAAAATAAAGCCTGAGGAACAGCACCAACCAATGGAACTTGTAAAAAGTTGCTTCCAAAATCTGTTCTGCATTACTAACTGTGGCATAAAACACTTTGGTTTTGTTACAGAGAACTGTTGGAACAGTTTGTATTTGAAAAAGAGGGAAAAAAGAGAAAGGCTTGACTTTACAAGACTCAACAAGATACGTGAAAATGTGTGTGGAAATAAAAATTAATTTTTTTGTAGAAAAAAAATATATCGTATGCATATATGAAACTCTCAACAAGCACACATTTTAAAACTCTTGAGCTGCAGAAATGTCTCAGCAGTTGAGAGCACTGACTACTCTTCCAGGAGATGCAGGTTTAATTTTACCTCAGAACCCATATGGCAACTATCGTTCAATTCCCAACACCCATATGGTGGTTCACAATTGTTCACTATTGCGTGGACTTTTAAAAACATACTTTCTCTTTCTTGGGAGCTCTCCCCCAAGATCCCAGCTATGCACCGAGAACAGCTGCTGCCATGTCACCATCTCATTCAGTCTGGCAAGTAGTCAGCTGGCAACTGACCCTGGCTGCCCACTCTCTTCTCCTGCCCACTGTGGCCCTGAGGAAGGAAAGCAATAGAGACTTTTGTTATTTTAAAACTGACCTAATAATTCAGTGGCTGGGTGAAGAATTTCCTATTCTAATCTTTTTTTTTTAAAGATTTATTTATTTTTTGTTTATGAGAACACACTGTAGCTGTACAGATAGTTGTGAGTCTTCCCAGCCTGGTTGTTGGGAATTGACTTTAGGACCGCCGCTCACTCCAGCCCAAAGATTTATTATTATAAATAAGTACACTGTAGCTGTCTTTAGACGCACCAGAAGAGGGCATCAGATCTCATTCCTGGTGGTTGTGAGCCACCTTGTAGTTGCTGGGATTTGAACTCAGGACCTTCGGAAGAGCAGTTGGTGCTCTTACTTACCCTCTGAGTCATCTCACCAGCCCCCTATCCTAATCTTAACAGTAGCCTTTTCCATCCTCCTTGGCCTCCGCCCATGGCAGAGGCTACATTCTATAGGTGCCCCGAGAGACCTACATGTCTGCCACTTCCTATCCACTCCACAGCCTGGTCCGAATCCACAATCCTCCCTGCGTCCCCTTCTCTTCCTCCTGGGACCCAGAAATCCCACCTTTTTCTCTTCACCTAGCAATTAGCTTCTGCCATCTTTACTGACATAATCAAGAAACAATTAAGGAACCAGATTTCAGTATCAGCTCCTGCCCCTACAGTTCATAACTTCAGTTCCAGGGACTCTTCACAAGGTATGCATGTGATACACAGACATCTATGCAGGCAAGACATCTATTTATAAATGTTGTTAAATGCAATCACATAGCACACGAAGGCCAACATAGAGTTCACATATATTACACATATTAGATTTTAATGAGGCTGAAAATTCCTTTCATCCATTGGCATTGGCTATGGTAATGTCATAGGGTAGAACGTTACATGCTTGCAATGACGTCAGGGTAAATAAACCCACTGCAAAAGTGTAGCACATATATCTTATACAGCAGCACATAGGACTTGAAAATGAGGAAACAGCTTGTGATACTGTAGCTTTGGCCACGATGTTAGACTGTACTACTTAGAAAGTTTACTCTAGAATAAAATGCTGTTTGTGCTGGTGGCAACCTCAGTCAGCTCATATTTCTCAAATCTGCCCCCTCTCCTCTCCAAAAAGGTCTGGTTATGTAGCCCAGGCCCTCAAGCTTGGAAATCCTCCTGTCTCAGCCTCCTGAGAACGAGATTCATAATATACCACCCCATCCAACTCTCTTGATTGCATCTGGAGACCGTACCTAGTGAGTGATGCATACCATCTAGATGTATGTGAATACAGTCTCATCTTCACTCAATGAAACCTTATGACTGCACACAGGTTTAAATGTAAAGACCTCCTATACTCTGGCTCCAGCCCATCTGTGTTACTCTTTATTGCTTCTCCTCCTACCAGTGCCCACTCCTACACCATTGTCAAGATCCCAAACACACTGCCTAATCCCATCCTCCAATCCATGGGTGGTATGGCATCTTCCTGATACTATTTTACTAATAAGTGCTTATAAATAAGTGAATCTTCTGTTCCCTCCAAAGGTATTTCAATGCTCTGTTTAATGTTGACACATAACTCTTCATTTTTCAGCATCATCTCCTTAATCAGGCCAGATGGAATTATAAAGTCCTTGCTGATGGCGCTGAGGTCAGGCTGGTGTCAGTAGCTTCAGGGAGGTTAAATAATAAACTCTTCCCTAGAAGCAAACTTTGCTTGGTCTTCTGGCGTTCATATGTGAGGATGTATACCAATCCCCCTGATGGCTTACAGGATCTTTAAAACCGTGGCCCAGGGCGCTGCTATGGCTCCCTTGGTAGAGTGCTTGCCTAGCTTTTATGAAGATCTGAGTTTAATCCCAGCACCACACAAACCAGGCATGGGGGTTCAGGCAGTGATCCTAGCATTCAGGAGGTGGAGGCAGGAGGACCTGGAAGGCAATATCATCCACAGCAGGTGGAGACCAGCCTAGTCCCGGAGAGAAGAGAGCCAATCTTTTTTTTAAAAAAACTTTTATTGCATTATGATGAGAAAAGTTACATGATTTCAATTTATCTGAATTTGTTAACATTTAAAAACATTTTTAATTAAATAGAATTGAATCACATTCTTGTTTCCCTTTTGTACACTGCTCCTCTTATAGACCCCCCTTCAATACCTACAATATCTTTTTTGTCATATTCCTTAAAATTTATAAAATATTATAACAATAAAAATAAGTATTATAAAAGTTGTTTGATATAAACAACAATCAATTTAACAGTCTTATGTAGATGCTCATCTACAGCAATAGTGAAAATACATTTCTCTCAATATAAATTTTAAATAACTCCAAACATATTAGCTGTATGCTTAAATATAATACATCACTACTAGTATTTTCTTAAATGAACATGAATATATAGTCTTTTTGTGTGCGTTGTATTTAGTAGAGTTTAAAATCTTGGCTCTTACTGTGGTACAAGCCCAAAATAAGAACAATTTTTAGACATTGGGTTTCATTGTAATAAGGCTGTACTTCAATGACCCTCACATCACCAAAGGATTTTACCTCCATCATAGATAAGCTGAGAGTTGATAGTTCTGCTGCACCAAGAAGAAAAGAGCCAATCTAAAGAGAGGGAAAGAGGGAAAGGAAAAAAATACCATTGGCCTCAAAGAGGAAGTCTGTGCCCTGGAGGTTTAACATATCTTTGCGACACAGCTTGAGGGTGACAGTGGCAGTGGGAGTAAACTTTTGTTTCATCATTTCTGAAAACCAAGACTAAGAACAAAAAAGTCAAACGCTCAGTCTCGCAGCTGCATCTTATGACTGGAGTCTTTGTGGCGAGGTAAAGACCCTTGTAATCCAAACTAAATAACTGCTCGTCAAAGGACATTGTAAGTACTTAGTGGTTTCTGATGTTTTTCTTATTTGGGTTGGGGAGGGGTTACATTGAATGGCTGTGTAGCTCAGGTCTCATAGTGTGGAGTGTGAGTCTCTCATGCCAGATCAAACTGCAAAGAGCAACGTTTCTGGTTCAACTTTCTGCTTCTGTCAAATGCTTGGATTATTGTAATTCTCTTTTGGGATTAAAAAGTGTGTGTGTGTGTGTGTGTGTGTGTGTGTGTGTGTGTGTGTGTGTGTGTGTGTGTACATACCAAAAACAACTTTCAAGTCAGCTCTTTTCTTCCACCTTTGCATGGAATTTAGGAAACTCAGGTTTTCAGAGTTGGGGATGTGCCTTTACCTGCTGAGCCACCCCTCTTGCCCTTGTTTTGTTTTGTTTTTGTTTTGTTTGTTTTGTTTAGACAGGGTCTCACTTCGTACCCCTGACTGGCCTGGAACTCATGCTCTCCTTAAATTTCAAGCGATCTGCCTGCCCCTGCCAACTTGTGGGATTAAAGATGTAAACTCACCATGCCAGGCTCCCTTTGAATTTTTTAGACAGATCCTGTGTAATCCAGGCTAGACTTGACTTTATGGCAATTCTCCTGCCTCCGGCTCTCCAGTTAGTGCCACCACACCAGGCTAGATTGTTGGTTTTGAAGGTAAAGGTTGTGTTTTTGTCATCTGGATTTGTAAGTAGTTGTTTCTCTGGGGTGTTGTCATACAACTTAGTCTGTCACAGTAAGGTAGCCTAGGATTCTTTATGTGATAATATTTCCTTGGTTTGCTTTTTCATATAGAACCACTCCTGCATAAGCAGAGGTTATCAGTACCTCTAAATGTAAGGTCTAGTGGAAATTCACACTCCTCAGTAAGAATACATTTCAATACTTTTTATTTTATAGAACATATAAATGTATGCTATAATAAAATACAAAATATGCTAATATTTTTTGGTGTTCTACAGTGAATATCATTGACTATTTTATTTTATATTGAGACATGTTCTCCTTATTCATAGTGACTGGCCTGGCCTAGAATTCACTATGTAGGCCAGGTTGATCGCAAATCCACAGACATCAATCACTTGCTTATGCCTCCCAAGTGCTGGGATTAAAAGCATGTACCACCTTCACATAGCCAACATAAATTTCAAAAGGAACCAAGGAGTGATAGAAAAATTGTTACCCTTGCTCATTCTGCATGGACCATGGTCTTCCTGTTCTCACAGTTCAGACTTTGCACAGAAGTTTCTTGTCAGCACTTTCCTTTTGATCTGACAGTGACAGACATGAAAATGCTGAATGGTGAGCTATGGTATAATACCGCCTTGCTACTGGTTTAATGACACTAGGGACAGAATCCTTCTTAAATCTCCCCCCATATCTAAGGGTAGGATATTCATTTATAAAAGCTGACTGGTTAAAACATGTAAGCCACTTATGGCATTCTTCTGTCTAAGTAAATCACCTCAAGATTCAGAAGATTTATAGAGCCCCCTCCTTTTTTAAATTATGGGTTTGTATAAATATGAATTAAAGTTGTGGCCACCAAAAAGTAACCAAAGTTGTAGCTGAAATTTTATACACAAAAGTGCCTGTCTCACTGTTAGTTATTAAAAAACATCGGAAAACATTTGTACAAGCATGGAACTAATTAAGAGAGTCCAGTGTCAGGGATCAAGAGATGGCTCAGTGTTTAGGAGCACTGACTGCTCTTCCAGAGGACGCAGGTTCAATTCCCAGCAACCATGTGGCAGCTCACAACCATCTGTAACTCCAGTTCTCACCCTCACATAGACATGCATACAGACAAAACGCTGATGCACATAAAATAAATAAATAAATCTTAAAAAGAAGAAGAAAGTAAGTCAGTCTGATCGGTCTGAACTGGGTGGTATGCTTTCACACGGGTCTGCTTGCCAGTTTCAGTTCTTTCTGGCCAACTGTTACTTGGAAATATAGAGAACTTCCAGAAATAAGCAGTCCTATGTGTTGAATAGCTTTTATCATGATAATATCGATGGGATTACTCTGTTTTATTTTAGTTTTGAAGCCAATCCTCTCCTTGTGCTACTTTCTAAAATAAACTTCCCAGATATGGCATGTGTAAGAAAAACTACTATCTGTACTACCCAGGGGTTGAGGCTCTCTTGTTGGTCTTCGACATCTGAACAGCATCTCACGAAGTGTCTCCCACAAACACGCTGAGGAGGCCGCTGCTCAGAAAGGCCTATCACCACTAAAAATGTTCTACAAGGGGTTTAGAAATATGCAAGAATGAACATAAAATGCTGAGCACGAGAGAGATCTGGCCTTGCATGGAAGCGGTGTTTTAGGAAGCTTTAATAAAGCACATGGTGTGTGGTTCAATGGAACCTGCGCAGCTAGCAATGTGCTCTAGGGGTCCAGGTGATGGTACTTTCCTGCCTTCTTTTTTTTTTTTTTTTTAAAGATTTATTTATTTATTATATGTAAGTACACTGTAGCTGTCTTCAGACGTACCAGAAGAGGGTGTCAGATCTCATTATGGGTGGTTGTGAGCCACCATGTGGTTGCTGGGATTTGAACTCATGACCTTCCAAAGAGCAATCGGTGCTCTTCCCCGCTGAGCCATCTCACCAGCCCACTTTCCTGCCTTCTAGATGCATTACAGTTTTATGGTTTGCCTGGATGTAATCTGAGCACCACATGCTGTCTGGTGCCCAGAGAGGCCAGAAAATGATGTCTAATCCCTTGGGATGGGCGGTTGTGGGCTGCCTGCCGCGTGGGGGCTGGGAATCATACCTGGGTCCTCTGGAAGAGCAGCAAGTACTCTGATCCACTGAGCCATCTCTCCATCTCATCGTTGCATTCATTTCAGTAATCCCTGTTCAGTGACAAGCATACGTGTCTGAAGAGCCACCACATCTTTAAAGTAACATCACCAGGTGTGCCAAAGCCACACAGGTGTACTGCATTCGTTGGTGGCCCCCAAGGTGCTGGATTTTTGCTTTATGTTTTTGAGCAATTGAATTGGTGAGTGAGAGGGAGAGGGGGAAAGACTGGGTCTTATGTCACCTAATAGCTAGGAGTTTTCTTGATTTTAGGTTTTGTTTTGTTTTGTTTTGTTTTTTTTGTTTTGTTTTGTTTTGTTTTGTTTTGTTTATATATATATATTTTTTACAAATGTGCCTGAGTGTTTTTCTGCCTGGATATATTATGCATGCAGTACTAGTGCTGGAGAGAAGATGGTGCCAGATACCCTGGAACTGGACTTTAGATAGCTGTGAATTGCCATGTAGGTGCTAGGAACTGAACGCTGCTCCTCTAGAAGAGCACCAAGTGCTGTTAACCACCGACTCATCGTCTCTCTAACCCCTTATTTTTGTTTGTTTTGTTTGCGATAGGGTCTCATGTAACAGAGGCTAACTTGGAATTTACTACATAGTTGAGGTTGACCTTGAACTCCTGATCCTCCTACTTCCACCTCCCCCTTGTTTGGGACTAGAGACGCTTGCGACCACACCCAGCTGCTGATTATCTCAAAGCATAGAGTAAATGCTAGGCTAAAGGGTTCCGAGGTAACTTCTCTGGTCATTGACTATGTCCAGGTGAACAAAGTACCAATGACACATCACTGCATCTCCATAGAGGGATTAGCCCATTCTGAACCACGCCCCATTGAATGCACTGCCACGCCCCACCTCCAGACCAAGCTAAAAAGTACCTGTTTTATTCTCAGGAGAAGACAGCATGGGATCTACTTCCTCCACACCTAAATCCAGAATCAGTGAGTTTGGGACAGAAACCATTTCCCTGGGTGCTTACTGTGAATCAGTAAAAGAAGGAGTTGTGTTGAAAGCCACATGGGGAACAGGTTGGCCAGAGTGTTTCTGAGCTAGAAGAATTCAAGTGCACCATGCTGCAGAAGTCAGTGCCCAAGGAGTAGAAAAAAGGAATCAGAAAGACCCGACCTGTCCTCCAAATTGAGTAGATCAGCTGGTAGTTTATGAACATCTAGTTCATGTTTCTTCTTGCTCCTCTCCCTGTGGGTTAGACACTAGAAAACACATGCGCACGCACACACTCATACGTACTGGCAGTCAGGAGAAACTAGGGAAGTACCTGCTGAAGTCAGAACCACATCTCCCCAGGACTTCCCACTACACCTCTGCCCCTTTCCTTTGTAAACCATGTCAAGTATGGCTCTACTTCTCATTTTAAAGGTCTCAGATGGCATGTAGCTCAGTGGTAGAGGGCTTGACCTGGTATGCAAAAAGTCCTGGGTTCACTCGCCCAGCCTTGGCAAAAAGACTCGCTGTTCTCCCCTCTGCAGAGCTGTAGCCAGCTTGCAAGTTCCCATGGGTAGTGATAGAGCTTGGGGTCTTATCGTAGAGGGATGGCAGGAGTAGGGCAGAGATACTGATCCCCACCGAAACTGATACCTTCCATGTTCTCTGCAGGCACATTCTCCACGGCAGCCCCAGTGACCAGCTCTACACCCCATTCCTTCAACCCCAAGTAAAGGAACACATTTATCTGGTCCTTGCAGCATTTCCAGTTCATTGGGGGTTTTGTTGTTGTTGTTGTTGTTGACCATTTTGTCTTGGGGCCTTACGAAGGACAAAATGAGTGGGAGAAGAGATCAGGAACAGTGAAAGGACTCAGTGTTTGATCTTAGGAGTATAGTTTTGTTCTGTTCTGTTGGCAGGGCAGGGGAGGGGAATTGAGCATTTCTCATAACATAGCCCAGGCTGGCCTCCACACTGCCACAATCTTCCTGGCTTCGCTTCCCAAGTGCTGGATCACAAGCAGTATGAACTCGATGTTGCCCAAGATTTGAGAGATTCTCACTCCATACTTCACACAGTGCTGGGGTGTGGAGTGTTAGGGAAGGGATTGGGAGAAAGTCTCATGACTGGGGACCCCCAAAAGCAAAATGTCTCTTTCTCTAGCCGTGGGTGGGAACAAGTCCTACATAAGAAAGTTAAGCCTGGCTTTCCGGAAAGGCTTCAAGGGGCCTTCTGTCAGCAGGTCATTGACTCCCTTTTCTTTCTGCTAAAACAGAAAGGAACACATCATCTTGGCCTTTTTCGCCGGGGTTCTGCTGACACTGCTCCTTGTGGCCCTTATCTTCCTCATTGTCAAGAGCTGCAGAAAATGTGAGTGGTCTCTGTGAGAGGAGCCTTCTCCTGCTATCTCTGAGAGTAATGGGAGCAGTGAGTGCTGGGGAAGAGGAGGGAAGGTCTGCTCGGCCGCCCTCTTTGCAGATCAGCCCCAGAGGCCCTTCCCTGCTCCTCCTTGTTGCTCTCCACATCCCCACACCCCAACCCACTAACCTTCACCCAAAGCGAGAGGCTCCCCACTCCTCCAGACTCCATCTCACTATGGACAACCCTCCTCTTCTTTGTGTCTGCTGCAGGTTACTCCAGTGCCCAGAGCCAGGACCCTCATTCAGAGCCTCCCATCAAAGTAAGACCATGTGCTGTTTGAGGGGTGCAAGAGGGGGATTGCGTGTGAGGAAGGTGGTACACCAAATTATTTAGGGGAGTTGATTTACTCTGTCTCCTCTCTATCCTGTATTGTGGACTGGAATATTGATATCACTTTCTGGACTCTGGGCAAGTAGTTCTTTTATGAGTTCTACTCTCTTTCAGTCCCTACTTTTCAGTTTCCAGGTCACTTTTAAAGAGACATCTTTTGCCTCAAATTAAATTAACTTGTTTCTCCTCTTTCTCCTCAAAAGCTGTCATCTGTATCAAAGGAGTCACTCACGTATGCCAGCATGACTTTCAAGCCCTCAGAAGACAACGGCAATGACTTTACTAGAAACCACTCCTCCGGCTTGGACCACACCGTTTATTCTCAGATTAAAGTGACAGACCCATATCCACCTCTCCAGTGAGGCTGAATGCAGGATCTCAGCTCAGCTCCTTCGACATGTTGCTTTCTGATTTTGTTTTGAATGTTTGCTTTTGTTGTTTTCTACAAACCTGGGACCACAGTCTGAGTAAAGCTGCAGCTGGGGTGGTTTAGTCTTGATCTAGTGCAGTTGTCATCAGTCATAAGGACCAGTGGTTAGTGACAGTCCCCACCAGAGGAAAGGTGGCGGTGCTTTCACTCTGACTGGCAATGGCAGCCCCTTGAGGGACGACACCCCTAAACCTTTCCAAAGGGGGTATAGAACTCGATAAAGAAATGCCTGATGATAACCAGGAGGACCTAACTCTAATGAACAGTTGAAGATTTTCAAGTAATGGCAGACCTTCCCCCAAGGTCGGTCCCTTCATCTTCTCCAGAAATCAAGACCAGAATTCTAAAGCCAACACAAAGTCCGGATGATATAAAACACTACTAAAATGTGGGTTTCTATCTCCTTTGTATGGCATTAGAGATATGTGTGACAACCTTGGTTGAGAGCCAGAAGTAGAGATTAAACATGTTCATTTATTCCCCAAAACAAATGGACAAACATATAGACTGCCCCACTAAAAAAAATCAGCAAGATTCTTTTTAATTAGGTACGCTTACTCTAAAATGTAAGTGCTAAGCAAGAAGAAAATATTTATAAAATAAACCTGAGGGCTGATGAGATAGATAAGGAAGGACATTTGCTACCAAACCTGACAATCTGAGTTTAGTCCTGGAACTCACATGGTGGAACTCTGGAGAGGACTGACTCCTGAAAGTTGTCCTCTCACAACTTTACTCTGTGGTGTGTGTGCATAACCTAGTACACAAGCACACACACAAACACATACACACACACACACACAAATAATTAATATGTACATACATACATACATACATACATACATAGGAACCTATAGCTATTGTGGCATCATTAAGACATATGCAAGCCCAAGCATGGAGAGATGAGTTGGGTGCACAGTCCCTCCCCTAGCTGAAGAATTATTAGCAATTTTTAGATGCTGGGAAACAGCCAGTTTTCTCCAAGAATATAGTCCCTGGTAAATTGACTATGTATAAATTCAATATATGACCCCTGGGCAAGACTGAAACTGGTCAGGAGCAGAGTGAGAACACTTTTGGGGTGGAGTGGGGGTGGGGGTGTTTGTGACTCAAAGAAGAAGAAAGACCACGAGGAAGCACACAAGGATGACATCTAGACTCTCGCCCTTTCCCACAGCCTGCTAAGGGGCTTGCAGTTCCCTCCCTATAGAAAGGAGTTGGGGCAGAACCTGAACTATGCTCATCAAAGATGTTTCAAGAGCCCTGATCTAATCTGACAAGATACATACTGAATCTGATCAACACCCAATCTGCACTCCAACCCTGTTCAGATGGGAGGCAGGGGGGGGCACTCAAGGATTCTAGAGACCGAGGCTGAGTGAGGCTGGGCTTACTCCTCCTTAGAAGGGAGCATGGTATATCAAATTGTGTGCTTCTGGGACTAAGGAAATACCTCCTTTAATGAAAGGCTTGACTTGCAGGAACAAGAACCCGACTTCGATCCCCAGGACCCATAGGAAACAGTGGGGCACAGTGGCACACAATTGTAATCACAGCACTGGAGAGGTGGAGACAGGAGGATCCCTGGCTCTCATTGTTCAGCTAGACAAGTTCCAGGTCAACAAGAGGCCCTCCCCCTGACCCTGCCCCCCCACATCTCATATAAAGAGGACAGCTCTTGAGGGATGACATCTGAGGTAATCCTCCAGCCTCTACATGTCCAAGCACACACATGAATGTGCACTTCTCCCATGGGGTAGTCGGGTTCTTAGGAGGGCACCAAAGGCAGTGATAAAACAGGAGGGATGCCGTATGGGGAGATGGCCAGCTTGCAGGGGAATACGTGCAGTAGTGGTAAATCCTGTGTGCTCCTACAGATGATGCCTCATTCTGGCCTCATGGTTCCTGATTGGAAAACACTTGTCACGTGTCACCCCTTGGTTGCTCAGTGGTCAAAAGCAGCACCCACTTACTCTGGTGACAGTTTCCCACTGGGGATGTGCTTTGGGATCCAGGATATTTTCACCAAGAGAGTATGAGAACCACAGACCCCATCGATCTTCTATTTTGAGATAAAACATTTGATACCAACTCAGAAATGTATAGGAATATTATGATTTTTAGGAACAGTTCAATAAATACTTTTCCAGCAATGATAGCCTAGAAGACATCAGATATCCAGTAGGGGGTAGGGGGGCTTTTTCAACAATATTCAGATATTTATTGGCTGATAAATAACCACTTCTTCGCTGTAGCTAATCTAATGCATGAAAGCTAAGGTTTGGAGAGACAATTCAATGGCAGCCTTGCTTGGCATGGTCTATCAAAGCTCTTCTGAGCCTCACTGCTGCTGTTTGCCACAAAAGATTGCTGCAAAGTCATAGAGTCCCTTAGAAATCCTGAAAGGTCACAATCAGTCTCTGAGATGCAGACCAGTTATCACGGAGATTCTACTATAATGACATCACTTTATTTAGGAGTTAAATGAAAGAAATCTTCAGTCACACATGTTCGGTTCGAGCCATTTCCTTGAGTCGAAACTTGAGGAAAGAACTTCAAATCGTTGCCTACTTTGTTGGGAAACAGAAAAGGGAAATTGAGTTGAGGCTCTTGCCTGAGTGTCAGCAAAAAGCCA
Organism: Mastomys coucha; assembly: GCF_008632895.1. Classification (NCBI taxonomy): domain Eukaryota; kingdom Metazoa; phylum Chordata; class Mammalia; order Rodentia; family Muridae; genus Mastomys; species Mastomys coucha. The sequence continues at coordinate 53,939,134 of NW_022196898.1, read as the reverse complement.
CTTTTCTGAGCCTATTTTCCTCTCTCCTAAATTGATGATTACATTCCCATACTCAGGAATTTTTTCAAGCAAACCTAAGCATTCCCAAAGCTGAAAGAGCCACCCCTGGCATTCCCAAGCTTCCTGGGAACAAAATACTCAAGGCTTTTTTTTTCAATATTTATATTCTCTCTCTCTCTCTCTCTCTCTCTCTCTCTCTCTCTCTCTCTCTCTCTCTTTGTGTGTGTGTGTGTGTGTGTGTGTGTGTGTGTGTGTGTGTGTGTGGTGGAAGACACACAAATGCCGTGGTGCGTATACTATAGCACACATGTAGAAGTCAGAGGACAACTTGGTTCTCCCTGACATCGGAGTACTGGGGTTTAAACTCAGGTCAACAGGATTGGTGGCAGGCACCTCTACCTACTGAGCCATCTTACTGGCCCTGAAACCATCAATGTTTGTTTTCAGGGCTGGAGTGTGATGTCGTCTCTATGAGACTTCTCAATCAGCCATTGGAAAGCTTGGTACCTAGGGCTTGCTCCCCTCTCACTGAATTTTGATGGTATAAATGTATCTAGACTTCAGGGGCCAAGAATAACAAAACTAAAAGGGACTTTAGATCAGGCTGCTAAGTTTGCTCAAGGATGAGGGAACAGGCCATGGCTAAAACAGGTTGCTGGCTACTTGCTAAAGAGAACAGCATTAGATTCTGTTGTCCCATCATTTATAGCATCACGAATCCTTCACTTATTCTAGGTGACAAGCTTACGTGCGTGCTTTTGCCTAGTTGCTTGTACTCCTCCATCCCACTACAACACCTTCTTGTTTATGTATGAGACAGGGTCTCTCTCTGTAGTCAAAGCAAGTCTAGAACTCACTGTGTAGTCCAAGCTGGCCTCAGACTTGAGATGCTTCTGTCTGGGCTTCTGAGAGTACCACAGCCACTCATACACACCATGAAAACAGATGCTATCTATTTTGTTTGTCTTTGTAACCTCAGCAACTAGCATGTTCCTAGTTTGCAAAATGAAAGGTGTATGAGTAGGGTGTGTAGGTCATGGGTAGATAGATGGGTAGAAAACTCAGTATAGACACAAGAGTGCTTAATGTACAAAGAAAACCCAGCTTGGAAAAGAGAAATGTTGCCCAGGGTCATATCTTAAAAACTCAATGATTACATTCCTGAAAGAAATATAAACTACAATTATATCCTACAGGGGATAGAACCAGACAAGTCCTGAAGGCCATTGTTTTCTACATATCCCTCACCTCCACTGATCCCAAAGCTCCTAGATGGCAAAAAGGCAAGGTCCCTGTGGGAGCTCCTCCTTTACCTTCTTATAGAGCTTGCTCTACGTCTGCATGAGACTCAAATCTCACAGGAGCAGCCTGAGACCTTGAAGCCTTATCTTCACATCTCGGCTCCTCCAGGCACTGGCCCGCTGTGTGTCATTAATAGGTCTTTCATCATTAGGATGCTGCTGGGATTTGGTAATGGTGGTAGGTTTCCATTTTGAGGTGTTTGTTTTATCTTAATCATTATTTTTCTGGAATGTTTTCTATGTTTCCAAACCCAGAGTGCCTGGAATCCATTTTGTAGTTATACCTATACCCTCTTCATTGTCCAAGGTGTTTGCATGGCTTCTGATCATAAAAAGACAAAAGCAAACAGCATTGCCTTGACCCAACAGAGGTGCTTGTGGTATTCTTTCAGTGTTCTTTCAGTTCTGCAAATGCTTTGGAGCTTAGCAGAATGGTGAACTCACCACAAGGTGACCTAGAGAACTTTCCAGATGGTATGGCCTGCCTGTGTCCCAGGCAAAGACATACAGTCACAGTCCTCTCTCTATGAAAGGGGAGAGCTAACGACACGGCTCTGCTAGGATGCAGGACTGAAGAATTAAGTATGGAACTTACCAAGCGTATGGAGACCGAAGATGGAGCTTGGCTTGTTTGTGGGTTTCTGTTGATGCTTTTGCCAGTAACTATCCAAAGGAAAACAGAGACACAAAGCTAAGGGCTGAGATCCTGAGCCCATATGTCCCACACAGAACCCTTGGCAAGAAGACCTTTCTACACCTTCTGTCCCGGTTGGGGGTGGTTATAGCAGCTCCATCATTTGACAAGAGCCTTGTTTCTACCCCTACAGGTGAATAAAATGTTTCAAATAGGCAGTAAGAATATCAGGGGACTATCCAAAGCTTGTGTGCTATGGAGACAAGTAGCCCTACAGATATGGAACCTACATACAGTTAACTCTGTCTTCTTTCTCCCCTGTCTGCATCTACTTCAACTTAAGGCTACCATGCTACTTCCACCACCTTTCATAACACATCCTCCTCAGCCTGTGGGCTGACTAGCTGCCTTGGTATCTAAGCGACGAGGCAATAAGAGGAGGGTCACATTCATTCCTGTGACAGATACTCCTTGAACTCCACTCACCTCCCCCTACCCCTGCCTCCAGGCTACTTACTTCCTCTATTTCTTGGGCTTCTCCTTCCTCTGGACAAATGATTAATTATAAAGATGATCCCCAAACCGGCAATCAGTATACAAATGATCATCATGGACATTCTAGAAGAAACCACATCAGATATCAGGTCCCTTGGAGGAGACCCTTTGGTTCTCTTCTCACACCAGTCCCATCCTAGCCCCTGGTAGCTCCTGACAATGACATTCTGGAAGGGTGAGCCTGTTCTTTGGATCTGATGGACATTTGACCAAGCTGGGCCAGTGAGTCCTTCTCCAGAGGTTAAATGGGGACAAGGAGTAGAAAACCCCAGTCTTCAGTCATTCCTCTGAATGAGGGAGACATAAACTGAGGAACTATAAACGGGTGTCACCTGCTATGGCAAAAAGAAAAGGAAAGTGGGAAAGAAAGAGCAGGGAAGAAGAGAAAGGGAAAGAGAAAGAGAAGAAATACAAGATGGGGGGGATAGTTCAGTTGGTACAGTTTTGTGAGCTGGGTGTGGTAGCACACACCAGGAATCCCATTGCTCTAGAGGAGGAAGCAGAGGCATCAAAAGTTTAAGGTCAGTGATATAGGAAAGTGGGAGGAAACTTTCAGATCCTGTCTCAAAACAAAACAAAAGACAGATGTCTTAGAAGTAATGAGCAGTTGCTGCTCTTACAGAGAACCTGGGTTCAGTTCTCAACACCCACATGGCAGGCAGCTCATAACTATCTTCCAGTTCCAAAGTATCAAAGGATCAAACTCCCTTTTCTTTTTTTTTTTTTTCCGATGTTCCCTACTTATAAACTAACTAGAGGCTATTTTCTTCTGCTTTCAAACAAACAAACAAAAATAGTCTTTTTTTAAAGAAACCAAATCATTTCAATGAAGATTATTTAAGCAGAGAAACATTACAGCTGTATTATAGAAGTTGTAACCCAGTCACTACAGTATATTCTGGTTCACCCCATCCACACCCCTGACCCAGCCATCTCCTCAGATCCCCACTCACCGGGAGCCCTCTGCCTTTTGGACAGCCCTACAGCTCCGGGTCCTGTTGCATGAAGGATCTGAATCAGAAAGAAACTGTTGATAACAAAGCCTATTCCAGGGCCCTCCCTTTGCTTCCAGCTGCATCCCCACCTGTCTTCCTTTCACTCTCCAGAGAATGAATAAGTGCATACTTGGCTTTTTGTGTAAAACAGCAACAGCACTAACTGTTGCATAAGCATGCTGTGGACAAGGGGGACAAGGATGGAGTGAGAAGTAGGGGCTGAAATCCAACCCACAGTGCACATGATATGCAACCTACTCCTGGGTCCTCTGCATCCAGAGGGAGGGAAACTTTTCCCAAATTTGCACACAGGCCCTGTGCAGGCTAAAAGCAGTCCATGGTTAGAGTCCTGGGCTAGATTCATTCGCAAAGGAAAAAAGTCTTGATGTACCAAATAGCCAGTCCCATGTATAGGAAATGGATAACCCAGTGACCCAGTGACATAGCTCCTTCTAATAGCTACTAACAGAGACCCACATAGCCTCCTCTATGTCTCTTTAAAGGAGCAGGTTTCGATAAGACTCCTCTCTTCCTGAGCCTAAACCTCAAGAAATGCTATTCAAAGCAGACATACACACGAAGCGGAAACACAGTCAGCGTGGATGCCACCCTTCTCAGTGGGTCACTTGCTGAATCAGTTACTAGTAGATTAAATGTGAGTAACTCTTCCCAGCACAGGAACTGGAGAGGTAGGGTGCTTATATGGCTTATGTGGCTTCTCACGAGTCTTTCCAGCGTGTTTTCCTACTGACACTGGGCTCCAGACAGTGACAGGAAAACACATCACTTCTCAAAATAGGAACAATGAGAGAACAGCTCGTGTCTTCCACAGCTCTCTGCCTGAAAGATGGGGGCTTATAGATGCTAGAGAACTTTCTGGCTTCCGGAGAAGGCACCTGTGAACATTGGGAGATCCCAAGAGTTAACTCCAGCTAAAAGTCACAGTTATTTGGCTTACAAAGACTTGACCCTCTGGTTCCAGTCCCTCCCAGTAGCCTCCAAGGATTAAGTACATTTCACCTTAGTAAAAGTGGATGCTGCCAAATTTGACCACAATATTTAATTTATATTAATTATTAAATTCTTTAAGTTGCACAGTTACAAAAAACCTGAGTCTCTTTTTGCACCCTCACTCACTTCTAAAGGAGCCATCTCTAAGGTTCTAGACCTGCAAGGCTGAGCTTTCTTTCTTTTTTTTTTTTAAGATTTATTTATTTATTATATATAAGTACACTGTAGCTGTCTTCAGACACACCAGAAGAGGGCATCAGATCTCATTACAGATGGTTGTGAGCCACCATGTGGTTGCTGGGATTTGAACTCAGGACCTCTGGAAGAGCAGTTAGTGCTCTTAACCACTGAGCCATCTCTCCAGCCCAAGGCTGAGCTTTCAAGACAGCCTCAAAGCCTTGACCATCAGTACAAAGATCTCAGGACTACGAGCCCTTCTGGCCTCTTCCAAGGTCTGCGAGCCAAGATGCTGTGAGGAAAGAGAAGTTATAAGCATACCTAGCACTTATACACTCTTCTTTCCTACAAAATTCTACCTAGACCCCAGCTCCATGGTACCTAGTGGGATCAAGAGAGCAGGGCACCTCAAATAATACAAGAGGAGCTTGAGTTCATAGCCACTTCCTTCAGTGAGATTTCTTTGTTGTTGTATTTGTTTTGGCTTTTGTCCGGTTTTAGTTTTGTTTTGATATAAGGTCTCACTTTATAGCTCTTGATAGCTCAGAACTCACCTATGAAGACCATGCTTGCCTAGAACCCAGAGACTCACCAACCACGGCCTTCCAAGTATTGGGATTCAAGGTATACACCACCAGACCCGAATCCTTTAGTGAGTTTCTACTATCTCAACAAACACCCATTACCCTTCAAAGATCCCTTGCCAGTCTCTTTACCAGGTGAAAAGCTATTGGCCCGGTCTTCTCTGTTGTCAGTCACAATCAGTTGTGTAAAATCCATGTCATCTCTGGCAAAGTCCCGCTGGATACCACACCAGTACCAGCCTGTGTCCTCCTTGAGCAGGCAGGATACAGTGATGATGAGTTGGTTTCCTGTGTCCTTCAGGGCCACATGGTTGGTGCTATTAGGGGTGAAGGCAATAATGTTGCACAAGTCTCTGAAGTAGCCACGGCACCAGTACTTGGTGTGGTCCTTGTAGTGGGCGTCATAGTTACAGATTGCAGAAGCTGTGTCCAGCTCAACACCTGATTTCATCTTTTCATCCATGACCATGGCATCTGTGAACAAATGAACACACACACGTGCACGTGCACACACACACACACACACACACACACACACACACAGTGTTTATTATTCTTGAAAACATACCAAATCTTTCTTGGGCCCTGGAAGATAGTTAATTGGAATTTGGATTTTGTTCATTTATAAAGAGTCAGTATTATGAGTTAAGTTGTATGTGTTCTTCATATGTTGAAACCCTAATCCCTATACAGAATGTGTTATGACTACACTTGGAAACAAGACCTTTAAGAAACAATTATATCTTTGGGGTGGCTCTCAAACTTTTAAAAAAAAATTGTTATATTTTATGTTTATAAGTGTTCTTTTCCTGCATGTATATAAGTGTGCTATATCTGTACCCAGCACCCAGATGATAGAAAAGGAACTGAAGCTACAGTGTGAGCTACCTGCTGAACCATCTCACCCCACTAGCGTACTTCTTATTCCAATATGGCTGGTGTCCTTATTTAAATTCTCGTTAGGCAAAACCATGTGAAGTCACAAGAAGAGAGCCATCTGCAAGCCAGAAAGAATCTCCAGAATGATGCCATCTCTGAAGAAACCTTTATTTGGGGACTTTTTTTTCTTTATTTGTGATAGTTAATCTTGATGTCAGTTTGATTGGATTTAGAGATGCCTAGATTAATCAAGCATATCTCTGGATGTTTCTATGTGGGTGTTTACAAAGAAAATTGAGTAAGGGGAAAAGACAGACCTCCATGAATGTAGATAGCCTTGATTCACATGCTTAGCTCCCAGAAACCCTTGGGAAAGTCTTTCCTCTGAGCCTGAGAATGTGTGAAATGTGGACATAGGATCCTCGGAGAGCTTGAGGTTCGCTGCGCTCCTTAGCTCTGCCCCTAGCTTCCTACCTTATCTTGGCAGCCACTAAAAGGAAGTGAAAGGTTAGAAGTCTTGTTCTGGCTGCAGAGAACTGAAAATAAAGTGATTCGTGATTTTAGAACCTGATAACTTGCCATACAAGACCAGTATAAGTATCTTTGTTTGTTTGGTTGGTTGGTTGGTTGGTTGGTTGGTTGGTTTTGTTTTTGTTTTCAAGACAGGATCTCTCTATGTAATCCTGGCTGTCCTGGAACTTTCTCTTTAGACCAGGCTGGCCTCCTGAGTTCTGTGATTAAAGGTATGCACCACCACTGCCCAGCTTCAGTGTAGGCATCTTTATCATATCAGGATATTTTGTAATGGGGAAGTAATGCATGCAACATCCAGCTTCACTATGGCTTGGAAAATATCTGATAAAAGACAAGAGAGAAGATGACAGAGGCCATCACTCTCGACCTTCCAAGTGTATGTTGGGGGAACCCTACCCCACCACCACCAAGAAGCTGCTTCCAGTGTCTTACACAAGGTAACGCATTTCTACAAATCAAATTTATATCCTAAGTGTCCATTTCTTCTCATCACAACTAGAGGAGAAGATCTTCTGTTCCTCGGTTCGTAGGCAAGGACGCTGACCCATGGAGATCTGCAGTAAGTCTAAAGGGAGCACAACTGCTTGGGGCAAGGCCAGTTTCTGACTACTGTCTTTGGTGTCAGGCTTAGGCAGAAAGGAGATAAGAATGTCTGCCTATATCTGGGCAGACACGTGAGGGAAGAAAGGAAGGAGGGGGAGAATTGGGGACGCTGAGAAAAAAAAAACTGCAAAGCTCTAATTTTAGTGACGGTTTTCAAGTTCCCCACAGCTCCCTTCTCAGAGGTAAGAACCTAGGACCTTTTACTAGGGCCTGTTAACATGATATATTTTCACTTCTTATTCTCCCTTCCAACTGCTGGTTTGCTTTAAACCACTACACCAAACAGAGGCATTAAGTAGAGAGGAGGATCTAGCTCCCTCAGAAGGTTGCGGCTTAGAGGGCAGAAGTGTTTGTTTCTCAGCAACATCTTACCCGAGAAGAGAGCCAAGGAGAGCAGAAGGAAGAGCTCCATGCTGAGAAGGGAAATCCGCTGGGATAATAAGAGGGAGGATCTCAGGAACCCTGGATCTGTTTGAGGGAAGCACATGATTGAATTGAAAAGGTTTTATCCCATGTGAAGGGAGAACCACCCGTTATTCTGAGCAATGTCGCACTGCAGAGCCATCTGGGTTGTGTCCGCTGTAAGGGGAACTCATCAGAGGGATATCACTCGTGAACAAAATGTTATCTTTGCAGCAACTGTGAAAATCTGAGCTCCTAAAGCAGCAAGAGAATCAACCCCCCTCCTTGATTAAGCCCACTTGACATACACACTTTATAGACACTCAGAAGTCATGCCACCACCGGCATATGTTCATGTGAGCAACTGTACCCTCCTTCTTTTGCCATGTGTCAAGCGAGGCTGGGCCTCTTGTTCCCCTGCCCACTTCATTCTTAAAAGTCCAGTTCCTAATTAGATGAGAGGAATCCCAGCAAAGAAATCCTTAAGTAACTTGAGTTCCAAACTGCAGTGAAGACCTACGGAGTGTGGTTAGAGGTGGAGTATCCGGCTGTCCAAAGCATGTGTGCCTGCAAGCTAGAGTACATGAGTGAAGCTGTCAGCATCCAGGACTGGAGCTCCCAGATTCTAGAAAGCTTTTCTGAATAGAGCTGGGACTTCACATCAAGTAGATCTTTCCATGCAGTAGCAGCTGCAGCTTCTCCTGATTCCCGATAGGTACAAATGTTTTGACTGCTAGCTATGACAATGTAAATTCTTGAATCGCCTTAAATTCTCAAATTTAAGCTGGATGCTTCTTCTCACACCCTAGAGCTAGCTGGTACTTTCCTCCAAGGGCCAGGTATAGATTGCTTTTCTGCATTGTACAATAGCAGCCTTTCTTGAGAAAGGGGTCGTCTTCCTCTGATTCACAGGAATTCAGCATATGCAGCTTGCATTGTGATAGAGTTTTACCTACATTACATTATCTGCTCCTCATTGATATGTATATATGTATATATATACATAGATATTCATGCAGTAGCAAATATACATATATATTCATGCAGTACCATATATATGTGTGCTCTCTCTCCTCCCCACCCTGACAAAATGTGCAGACAAAAAGAAGACTAGAAAGAAGACTCTATAGATAAATAAATAAGGCTAAGTGAGGTGTATTAGCAAATGATAACCTATGAATTCATTACAGCACCTGAATTACTGATGCTCTTAGCTGTTTGTTTTAGGTATGTTAATGGTATCATCACAGCCTGTTCTAGCTAGCCTCTCTGTTGCTATGGTCAAAACACTGACCAAAAAGAACTGGGATGAGTAAAGAGTCATCCTTTATAAGAGTTGCCTTGGTCATGGTGTCTCCTTACAGCAAGGAAAACCCTAACTAAAGACGGCCTGCGTGATAGACGAAATTTGGCAGTGTGATGTGTGTCTTTCAATGGAAGTACAAACTTCCACCCCGGTCTTTTGTGCTGCTACCTTACGGAAGTTGGCCATCATTTTATGAGGACTCAAGCAGGCAATGGTGAGCCTCGGGTGAAGAGGAAACAACTTGCCAATACCACCTTATCACTCATGCCTGAGTGTGTCGGAGCCCGCTGGCACGAGTTCCAACAGTCTCTGAGGGGGGAGTGAGGATGATTATAGGAAAGGTAGAAAAAAAAGATGCAGAGACAAGAGATAGATTTAGGAGGGCTGTTAGTGAGTGCCAAAGCAGCCCCCACATTTATTTTGCACAGCCTTTTTATACCCCACAGTGCTGTGAGAAACCAAACTACAAGCTAGCAGAAACAATTGCTTCTTATCCAGAGGGACTCCTGTTCCTTTTACCAAGGTCAATAGAACTGTCAGCCCCTTGCCTCAATAGAACTGTCAGCCCCTTGCCTCGAGCTTCAAACGTTCCTCCTTCCTATGGTTCTGAGCCTCTCAGCAGGCAGAGAAATCTGCCAGGAAACCGTGATATGCCTTGACTCTGCCTGACTTTTTACTCAGAAGCAAGCAAATGGCTTCCGACACCTGAGTCACTTTGGTAGTGGCTGTACTGGCTGGTTTTGTGTGCCAACTTGACACAAGCTGGAGTTTCACAGAGAAAGGAGCTTCAGTTGAGGAAATGCCTCCATGAGATCCAGCTGTAAGGCATTTTTCTCAATTAGTAATCAAGGGTGGAGGGTCCATTGTGGGTGGTGCCATCCCTGGGCTGGTAGTTCTGGGTTCTTTAAGAAAGCAAGCTGAGAAAGCCAAGGGAAGCAAGCCAGTAAGTAACATCCCTCCATGGCCTCTGAATCAGCTCCTGCTTCCTGACCTGCTTGAGTTCCAGTCCTGACTTCCTTTGGTGATCAACAGCAATGTGGAAGTAAGCTGAATAAACCCTTTCCTCCCCAGCTTGCCATGGTGTTTGTGCAGGAATAGAAACCCTGACTAAGACATTGGCCAAGACCAAGCTTTCAGATGTTTGACCCAGCAATCAATCTCATGAGAGATCAAGGATGCCCCTGAGCCAGGGATCCTCCTGCTTCCATCTCTAAGTGCTGGAATTACAGTGTGTGCCATCTCCGGACAACACTGACTGGTTTGTGTCTACTATCAATAGGAGGATAGGACCTCATTTTTTAAAAAGTCAATATTATTATTTTCTGAGTAAAAGGTAGTAGTAAGCATTTATTATCTCCTCCTAGTCTGTTTGGATCACAGATCCGTATCAAGTTCAAGGACAACCTGAATTATAGGAGATTCTGTCTCAAATTAGAAAAATCAAATAAATAAAGCAATTAAGAAAATAAGGGTATGAAGACACCTACAGTCAGTTTTAGCTGGAACTGTTCATTCTATTCCTCTCTCTTAAGGGTGTGATTGAACTTTATATTAAGGGAAGGAAAAAGTACATAGATTGCTGAGAACCCACATGGTAAATGGAGAGATCTGCCTCCAAAAAATTGTCCTCTGACCTCCACATGTGTGCTGTCACGAATGCCCTGCCACACACCCATATATCCACACATCCACATGGCATGGATGTTATTAGTCACATGTTACAAAGGACGAGAACACACAGCAGTTTAAGTAAGTGGGCCAAGGTCAGACACTTCCTAGAGTAGAGCCAGTATGATCTGATGTAAAATCTAGAGGGGTTGGAAAATAACAGCAATGAAGACCTCTTTCTATTGTGTCCTCTCCTCTCCACTCCTCTCCTCTCCTCTCCTCTCCTCTCTTTTCCTCTCCTCTCCTCTCCTCTCCTCTCCTCTCTCTCTCTCTCTCTCTCTCTCTCTCTCACACACACACACACATACACACGCACGCACACACCACCATCATACTGCAGAAATGGAGAGCACCTTAGAGTTTACAGAGAGAATGGAGAGTACTTTAGAGAGAATTACTTTGTAAAGTCATCTGTCATCTGAGTAAGCCAGGCTTCTTACTCCTGTCCTACCCAGCTATGGTGGTTAGGGCCAGTGTTTTTTCTATAAAACATGCCTGGAAACTATGCACATGGGTGATGATATCAGTGCAGGATTCTGATTCACAACCTGAAGCAATCGGTCCAGGAAAGCAACCACTGATCTACAGCACATAGTACACCAGCCAGCTGTCAGAGGGGCAAATAAAAAAAAAAAAAGCAAAAGTCCTTCTCCGAACTTCATAGGCATGGTCTAAGGATACCTGTAAGCCCTGTCCTGATGGTCCTTCCCACCAGAGAGAAGCGATCACTTTGAATCAAACCTCCTAAAAAGAGGGAGACTGAGAGCAACTATGATAACAGAGCTCGAAATTAAAAATCAAGAGTTAGAGTGTAGAGAGTACCAGGAAACCAGGACTCTACAGCACTTCCCCCTCACTGGTCCAACTGAGCAGAGGTTGTGACACCGCAGAGCGAGCCCAGGGCCTCTTCCTGGAGCTGCACTTGAACTAAATCAGAGACTCAGTAAGGGGAAGCCCTGAGTTCTTGATTCTTCTGGGGTGACAGAACGAAAAAGAAGGGACCTCTGCTGAAATGATGACAAGAGGAATTAGGTGACTGGGCTCTGGCCTAGGATGAGGCTTCAGACAAACCTCAGGACTAGTTAATTCCACTTTTAGGTCCCCTCTTTGCTTAATTGGAACCATCGTCCTGAGGTTCTCATCAAACCAGTATGATGTTTCGGGCATGAAACTCCATAGGTAGCTTCAGATTCAGAGAGACGAAAGTGAGGGTGGGCGCTGCAGGGGTCCAGTGCTGTGACTGAGCCTCAAGTGCAACATGATGATCAGTCTTCTTCCTTTTTTCTCCCTCTGCCATCCCCTCCTGCCAAGGTCTCACTGTGTATCCCTGGCTGGTCTAGTACTCTCTACATAGACAGGGCTGGCCTTGGACTCACAGAGTTCTCTGCCCCCTACCCCAGTATTGGGATTAATGGTATGTCCATCATACTTGGCCAATGGTCAACTTTTGATTTCCAGACCGCAGAAACAATGTGACCAGGTGCTTCACCCTTCACACCGTCATGCCTTACCCACCATGATCAACTGCACCTTCACACTGAGATAAAAATAATTGTTGTAGCCACTTCACAGAATTTCAGAGCCAAGGGGCACTTAAAATCTCAGTGATTGGAAAAGGATTGACAGGGCTAGGGAGAGAGTTTAATCGAAGAGCAACCCCTCTCCCCTCCTCCACACATACTCATACATGCACATACCTGGACATTATGGCCTACACTCACAACCATCGCCCCGGGGAGGCTGAGATAGCCAGATACCTGGACCTTGCCAGCCTAAACTAATTTTTGAGCCCAACACCTGTTAAGAGAATCTGTTTCAAAATAAAGAAGGCGGGCAGTACCCACCTTGGTGGGAGAAGGGATATCTGAGTTTCTCTTCTGGCCTCCACATGTGAAATTCATGTGCACCCCCCACCAGGCACACCTGCATGTGCACACATTCTCACACAGGAACATGTGCACACACAAGCCCAGAAAATGATAGGGAGTGACTTTGTTGCCTTATATTCTATAACAGAATTTTAACAGGCACTCAAAGGTCGCTTTTACTAAATACCACCTCATCTGGGTTCACAAAGTAACTAGGAGCCCAGCAAAAGCCTGGCATCCCTGCCTTCCTTTTCCACCTGTATCCTTTGGACAATCTGTTTACCAGCATATGGGCATGTGAGCTACTCAAGGAGTATGTGGTGGTTTGGATCAGAAATGCCACCAGCCCCAGGCTGGTCCTCAGGGGGTGGGACTGTTTTGAGCACTTTGGACGGACGCAGCCTTGCTGAGGGATGTGCAGCCCTGAGAGAGGTTAAAGCCTTGCTGCTGCTTTCAGTTCAGTCTCTGCTTCCTGCTTCTGATGGTGATGTGATCACTCAGCTTCCAGCTCCGGCTGCCACGCCTGACTCTAGACACCATGCCCATTCCCTACCATCATGGCCTCTCATCCCTCTGGAATGAGAAGTCCAAATAAAATTGTTCTTCTACAACTTGTCTTGGCCACGATGGTTTTTTTTTTTTTTTTAATAGCAACAGAAAAGTAACAAATACAGAGTATCTGTATTAAATCTTGTATTACCTAATTTATTTCATTCCTCATCCTAGCTGAAGCCACAAATGTGTGTGTCTTCGTGTCAGCTTTCTCAAATGTCCTGTCCCAGACTTACAAAGCACACCTACAGATCTCCAGCTGTAGCCAGATGGTGGTGCTGTCTTCCCTTAATCTCAGTACTTGGGAGGCAGAGGCAGGCAGATCTCAGAGTTTGAGTCAGCCTGGTCTACACAGTAAGTTCCAGGACAGCCAGGACTACACCGAGAAACCCTATCTCAAAACAAACAAACAAAAAACAAACAAGCAACAAATAAATCTCCAGTTGTTCTAAACCTGAAGTTGCCTTGGATTTCAAGAACATCAGAACCTTGCATAAGAGACCCCTACCCCCCAGAGGACAGCCATCTACAATGGTGAAGCTGCTCCTTGGAAAAGAAGTGATTGTGTTCCAGAAGCAAGCAGAAGGAATGCCAAGAGCAGTCAACTGTCCCTGTAACCCCCAGGTGATCCCAGCAAAGAGCTACACAACAGTTGGGCATCATCTTTTATTTGCTCAAATGAACCCACACAGGTGGACTTAGCCCTCTTTAAATTCAATTCACTCCTTCTGTTCCCAACATCCCAGGGAGCTTTTCAAAGCAGGTTCTTTACGTCCAGCCCCACTAGAGTCTTCCTTTGATAAGACGAGACCCCCTCAATATTCCATTACTTCTTGTGTCTGGGAAGGAAGAACAGAGTCTGTGATAATCAGGAATGCATTGTCAGGCTTCCACAGAATCGAATTAGAGAAGCTCAAGAAAATAATTGAAGCAGGAGGAGGGAGGAGGGGAGAGGGGGGAGGAGTGGAGCTCTGTGGCTAGAGACCTCCAGCTGTGGTGCTGCCTTGATCCCAGTACTTAGGAGGCAGAGGCAGGCAGATCCCAATGCAGTAAAGGAAGCAAGACTGATAAGTCCTTATAGTGTTTACTGATGCCAAATGGGAAGTAGATGAGCTGGCTCTTTATCTGTCATGGTAATTACTCAGTAGTCCTGTTCAATGTTTGAGTCCAAAGAATCTGAGGTCTGACAGAGCCTGCAAGCTCTGAGGATCAGAAAGTAGGTCTCTTTGAACTTTTTGATTTTGCAGGCATAGACAATTGGGTTCATCATGGAGTTCGCATGGGACAACAGAATGCCCAGGCACATTGCAACCTTTGGTATCTCTACATTAAAGTAGGAAACAAAATTGATGATGGACAAAGGCAGCCAGCACAGTGCAAACAAGAAGAGAACCAGAAACAGGGACTTAGCTGTCTTGAACTCCCGTCCATAAAATGCACGTGTCTCTCTGAAGCCAGACAGGTTTTGACTGAGTTTGTGTCGGATGATGTAGAAGATGTCCAGATAGATGACACACATGACAACCAGGGGGATGAGGATCCAGGTGACAAAGCTGAAGAAGACCATGTAATCCAAACCGACCACGGAACGGAAGCGGCACAAAAGAGTGGTGCTATTTGGAGAGCCCTCTAAGGTCACTCTTCTATTCCAGCCAAACATGGGGGTCAGTCCCACCAGAAAGGAAACTAGCCAGCAAAGGCCCAGGAATGACCATATTCTTCTTTGAGTGGTAACCGTTCTATATCTGTTTGAATGGGGGGAAAATGGTGAGTTCACAACAAGAAATGACTACCTAGGAGAAAACACGAAAGACAAAGTAAGCTCTCCCAATTCCCTAATCTGCTTAGGTGAAACACCCATGGCGTGATGTCACTCTGACTAAATTCCACTAGGATACGAAGACAAAATGAGAACAAAATTATCAGAGGAAAATCCAGAAACTCCTCTGGAGGTTTTTTTTTTTTTTAAACACAACAACTGAGAATTATCAGCAGTATGTTTCCAAGAATCAGGTTGCCTACATGCCTCCACTCAACCATGGCTCCAAGAATTTTTTTTTTAGGTTTATGTATTTTATTTTATGCATATGAATGTTTTGTTTGCATGTATGCTTGTATACTATGTGTGTGTCTGGTGCCCAGGGAGGTCAGAAGAAAACACTGGCTCTCCTGGAACTAGAGTTAAGGGCAGGATGGTTCTGGGTGCTGGGAATGGAACCTGAGTCTACTGCAAGAATAACAGACACTACTGAGCCACCTCTCCAGCCCTTTCCTGTCCTGTGGTGTAAGAGTTACCCTGAGTCTTGGGGGTCCCAAGCAGATGAGAATCTCCTGAAAGCCTGTTGTGCTCTGTGTTGTCTCTGTTGGCTACTGTGCAGAAGCTCACAAGCTGCACGACAGCCCCATACTTCTTCTACCTGTCCCTGCCCCCTTTCCACCTGGGCATCTATTCTGGTGTTTGAGTTAACCAATCAGAGTTTTGTTAAGTTTATGTTGAAGTGTTTCAGAACCCTTGAGAGATTCATCCTGGGGAATCATCATTTCTGCTTAAACAATCCTTCCTAAATAGTGGGAAACAGACTACAAAAGCACAAAACTAAGGCTTAGCTCAACTAACTTCCTAGCTAACTAGAGATACTTCATGACAATCTCCATTTTATTGATGGCGGTGGCATAGCTACAATTTACTAAACACAGGCTCTAGGCGGGGCTTTTCTGAGAACTTTACATTTATTGGCTTTATTTACTTAACCTTATCAAGGTGAAATTAACATCTTCATTTTATGGATCTTACAAGAATGTAAAACAGCATCAGGTAAAGTACAAAAGCCAGAAGTGGTAGTGCTGCGATTGAATGGAGGTGAGCCTGGTTCAGATGCTCAGAACCACGCTGAAAGGCAGAGATTGAAGCCGAGAAATAATGTGTTCAGTGTCAGATCACAAGATCAGGGAGAGGAACCCAGACTTGTTTTCATCCAGATCTTGTTTGTAGTTTCTATGCTATGTTGTTCCCCCAAGAGACACCAGAACAAACCAGAGAATGTGATTTCTCATTGGACTATCCCCTTTGCACAGAAAATGATACTACCATTTTGCAAACAAGAACATTTTTGTCTCAGGAGGGTTTTACATTTCATTAAAAGAAAAATTTACATTTCATTAAAAGAAAAATATACATTCTAAGAATCCTTTTTCAACATTAGAACAGACTAAGACAGAAGCGATGTTGAGATCTACCCTACATCTGCAAAGCCACACACCCATCTGCTTATCTCTTCTTATGCTTGTCTTCCACGTCTCCTAAAACAAGATATCCTATCTAATATCATTTTGAAAACTTGAGATCGGATTTTTTTTTTTAACTAAAAGACAGATCACATTTTCATCATCTTTGGCTACCCTAGCCAGAAAGCAGATGCCCGTGTTCAATGGAGAAGAGCTTGGAGCGCTCCCCAACCCCGCACACCCTCCACCCCTGTTTCCTATCCTGCCTCAGCTCTTCATGTCTATTGCCTTCACAAACCATCTGGTACAAAGATATTCACTACCCTTTTTAAGTTTCAAGGGTCACTTTTGTCTCATTTCCATGGAAAGGGGATGGAAGCCTCCTGACTACTGACCCACCCCCCTTCTTCAACCAGGTTACCTGACCGTCAGCTTGACCCGCAGGTATCGGTCTACGGCAATGGCCAGCAAGGACATGATGGAGGCGTGGGTGAAGATCAGAAGCACACAGGACATGAAAAGGCAGGCATAGAAGTGCATCTCGACTCCCAGGCTGACAGCAATAGCCAGAGGTATGACCAGCACCCCAACAGCAATGTCAGCCAGTGCTAGGGAGACGATGAAATAGAACGTGGTGGTCCTCAGAGTGGGGTTCAGCTTGACCACCCAGATGACCAGCATGTTGCCCACTACAGCACAGAGCCCAATGGCAGCCTCCATGGTGATGTAGGTGATCTGCAACCACCAGTCAGTCTCCGTGGTATTGTCAGTTTTCATGCTGTCTCAGAAAAGCTTCAGGTGGAAACTTCTGTGGTTCTTCACAGGATGTGTATGGGCCAGTGGACCTAGCTCTTGTCAGACATCTGCCCAGAAGTTAGAAAGTCACAACAGTCCAGAGAATTCACAACTTGCTCATTCCTTCTGGCGTGATGCCCTCTTAGAGACTCTTCTCAGAAAGGGCCCGTTCCGGGACCATCAACCTCAGCCACTTATCCCTGCCTTCCCAATAACCTGGAGGATGCAGCCTATACCACCGAATCCCAGGGTGCTGCCGCTCTTACTTCTCCAGGCAAACAGAGTCAGGGCTTCTGCTGTCCCCTGGGCCCCAGAGAACTTTCGAGCTCCATCAAGATAAGCACCCCTCTTTAGAGTGTTTCAAGAAGTGAGATAGTCCAAGAGGAAGTACAAGGCCAGGAACCCTCAGAAGAAGAAGAAGAAGAAGAAGAAAAAAAAAAAAAACAGATGGAAAGAGCATAGGAGGCTGGACTAAGTCACACAGAGGCGGCTGGAAGAGATTAGAGCCAGGGTCTGTTAGTGAAAGCTAACAGTCTCAGCTACATGGAAGGCTAAGGCAAGAAGATTACAGGTTCAGGGCCTGTCTTGGTTACAGGGTTAAGGCCAGCCTAAGTAAATAACTTAACAGTGTCTCAAAAAAAAAAAAAAAAAAAAAAAACCCTCCAGTCAGGTTGGGAGAGCCAAAGATATATTTCAGAAGTAGAATGATTGGCTGGCATGCATGCATCAGGCTCTGAGTACCGCCCTACCATGACAGATATACAACACACACACACACACACACACACACACACACACACACACGCACACGCACACACAAACACACACGCAAGTGGTAGGGAGAAATCAGAAATCATTCAGGGACCAGATGAGCTGTGGGTAGGACAGGGTAAAAGAGATGGAAATACTAATCATGTAATATTTCCACCCTCTGCCTGCTTAGCACAAAGATCTTGTGATAGAGAAAATTGTGGTGCGTGCCTTCAATCCCACATCTGGGAAGATAGAGGCAGGCAGATCTTTGAGAGTTTAAGGGCACCAAGGTCTACCTAAGAAATTCAGGACAATCATGGGCAAAACTGAAAACAATTTTTACACACATATATATTTGTATGTGTGTGTTGATGTGTATGGTGTCCATGTGTGTGCACTTTTGTGTACAGGTGCCTGTCTGTAGGGGTCAGAATAATAAACCCCAGGTCCCCCTCTGCAAGAGCAGCAGGTACACTCAACCACTGAGCCATCTCCAGCCCTGGTGTTTAAGAGGGTTTTTGTTTTGTTTTGTTTTGTTTTGTTTTTTTGTTTGTTTGCTTGTTTTATGTTTCATCAGCCTCCCAAGTGGCCCTGCATCTTACTTCTGCTATATCTGCCTTCTTTCTCTCTTCTTCAGAAGGGAAGTTACAGAGAGCAATTTCTACCAAGAGGCAGGAAAGAGTCTTCCTTATCAAAAAGCAATTGGGATCTTGCTTTGTTAGTTTCTATAAAAATCCCCATCATTTGCCACAGACAGAGTGGCAGGACAGGAGGTCAAGCTTTCTTCTCTATTGAAGGTTTGTTGGTCAGGCAATGGGCAGCTTCTACATTAAGAACAACAGACACAAGATGACAGTCCACGCTTTGTTACATTGAAAAGCTAGGACTGGAGAGATGGCTCTGCTGTTAAGAACCGTGGAGCCTTAGCCACCACCCCTTCCCACCCAGCAATGTTGCTCCCGGAGGTTTCTGCAATGCCCTGGCGGCTTCCTTTCTTAGAAGGAGAAAAGTCTGTTCTTTTGTGTTTTCTGAATAAACAGAGAACAACAGTCCTCAAGGGCAAGTGTGAAGGGTGGGAGAGAGGTTCCCACAGTCCCTCACTAGCCTTAGGACTGGGCTAAGTATCTGTTCATTGGGGATTGAAATCCAAAAGGCGATCCAGGGAAGGGGGCAGAGAAGCCAGGATAGACAGCCACCTGACACACCTGTTACCTCACTCGTACCCATGGGCCCAGTCTCTCTTCTGCTACTGGGTCCTGGACTCTGATAATAGCTTTCGTTATAATTCCCAGGTTGGTGGGGTTTGAGCCTGTATAAGGCTCCTGCCATCTGCTTCTTTCATGGAAGCCATAAGACCACAGCTCCCAGCAATTCTTGGCTCTGTAATTCCCTTTCACTTCTTCGCCTGTGCACACTCACTAGGTCTAGCTGGAGGATCTCTTCCTTGGCCCACTTAGAAAATAAAAGGCCTCCCTTCAAGACAGCTCTCGGTCCGGTGGTGGTGGCGCACGCCTTTAATCCCAGCACTTGGGAGGCAGAGGCAGGCGGATATCTGAGTTCGAGGCCAGCCTGGTCTACAGAGTGAGTTCCAGGACAGCCAGGGCTACACAGAGAAACCTTGTCTCGGAAGAAAAAAAAAGACAGTTCTCTAACAGGACCTTGAAGAAAACTTCCTATACCACCTGTGATGATCTGTATATGCTTGGCCCAGGGAGTGGCACTATTAGAAGGTGTGGCCCTGTTGGAGTAGGTGTGTCACTGTGGGTGTGGGCTTTTTATAAGACCCTCATCCTTACTCCCTGGAAGCTAGTATTTGGCTAGAAACCTTCGGATGAAGATGTAGAACCCTTGGCTCCTCCTGAACCATGCCTGCCAAAATGCTGCCATATTCCCACTTTGATGATAATGGACTGAACCTCTGAACCTGGAAGTCAGCCCCAATTAAATATTGTCTTTTATAAGACTTGCCTTGGTCGTGGTGTCTGTTCACAGCAGTAAAACCCTAACTAAGACAAAAGTTGGTACCAGAGACTGGGGTATTACTGTGATAGGCCTGACCATGCTTTTGTTTGGAAGAATGTAAATTTTGGGACTTTGGATTTGGAAAGCCATGGAATGTTTTTAAATGGGGCTTAATGAGCCTTCCTGGTGGGAATATGGAAGACATTGTTGCAGTGAGTGATTTAAACTGTGCAGACCTGGCCCAAAAGGTTTCAGAGGAAAAGAATTTCAGTATTTGGTCTAGAGACTGTTTTTGTGGTATTTTGTTGAAGAATGGTGGCTACTTTTTGCCCTTGTCTGATGAGTCTACCTTAAGCTCGGGTAAAGAGATTTATATTAGTTCCATTGACAAAGAAAGTCTCAAAAAAGCCCAGGAAAGACTTTGTTCTCTGGTTAAGTCTCATGAAGAGCATTTTAAACAATCATTGCAAGCTGAGAAAGGGAAAATATAAAACATATAAAGTATATGGAGCTGAATTCTGTGTTCAAGGATATTAAATTGAATTAAGGGAGTGGGACTTTGGGGCAAGATCCTACCCAGCTAAATTTAGATCCAGACATGGTGGTACACACCTTTAATCCAAACAGATCTCTGAGTTCAAGGCCAGTCTGAGACAGAGCAAGTTCTAGGTAAAGAAAAGCTTAAATCCAGGCATGGTGGTATACACCTTTAATCCCAGGAGACAGGAATGCAGGCTGAGTTCAAATCAATCTACAGAGCAAGATCCAAGACAGACAAGCTTGGGCAGTAAAGGAGTTATTAAAGAGGAAGCTAGCGATAAATGTAATAGAACAAGGGGGCCATGTTACAGCTCCTGCAAGCAGTAGAACTCAGCAGCTTCAGCCATGTGTCCCTGGCTGAAGTCAAGAGGAGGAGGAGACCTCTGGGAAAATTGATGCTGGTTAGCTGGAGCTAAGAAATTAGCGGTGATTAAGATGAGACCAGCATCACTGAAGTGAAATCTTCTGGGAAGTGTTTTCTGAGAGCACAAAGAAGCTATGTTCCAGAGATAGCCAAGGTTGTACCTTGTGCTGCAGTTGTACTTGGTAATGTATAAGAGTCACCCAGGTGGTACTGGTTTTGAAGGCATGAAGGAGTCATGAAGATCAGCTGAAGCTTGGCACTGTGAGAGGCCATGAAAGGCCATTGGTGATGGTGCAGCCTCAGTTGTAGTTCATGGTCCAGGACTGGAGGGGTCATGCAAAGGAGTTGAGGCTTGACTCCATGAAGAGAGCCTATGAGAGGCTATTGATGAGGCCTAGTTGCTGCAGAAGACCCCAGCATATTGGAGATGCCAGTACCATGGTATGACCACCAAGAACAGCATCTGCAGTGGAGTGAGTCAACCTGAGCTTACAGTGCTACAGAAAGCAGAGCTGGAAAAGTGATGCCAGCCCTTTGGAGGATCCCAGAAGGTCATGTGTGGATCCCAGACATTAAAACAAAAAGCTGAAGCATTGAAGTTGCCTTGGAGACCCCAAGATGTTCGAGATGCCAGAGCCATGGGCTATCTGCAGAGGAAAGCTGCTAACAGGGAGTGGAACTAACCCAGGGAAAGAAGTTTGTTGTAGTCAACAAAAATGAAAAGGAGTTGGAGATCTGAAGACTGCTTTGACATCAGACATGGAGAGGCAGAGTTTGGAGTTTGCCCAGCTGGTTTCCTGTCTTGCCTTGGGGATTACAGTTAAGTGACTGGGTGAATCTCAGAAGAGACTTTGAACTTTGGACTTTTAACATTGTTGAGACTGCTATAGACTATGGGGACTTTGGAAGTTGGACTAAATGTATTTTGCATTATGTTATGTTTAGGTATAGCCCACATAGATTCATTATGTTTGGACAAGCCTATGGGGGCTAGGGAGTGGAATGTGATGGTTTGTATATGCTTTGCCCAGGGAGTGGCACTATTAGAAGGTGTGGCCCTGTTGGAGTGGATGTGGCCTTGTTAGAGTAGGTGTATCACTGTGGGTGTGGGCTTTAAGACCCTCTTCCTAAAACCCTGGAAGCCAGTATTCTGTTAGCAGCCTTCAGATGAAGATGTAGAACTCAGCTCGGCAGTGGTGGTGTATGCCTTTAATCCCAGCACTTGAGAAGCAGAGGCAGGTGGATTTCTGCATTTGAGGCCAGCCTGGTCTACAAAGTGAGTTCCAGGACAGCCAGGGCTACACAGAGAAACCCTGTCTTGAAAAACCATTTAAAAAAAGAAAAAAGATGTAGAACTCTCAGCATCTCCTGCACCATGCCTGCCTGGATGCTGCCATGCTCCTGCCTTGATGATAGTAGACTGAACCTCTGAACCTGTAAGCCAGCCCCAATTAAATGTTGTCCTTTATAAGACTTGCCTTGGTCATGGTGTCTGTTCACAGCAGTAAAACCCTAGCTAAGACACCACCTCTCCCTCATGTGGGTCCACCATGCTACCCAAAGAGCCTTCTACACAGACCCCATAGACCTGCAGTTTCCTGAGACCAAACCAGAACTTTTCATGTTTACACCATGACACCTGGCAGACCGTCAGCAGTACACTATTGCTCAATGAATGACTAGAGACGCTTCTTAGCAAGCGAGGTGACAGGAACCTGGCACTGGGTACACACAATGACAGAAACCCTCAACTAGGACCTGTTGGGCACTCTCCAGGACACCAGAGTGTCCTGAAGTTTTATAACAAAATAACATTTTATTATTTGTGGTCTCATCTGATGTCTTCTGAAGAAAATGACAATGTGTGTTAATGATAAGCAGAGGCACCCAAAGGTTAAAAAAATTGGCTAAGACAGCATAGTTAGGAAGTAGCAAACTGACATTCAAACCCATATGGCCGGCTTCAGAGCCCGGCTTCTGAACAGTAGCCCTTAGAAATGATCGACCACAACATGAAGCTGTCACAAGTACAAGGAGCCCCTCTGTTTGATGTCACTATGTGATCAATATTAGGGAGAAATTAATATTGTAAAATATGATGTTTAGGCCAACAAGACTGAGAAACTAAAGCACACATAATGAAGTAGATTAAGTGCGTGCTCTGAAACAGGGAGAGATGGTAGGACCAGAGAAAGGACACATAAGCAGGCCGCTGGTGATGCTCTGGATCTCACAGAAGATCATTTATAGGACCAGAGTGGGGGGGGGGTCTATTTAAGAAAAATTTTAAGAGTGAATTGAAGATAAGCTCAGATTCCCCTGACATTTTTTTTTCCATCTGAAAGGAGGACCATCATGATTTTCAGTTCTACCAGGAGAGTCTGACCTCTCTACAAGGGAGACAAGGATGGACTCTGAGGAATTATTGGTCTGACAAAGTGACCCAAGTCCAGGAAAAGGCCTCCCAAGCCTTGGCCTGGAGCACCATGGCATAGCTCAGCCATTGGCTACATAACATCCTGAAAAGGCTAACCAGAGAGAGGACACACGTTGGCTCTTTTTGCAGCTTCTCAGAAAAGCCTAGAAAACCTCAACTGCCAGTCTTCGACAGCAAAGCACATTAGCGGGAGACCAGGGATGGGGCTCCAGAACCCAGAATTGCCCAAGCCACAGCCAAGACAGGATGTTAGGCAGCTGGAAGGTGGAGACTTGCTGCTCATTGCTCAGAGCTGACACGATGCTGTGGGCATACTTGCATAGAACTATGTCTATTTACTTCCTCTTGAAACCATTACCACTTCCCTCAAAGCCTTGTGCTTTTACAGACCTTTCTATGTGCCAGCGAATGGCAAGGCCTGAGAGGGAGCCAGCGCTCAGAGTCATCTTTGAGGGTGTCTTCTCCTTGCCCCCTCTTTTACATGCCCCCTTCCCACTCTCTGTAAAACTACAGGTAAGATACTAAGACTTCAGGTGACTTCCCATACTCACTCATCTGGGTTCCCAGGCTCTTCCTAGGGCTAGGCTGAGGCCCTTTCAACTTACAGGGCCTGGAACTCTGAACGTGAAGAGTTCTCTCAGTATCAGTAAAAGTGAAAAGGATGGGTAAGACCCAAAAACCCATGGTTCCTGTAACTTGGGTTACAGGAACTCCTGCTCAGGGGAAGGGAACTGCTCGTGACTAGGTGCCCAAACCTTAGCTACCATGTCTCAACCACACCCAAGTGAGCCAGGCCTCCAAGCTCGAAAGAAAGTCTAGTGCAGCAGTTCTCAGCCTGTGGGTCGCTAACTGCAAAGGATCCTTCCACAGGGTCCTTTGCAAAATTAAAGTTATGAAGTAGCAATGAAAATAAATTTATGGTGGTGGTGGTGGGGTCACTACAACATCTGTATTGTATTTAAGGGAATTTTATTAATGGGACATGTTATTTAGGAAGGTTGAGAACAACTGGCCTAGAGGATTCCGTTGTCCCTAACATTCTTCCAGATTATAGGCTCTCAAAAACACGAGTATGTCTTTCAACTAGCTGTGTCAGCTTGTGGTTTGAGTAGATAAGGTCTGGCTAAGGGGCTATGCTCAGGCATGGCCACCAGATGGCAGCACATTTCCACCGTCCTCTGAAACACAAGCAGCCACTAAGGAAAGAAACCTGGAAGGGCTCAAAACCAGCCTCAGACAACCACATGGGACTTGCAAGGGAGGCCAGGAGCAAGGAGGGTAGGCAGAGCTGCCTGTGGCCGGTCCAGTCTAGTCCCATTTAATAGTCTGACCCTCTGAACTCAAGAAGGCTGGCAAGCAGCATGAGCATCCTAACAAGAAAGGTTTTCATGTTGCTCCACAAAGCAGGAACAATGACTCTGCTTGAGTCTGTTCTGGTTAAAGAGCGCGTTCTACAGTGGAGACCAGCCCAGTCTGGTCTCCCGACTTACAGACAGGGTGGACTCAGGAGGGGTCTGCTACCATGAGCTATCTGCTGTAAGTTGTGCATTGTTGGTCCTTCCCCCATACCCTCCGATCTACAACCCATCCTCCTGTGGGCACAGGGCCCCTGGTCACTGTCCCGGCCTTTTCTAGAGAGCATCCTTTCAGAGAACATGACTTAATCACGTCCTAGAGCCTCTTCGTACCCCAGCCTCCTCATTCCAATCTTTCAATTATCCACCCTGGTATTTCTCCACTCAAGTTAGGGACACCCACAGTCTCCGAGGCCCATCCTCTGATTCCACACAGGTCAACTGTGGGACCTGCTGTCACTTTCAGTGACCTTTATGCAAGCACCAACTAGCAGGTGCAGGAAGGAACCTGGGATAGGAGCACCACCAGTCACAGACGTGTATAGTGGGGCTGTGCCTTGGCCTGCTTCTTCTCAACCCACCCTACCCTTAAGTGAGTTGGGTACATTCTCCCTGATACAGCAAGAAACCAGCCACCTCTACTTCAATGACACGTCTTCCCCTCTTACTCCACAAGGTTCTTCTAACTCGAGTGTGTGAACCCTGCCATTGACAGGATGCTAAGTGACACAGTCCAGGCTCCTTGCTTGGCATTTTATACCTGTCACTTATAATCATGTGCCAAACCTAACTGTAAGTGCTGCAAACTCATCTCACTGTCCAGGAAACCGAGGCCTGATGAGAGGTGGGTTTCAGGCAGCAAGTGGCGGGAAGAGCCAGGATCTGAACCTGGGCTAGTTATTTCTTAAATTTCTTTGACAAAATCTTCAACAAAGGTAAGGTAAGGGATGGAGGGAGGGGAGAAGGGAGGACGGTTTAAGAGTACAGTCAACCACAATGGGAAAGGAAAAGGCTGGAATCTGAGTTAACGATATTAGTTTCCAACCTAAGCCCTTTCCAGTGAATTACACAAGAACAAGCATTCAACATCAATTATATCAAACCTAAACTACCGTTGGGCAGGAACTCCTGAGTGTCCGAATGGGCATGGGTGATCCATGGCTTGGGCCAGCCACTGAACTGAGAACAGGATTGGGGGTTGGGGGGTCAGTTTTCTGGTTTCTGGTTCTTCCCATTAGGCTTCGGTGTAGTGGAGGGCAGCCAGCCAATCCTCCCTCCACTCTCTCCACCCCACACCCTTGCACCTTGTCCATGGTCAGACAGTATCAGGAAACCACATTACTTTACTTCCTGCTGAAGGATTCCGCCAAATAACTTTGTTTCCCTCTGCTTTTCATTAAAGCTACAGAGTCTGTCTCAGCATTTCATCAGGACTAAAGGTATTCGATTGCTCTTGCTCATACAGGAGGTTTAAGAGACCAATTTCCTCAAGGAGTTTAGTCCTAGGAAGGATGTTGCTTTTTTAAAATACCTCTCCTGCTCTGTTCATTAGCTTAGTAGTATAGGTTGTTTCTGCAATGGGCAGCCAGGAGACTCAGAGTGGGTCAGCCCAGGCCAGGCTCCCCAATCATGGTTCACTTAAAAAAAAAAAAAAAAAAAAAAAAAAAAACCTTCTAGAAAAGCTACATGCATTGTCTCAACTTCAGGCTTCTAGTGTCCTTTCTTTCTTTCTTTCTTTCTTTCTTTATTATTTTTGTTTTTTTCAAGACAGGGTTTCTCTGTGTAGCCCTGGCTGTCCTGGAACTCACTCTGTAGACC
>NW_022196898.1:53871660-53912743 GCF_008632895.1 Mastomys coucha | reverse complement strand
GAAATCCACCTGCCTCTGCCTCCCAAGTGCTGGGATTAAAGGCGTGTGCCACCACCGCCCGGCCCTAATGTCCTTTTTTAAATTATTTTTTATTTTTATGTATGTTTGTGCGCACACTCATATGAAGGTAGAAGCCAGAAGTCGTCATCACTTGCAGCTGCAGTTACAAGGCACTCAAAACCACCCGCTGCGAGTGCTGGTGACTGAACTCAGGTCCTCTCGGACAGTGGTGTCTTAGGGTTTCTATGTCTGTGAAGATACCTTGACCAAGGTAACTCTTATAAGGAAAACATTTCACTGGGGCTGGCTTACAGTTCAGAGGTTTAGTTCATTATCATCATGGTGGGAGGCATGGCGGCATGCAGACAGGCATGGCGCTGGAGCAGTAGCTGAGAGTTCTACATCTGGATCTGCAGGTAGCAGGAAGAGACCATGAGCCACAAAACCTGGTTTGAGCTTCTGAGACCTCAAAGCCAACCCACTAGTGACACACTTCCTCCAACAAGGCCATACCACCTAATACTGCCAACTCCCCTAGGAGCCTAAGGGGGCCATTTTTATTCAAACCATCACAAGTGGCAATTGCTCTTAACTACCTGAGTCGAATCTCCAGCCCGGGCTCCTGGTGTCTTAGTTGTTATGTTCTGTTCTTTTATTATGAGCAACATGCTTTTGGGAAGAATGCAAGTCACAAGTAATGAGCACATAGAAGGAACACTGGTGTTGTTTCCCATTCGCCATAGGGATTTGTGTAATTTTAAAAATAAAATACCCAGCCAGATGCAATTATACATGCTTGTAATTCCAAAAAGTTGGAAGGCTGAGTCAGCTTGATCTCTGTGAATTCAAAGCCAGAGTGGACTGCCAAAGTTACAATGTGAGACCCCTATTCAAGAAACAAGAAACAAAGCATCACAAAGCTCTGTCATTTTAATTGAGTGTCTTGGAGAGGACTCAATACAGAGCTTGGGGTACTGAGGCTCAGAAGTATCCCGGATGGTGCCATGCACAGCCACAATGTGATCCTCACAGGCAGAACTCGTTCACTATTCTATGTACAACCAACTCCCAGGGAGGACCCAAGGCACTGGTGGGCAGGCAATGGCTCCACCCTCACAGCAGGATCCCATTTCAGCTTGTGCTATCCTCTCTTTGAGCGCGTTTATGCTACTTTGGAGTTAGACTGCTTCTCCTACTCGCTGGTCAACTTCTTAATTCAACTTTGGACCTCCCCTGTCTCTAATCACATTGTCCTAAAAGCATCAGGAGCCTAATAGAACACCTGGCATCATAGGAGACCTGCTTTATGTTTGAACCAAATATGTCTATTATTCTCAGGTCTGTCCCCACCCTAACCCCCTGCCCACACACACTGCATCCCTGCCCAGGAGCATGTTCACCACATCACTGTGTTGGGTAGAAGCTGGGAGGAGCAAGTGAGAGGTTAAAATTTTTAAACTGTACTGTGGGAACTTAGCAGTTAGTTGAACTCAATGGGAGACTAGCTCCCAGGACTTAGAAAACTGAGAAACCAGCTCCCAGAACATAGAAGAATGGGAGACCAGCTCCCAGGATTTAGAAAAATGAGAAAACAGCTCCCAGAACATAGAAGAATGGGAGACCAGCTCCCAGGACATAGAAGAATGGGAGACCAGCTCCCAGAACATAGAAGAATGGGAGACCAGCTCCCAGGACATAGAAGAATGGGAGACCAGCCCCCAGAGCTTAGAGACCGGAGCAGCCTGGCAGGAAAAAAGAAAGATGAGGTAGCAAACAATTGCCAGGTGGCTAACCTGCTTCTGAACCCTAGCACAAGCCAGCACCCATCAGAGACTACCACGTACTTTTCCCTGCCTTGGTTTCCCCTTTTCCCCTAGCAACTGTGTGAGTATAAAAACCTGTTTAAATGTTTGCTTGGGGCCAGACTCCTCTACCCCTGGGTGTGATATGAGTCTTGCCCCAGCTAGCTGGAATAAAAAGCCTCTTGCTGATTGCATCAAGTCCGTGTCTTGGTGGTGTTTGGGGTCGCTGTTCCCGAGCCCTGAGTGTGGGGTCCTTCCCCCCAAAATTTTAAGAGCTCTAACACAAGGAGGTCAATTTTTGTTTCTTTGTTACATCTTTTCCCTGCAGTCCTTAGCGTCATGTGACTTACTCCTTCTGGTTAAGAGGCCCTTAGAGAGAATGCTTAAGAAAACAGTTTGTGCCAGGCAGTGGTAGCACATGCCTTTAATCCCAGCACTTGAAAGGCAGAGCAGGCAGATTTCTGAGTTCGAGGCCAGCCTGGTCTGCAGAGTGAGTTCCAGGGCAGCCAGGGCTACACAGAGAAACCCTGTTTTGAAAAACCAAAAAAAGAAAAAGAAAAAAAGAAAATAAAACACTTTGCGGCTTCTCTGTGTTTGCTTACCACCGCAGGTCCATTCTCTCTTCACTGTGATTTGTCTAATCTGATGCCATGGGCACCCTGTTTTCTATGTTCCATGATCAGAGCTCTCTTATTTGTTCCTGGCCCTGTTTTCTTGTCTTTTTGCTTTTTCTGTAGGGCCCAGAACTGCTCCTGATTCTACACTCATCACTTTTCTTGTCCCAAATCAACGTTCACAGTGAGATTTTTAGGGCACAAGTGTGCTAGAAGTGGAATTGAACATGAGAGGAAGCTGGTGCCCAAAGTGGCTGGTTCAAGGCCAAAACTGGCTAGCCAGAACATTTAGCTCCTTGCTCATTCTGGTGTCCACCTCGATGAACCCCCAGATGAACACCCTAGGACCACCCAACCAGACAGTGATTCACTGCATGTGTGTCATGGCCAGTCTCCCTGCCTTGTCCATCCAGGCTTATGTGCCAGCCAATCACATCACCTCATATTGGCAGCACCTTCCAGACTGTGCCAGAGTGAGATGCCCACAGTGAGCCACACCTCAGTGAGATGCCCACAGTGAGCCACACCTCAGTGAGATGCCTGCCCACAGTGAGCCACGGCATGTCCCACTCCATGTGCACACTATGCTTCTGCCTCCAGGTGTCAGGCCTGTCCCACTGCATTTATGCCCTGAGGCCCAGCCCCAGAGAAGAAATTAATATGGGCTGGCTGCTAGCGTGTGACTCAGAAGTTGAACATGCCACGTCCTTCTTGTTTTGTGAGCCTTGTTTCTAAGTGGATAACCCTGGCCACATTACCCAACCTCCCATGTCTTGAATTCCTCTTTGGTGAAGGAGGAAGATTATTCTCTGGGACCTGATGGATGTAAAGCAAAACAAAACAGCAAACAGCTGGATCAGGGTCTGGACCAGTTACTGTCCTGCACCCATGCTCTTCCTGTGGGCCTCACTCAGCCAGTGACTCCTCGTGAGGTGCTTGGTGGCTCCTGAACCAACAGAAAGCATTTCTATACCCATAGACTCTCTGTGAATGGTGAACTGCAGGCTTGCTTAGCACCCAGAGGTTGAAACAGTCTCTTTTGATGAAGAAGCTTTCAGCTCCAAATCCTCTGTTGGTTTTCGTAGCTTCAGAAACTGGACTCACCCAAAGGCGACAGCAGGAAGGCGATGACGTCTTCTGTCTTTTCTACTTGACAGCTTGACAGTAAGAAGCTCGTGCCAGACTTTTGCCTCGGTACCGCGCCCCGCCCCCGCTCCCGCTTCCCCTCCCCCCCCCCAGTGAGCCCTGGAGGCGGCCAGCGGGGGGTGGGGGTCTGACTGTGGATAGTTCCTAGACAGGCAGAATGGAGCCCCCGCAGCGGCTTGGGGGAAAGGCTCTCGGTTGCTGCAGGTGAAGCCTGGCTATCTCAAGAGGCAGCCCTATTCAGAACCATAATCATAGTTTCTGTGTCTCACCTGTCACTCATTCTGGAGGGCCAGGCAGAGAGCTTGGCTCTTTTCAAGGCTATGAAAAGGCCACCTTCTGGGCAGGGTGTGAAGGTTGATGAATATTATGGTCACCTCCTGCCAAAGCAGCTGCTTGACAAATGTGAAACGCACGGCACACAATTTACTGTTTAATGCACAGTCTATTCATTCGTGTTTGCTCTTGATCTTGATACCAAATACTCGCTAACCTTTCATTAACCCCAGACTAGATCCTGACTGCGAAGGAGCAAGGAACCAGAAGGTTTGGTCCTAAGAGCCAGACTCTAGTCACTCCCCAGCCTCCAGGAGAATAGCTCTTTCTGACCTGGACCCTCCAAGATGACTCAACTGACTGACCCACTCCGGGCGCTCCCAGAGGGAAGCCAGCTGGTTGTTCTTTCAGTGGCCATGACTGCAGCAGAGGCCAGCAGAGGTCTAGGTCACTGCAGATGGTCCAGTCTCTGGTCCTTTCCAGCCCCCGCCCCATCTCTATCTAGTGCCCATGACTGGGGCCTTTTGTGTCATCCTGAGGTTGGCACTCTCTCACTTCCTGACAAGAATGCTGGCCGTTGTTTCGGAGCAAATGGAACAAATGACCGATGAGAACCCCAAGCAATCTGCAAACTGGAAACATCTGCAGGGAGGCGAGGGCAGCTGCTGGGTGGGTGGGGCTACAAGGAACTGCCAGAAGGTCAGCCTAAGGGGAGGTTGCTCCAGAAACCTACAGTCAAGCAGGGGGCGTGTCCTTCTGGGAGAGGGAAAGTCAGTTTTCTTTAAGGGCACGGCCCCTGGAAGGTCAGTCACACTACAGTGGGTGGATCCACACCCACTAATACATGGACCACGAGGAGTGGACTCAATGGGTTATAAAAATAAATTTTTTAAAGGACATGAAATTAGGAGGGTTTGGGGGAGTGGGTGTAGACTTGGGAGGAGTTAGGGGAGGAGTTGGGAGTGAACATGTTCAAATACCTTGTGTGTAAGGGTGTTTGTGAGTATGACAGTGTGAGTGTGTGTGAGTGTATGTGACTGTGTGTGTATGCCTGAGTATGTGGGTGGGCATGTAAGAGGGTGTGTATGTGTGAGTATATGTGTGAGTATGTGTGGGTGATCCTCAAAGAA
Organism: Mastomys coucha; assembly: GCF_008632895.1. Taxonomy (NCBI): domain Eukaryota; kingdom Metazoa; phylum Chordata; class Mammalia; order Rodentia; family Muridae; genus Mastomys; species Mastomys coucha. The sequence goes on along the minus strand of NW_022196898.1, from coordinate 53,907,778 downwards.
TTAATAAACATTTTTAAAGGGTTACCTCACAACCCTCCTCACCTTCCACTTATAGATGAACTCCTTGCCATACCCTAACCAAATCAAAGGAGCTAGGCTGTTGCTCTCCTAAATATCATCTAGATGTTAGATATGGCTCTCATTTTACAGATGACAGGAAAGACCCAAAGAGGAAGCAGGTGCTGTGACTGCCCCACCCACAGCAAGTCAGTGAGGGTGCAGGTAGGAGGGGCTCAAGGCCACACACACACACACACACACACACACACACACACACAGCACCATATCACCGTCCTTAAAGGTTAAGTAGCTTGCCCAAGGCTTGGCTAGCAGCTGCTAGAGTCAGGTGACCCAAGGCATTCACATCTGCCTGGAGCAGATCAATTAATCCAGTTGCAACTTTGAGAGCTGGATTTTCCTCAGTTCTGCAGTAGCTGAAGCTTGAGCTCAACAGAAAGGTAGTGCAGAGCCAGCTCTTCATCTGCAGGGGGAATCTCAAAAACCAAACGATTTCTTGACATGGACTCTGAATTGGAAAGAATTTTCTAAGCGTCACATGGGGAGTTACTGTGGAAAGACACAGACTAGCTTATTCTGCCTGATTTCACAGGGGCTACTCAACCAAGACTTCTACCTGCTAAGACTTGGGCTGTGTTCTTATTGGACCTTGGCAAGGAAGTACTAAGTTCTAAACTATTCCCTCCCAGGCTTCAGCCTGCATGCAGATCTCTGAAATCAGAAGAGGGTGTGGCTCTGTGATCCGGGATTGGAGCTGGGGACCATATCCATTTCCAGAAAAGACTAAGGAGGGCCCCTCTTGGAGGTAACCAGCGGTAGAACAATAAGCCACAGACATGCATTATTGTAGGCAGCCGTTGGGCACCAGCTGCACTTCAGGGTCAACAGAAACTCTGAGGAGGCAGCCCCCCACCCCAGGAGCCACAATGATCTCTGGCTCATTTCTGTTATGGAGGGTGAAGAGGCTGGGACAGGTTGCTGGCTCATCAGCCACACAGTCTGAAGGTGCCGGGGATGCATCTGGCCAGACATCTTCCCCAGGAGCTCAGTGAGGCCAGAGGACAGTCGTCCTGGGAGACCAAGACAGCCATGCTTGGTTCCTGAAAGGAGAGCTCGGAGGAGGAGGACACAGTGACATCCCTATATTTATCTAGACACTACCGAGGATTCCGAAGTGGATGCTCTGTGCTACCTCCACACTCTGAGACTAAGCCTTAGGCCCGAAGCTGGGACTCCTCCACACTGTCCTGTCACGAGCCCGGTCGGGGTTTGTGTTCAGCCGGACAGAGTCAGTACCATTGGGCTCCCCACTCAGCCTTTTGCCCATACAAAGACAGCTCTCATTTCCCACAGCCTATCAGGCTGTGCCAGAAGTGGACTACCAAGGAAGCAGAGGACACAAGCCAAAAGGAAGTCACAAAGATCAGCTTAAAAATAACCCTCTCTTGTCAATCATGAGGAGCTTGCAAAGAGGCCAAATTCTGAGGGAGATACAGCCCAGGGTAACAACAGAAAGGCCCCACAGCAAATCAGCAGAGGCTCGGCTTCAAGCCCCACCCCCAGCCCACTTCCGCCCAGCCAGCATCTGTTTCCTCTCCTATATTTAAACAACCAGGTTAGTGAACTTTTAGTGCTCTTTTTCTTTTTCTTCTTCTTCTTCTTTTTTTCTTTCTGGCCAGGGCAGAGCAGGACCTTTCACAGAACACACGGGCTATGTTGACACTGAGGTCTTATAGCCTGGTTTGTTTTTTCGTTTTGTTTTTGTTTTTGTTTTTGTTTTTGCTCAGCTTCTGCTGTATATGTGGGACCCAAACATCCCGAGACAGCTTCCAGCTCCGTTACTCTTGTGCCTCAAGAAGGAGAGCTGGAACGTGTGAGAACCAGAGGTGGAAGGAAGGTGGGCAAGCAACTGGGAGATCCACCCAGATGCTGTCCTACTGTGGACAGTGCATGACACTTTCGATTATGGTTTCCATTTGAACTATGCCCCAACCAGCTCAACTTTTAAACCCTGGTTTCCCAGCTTGTGATGATAATTTGCAGGCTGTAGGGGAAGCCTGTTTACCTTCAGGAAATGTGTTGGCATGGGTGGCCCTTTAAAGGGTTATACCTGCCTGGTCCCACATGGTCACTGCTTCATGTAAAGATCATTGCTCCTGCCAGAACCTCCCTTCTGCAATGGCCTGAACCTTCCTGAAACCATGAGCCAGAACCACTGATGGCTCCTTTAAGTTTTATTGTCCGGTATTGTGTTGAAACGATGAGAAAAGTAACTAACACATTTGTCTAAGACTAGGAGAGGCAAAGAGGTCCTGCAGGACACCAGAGATACAAGCACCATCATCTGCACCAACCCCAGGTGCTGCTGGGACAGTCTCTTCACAGCTAGGCCTCAGGAGTCCACACTCTTTCCAGCGTCATTCTCTCTCTGCTAGATAGAGCTGCATAAGGGAAGGCTACGGTGGTTCTCCAGTTTATAGCCTAGGTTATTCAGGTTATGGTGGCTCTATCTACACACACACACACACACACACACATCTCCTACTAGTTAGGAATTGTCTTTGGTCTCAGGAATCTTCCAGAACAGTGGTTCTCAACCTTCATAATACTATGACCCTTTAATATAGTTCCTTATGTTGTGGTGACCGCCCCTCATCATAAAATTGTCTTGTTGCTATTTATAACTGTACTTTTGCTACCGTCATGAATCGTAGTGCAAACATCTGATATTATGGTCTTAAGAGACACTTGTGAAAGGTCCTTGGATCCCAAAGGGGATGAGACCCACAGCTTAGGAATCCTAAAGATCTCCCCTTGTGGTGGGAAAGAACGCTGAGTAACCTAAGAGCCCATATTCCTTGTCTTTGGCCAGCAGGTCTCATACATCACTAAGAGATTCTCTCTATGGATGACTGTGCTGCCTGACATTGCAGGGTGACTTGACCGGACCCAGCAGCTATCGCTGCCGTAAAGCAGAAAGGCCCCTGCCAGCAGCCTTCTGCTCTCCTCTCCACATACCCAGGCTGCCAAGGAGATAGAGGCTAGGCTTTCACACTTCTTTTCCCTGAACATAGAAACCTCCTAACTGGTTAATGTTCTGGAAATTTGCCCTGAGTTGAGCATTTCTGAATTTCAGCCCACAAAAACACAGGCCAGAGGGAGTCACACTGGGGATTCAAAAGCTCAGCTCTGCCCTTCTGCAGCTGTGTGATCTTCAGCAAGTGACCATTGTGAGCCCATTTCCACAACTGTCAAATGAGATTCAAAGAGATACAAAGGGGCATGAGAAGTCCTGGAGATGACATTTATAAACACCTGGCTCCTTTCCACCAGGTCCTCTGATGGTTTCCTACTGCGGGGTGGATTCTCTGTTTATTTGGCTGGTGTCCCTTCCATAATACATACTAACTACTTTAGAGGTTCTTGTTAAAATTGGTGTTCTTCTGAGCTGACAAGATGGTTCAGCAGTAACAGCACTCACTGTCAAACTTAACAAGTAGAGTTTGGTCCCTAGAACCCACACAATGGTAGAAGAGAACTGATTCCTGACCACTACGCATGTGCTGTGGCACAAGCATGCCTACACAGACACAACTACAAGTAAATAACAAATTTTTTTAAAAAAAAAAAACACTCTTCCTAGTATTCTCTCTAACTACTCTTCTGCAAGAGAGGCAGACTGGCCCTTCTTTTTTTTTCTTTGGTTTTCTCTCCATTTCCAGTTTGGACTAGGTAACTCCTCGCTGTGATGGTCGATGCCTACTGTACACTACTGGGTTACTGGCTATCACCATCACCCATGCCTTCTACCCACTGATTACCAACAGCAGCCCCTAGTCCCCAAACCATGGCAATCCAAAGTGCCTCCAGCTCTTGCCAAATATTTCAGGGTGGGGGTGGCGAAATCCCCTCTGGTTGGAAAGTGCTTGCTGCTCTGAAGACCAAGTCTGAACTTTATAGAGGTTAGGCTGTTTTCCCAAGATCACAAAGGCTGGCAGGCACAGCAGAACGGAATCTGAACCAAGGCTTAAGTGTTTACTCTGGACCACACTTTTAGTTCCTAAATAAAGAAAGCACAACCTTAATACTGCAATGTATTTGCCAAAAAAAAAAAAAAAAAAAAAAAAAAAAAAAAAACTAAACAAAATGAACAAACAAACAAAAAAAACAGTAATACCAAGATACCACGACTCCCTTCCCCAAGACTATTCAAATTCACAGGCTCTGGCCATTACCTATCAGAGAATGACCTAATTATAAGATATTGGCAGGGATATCAACTATGTACTTTGAGGCTATCCTGCCAAGCCTGTGAGTTTAAGCTGTCATTTACAGCCTTGTGTCCTTTGAGCCAAAGATCTGGCCTGAGCATCCATCTATCCAACTGTTTTTTCTAGGATCATTATGAAGGTTATCGTCTTGGGAAGCAATGATCATTCTTAACTTTCACAACTTCAGCCACTGTTTTTAAAAAGCTAAGGCCAGAGTTGTCACTCTGACTTCTGCCCAAGTTTCATCTTGGTTTCAGATTGTTTATAAAAGTCTGACATGGAGGTTCACCCTGGCCAAGAACGCAGGAGGTATGCCCTACCAGGGACACAGGAGGCCTGCTCTAATCAGAGACACAGGAGGCACCCACATTCATAAAAGAAACTTTACTATAGCTCAAAACATGCATTGAACCTCACACAGTAATAGTGGGAGACTTCAACACCCTACTCTCATCAATGGACAGGTCACTGAGGAAGAAAATAAGCAGAGACACAGTGAAACTAACAGAAGGTACAAACTAAATTTATTTAACAGGTATCTACAAAACATTTCATACCAAAACAAGAAATCATACCTTCTTCTCAGCACCTCATGAAACCTTCTCCAACACTGACCATATAACCCAGACACAAAACAAGACTCAACAAATATAAGAAGATTGAAATAATCCTATGCATTCTATCAGATCACCACAGTCTATGGCTGGACTTCAATAACAACAAAAACAACAGAAAGCCCCCATACTCATGGAAACCTAACAACTTTCTGCTCCATGATAACTTGGTCAGGAAAGAAAGAAAGAAATCGAAGACTTTTAGAATTTAATGAAAAAGAAGAAACCACATACCCAAACTTATGGGACACAAGCAAAGCAATGTTAAGAGGAAAATTCGTAGCACCAAGTGCCTTCATAAAGAAGTTGGAGAGATCCCATACAAGCCACTTAACAGCACATCTGAAAGCTCTAGAACAGAAAGAAGCAAATACACTCAAAAGGAGTAGACTGCAGGAAATAGTCAAACTCAGGCCTGAAATCAACCAAATAGAAGCAAAGAGAAGAATATAAAGACTCAATAGAACTAAGAGCTGGTTCTTTGAGAAAATCAACAAAATAAATAAATTGTTAGCCAAACTAACTAAAGGGAACAGAGACAATATCCAAATTAACAAAGTCAGAAATGAAAAGGGAGATAGAAACTGAGGAAATTAAAAAATATCTACTACAAAAGCCTATACTCAACAAAACTACAAAATCTAGATGAAATGGATGATTTTCTAGACAGTACCGTGTACTAAAGTTAAATCAAGATCAGGTAAGCTATCTAAACAGTCCCATAACCCCTAAAGAAATAAAAATAGACATTAAAAACATCCCAATTCAAAAAAAAAAAAAAAAAAAAAAAAAAAAGCCCAGGTCCAGATGGTTTTATAACAATTATACCAGACCTTCAAATAAGAGCTATTACCAGTATTCCTCAAACTATCCCACACAATAGAAACAGAAGGAACACTACCTAATTCATTCTATGAGGCCACAGTTACTTTGATATTTAAAATACACAAAGATTCAACAAAGAAAGGGAATGTCAGGCCAATTTCACTTATAAATGAATATCAGTGCAAAAATACTCAATAAAATTCTCACAAACCAAATCCAAGAACACATCAAAACCATCATCCAGCACAATCAAGTAGGCTTCATTCCTGGGAAGCAGGGATGTTCAATATGTGAAAATCCATCAAAGTAATATACTATATAAACAAACTCAAGGAAAAAATTCATGATTATCTCATTAGATGCTGAGAAAGCCTTTGACAAAATACAATACCCCCTCATGTTAAAAATCTTGGAGAGACCAGGAATTCATGGGACATACCTAAACATAATAAAAAGCAATATATAGCAAACCAACAGCTAATATCAAATTAAATGGAGAGAAATTAGAAGCAATCCCACTAAAATCAGTGACAAGACAAGGTTACTCACTATCTCCCTATCTATTCAAATCAGTACTTGAAGTTCTAGCTAGAGCAATAAGAAAACAAAAGGAAATCAAGGGCATACAAATTGGAAAGGAAGAAGACAAAGTATCCCTACTTGTAGTTGATATGATACTATACATAGGCAACCCCCAAAATTCCACCAGAGAACTCTTACAGCTCATAAACAACTTCAGCAAAGTGGTAGGATATAAAATTAACTCAAACAAATTAGTAGCCTTCCTTTTTACAAATGATAAGCAGACTGAGAAAGAAATTAGGAAAACAACACCCTTCACAATAGCCACAAGTAATATAAAATATCTTGGTGTAACTCTTACCAAGCAATTGAAAGATCTGTATGACAAGAACTTCAAATCCCTGAAGAAAGAAATCGAAGAAGACCTCAGAAGACAGAAAGATCTTCTATGCTCGTGGATTCATAGGATTAACATTGTGAAAATGACCATCTTACCCAAAGCCATCTACGGATTCAATGCAATCCCCATCAAAATTCCAACACAATTCTTCACAGACATGGAAAGAGCAATTCTTAACTTCATATGGGGTAAAAAAAAACAGGATAGCCAAAACAATTCTCAACAATAAAAGATTTTCTGAGGGAATCGACACTCCTGATCTCAAGTTGTACTGCAAAGCAATAGTGATAAAAAAACCACATAGTATTGTTACAGAGACAGACAGGTCAATTAATGAAATAAATGGAAGACCCAGAAGTAAACCCACACACCTATGGACACTTTATCGTTGACAAAAAGCCAAAAACATACAATGGACAAAAGAAAGCAATAAATAATGCTTCAATAAATGATGCTGGTCTAACTGGTGGTCTGTATGTAGAAGAAATCAGCAGCCTACAGATTGGGAAAATATCTTCACTAATGATACATCCCGTAAAGGACTAATATCTAAAATATATAAAGAGCTCAAGAAGCTAACCTCCAAAAACTAAAATAATCCAATTAAAATGGGGTACAGAGCTAAACATAGAATTTACAACAGAAGAATCTCCAATGGCTGAGAAGGGGAACAGGATCAGGTAGAGGGGGCAGACAGGAGAGAAGCTCAGAGGTCCAGGAGAATGAATGGGAATATGCAGCCTCAGGAGTAGGAGGTGCAGGGACCCTCTAGAGAGTACCAGAGAGGAAGGAGGTGAGAGACTCTCCTCCAGACTCAATGGGATGACTTTAGCCAAAATGCCCAACAATAGGAAGAGGAAACTCAAAGAGTCCACCTCCAGTAGACAGTCAGGGCCACATGTGGAGGGACAGTGTTACTAACCCACAGTCAAAAGTTCTGTCCCAGAACTGTTCCTGTCCAAAAGAACTGAAGGGACAAAAATGGAGAAGAGATTGAAGACAGGAGCCTACCCCATGACTGTCCGATGAGAGGCTCTACCATCAGCTGACTGGGACAGACGCAGATACTTACACCAACCATTGGACTCAAGTTGTGGACTCCTATGGTTGAATTAGGGGAAGAATTCAAGAAGAAGCTAAAGCGGAGAGTGATCCCATAAAAAGACCAGCAGTCTCAACTAACCTGGATGCCAGAGGCTCTCAGAGACTTAGCCACCAACACACAGGCTGGTCGGAGGTCCCCAGCACATATATAGCAGAGGTCTGCATGGTCTGGCCTCAGTAGGAGAAGATGCTGAGCCTAATCCTTGAGAAACTTGAGGCCCCAGTAAAGGGGGAGGTCTGGGGAGGTAGCACCCTTTTGGAGGCAAGGGGGAGATGGAGTGGGATAAGGACCTGTGGAAGGGAGGACCACGAGGGGAAACACCAGATGGAATGCAAATAAAATAATTAATTTTAATAAAAGTCTGACATGAAATGATTTTTTGGCAGAAAAGAATCTAGACAGGTTCCACTTTATAGCCTAGTCCTTCTGCCTTGGCCTGCCAAATGCTAGGACTACAGACATAAACCACCATGCCCAAGCTAATTCGGACCTAATGTGCAAATTACACCACTGTTTGTGACACAGAGAGATGTGTAATTGAAGAGACCACTAGGCACATAATTATCAAGTAACAGGAGCACTAATTCATGGTAGAATGAGGCTTTCCCAAGCCTAGGTTTCTCTCATTGCTTGTTTTGTTTTGTTTGGTTTGGTTTGGTTTGGTTTTTCTCTGCTTCCTTCCAATGGCTTCATGAGTTTTCCTCTTCTTTGGTGGCCCCTATAGTCATGTGCTGTACATTAGCAAGCCAGATCTTCTTGCATTCCATCTTCAAATATTAAGGGCAACAACTGCAAGTAAACTCTCCAGGAAGCCATAAAATTATTCCAGAGATAGGATTGCTGGAGGTGGCTTGCTTTCCTTTATGAGAGAAACAGCCAAGAGCAGGTGGCTGAAGTCTGAAGGCCTTGGCCACCTTTAACAACTGTGCAGTCACCAATCTGGGAGCTGCTGCAACAGTGTCCCCCAAGGGCCCCTGACTCCTCACAATGGAGAATTTGCATTATGAAATAACAAAAGTGATGATCCCTCACACAGGTCAGACAGTAGCAAGAGAGAGTCTGTGATCCAGAAATTTGAAAGGCTGCGACTTCTAGGAACGGTAGAGCTTGATGATGCCTCAACTACATAGACAAGTGTAGAAAGGAGGAAGCTCTGTGCTACTGACACAGAAACTGTCTCTGCAGGGCTTGTTCCATGAAGTGAGGAGGCTGTTTCTGTGAAATCCTTTGCTTTCCAGTTACATCTTAACATGATGTTTTCAAACTGCAGTGCTCAACTGTTGAATTGTGAAGTCAACCCTGTGGATCACGCCCATGGAGTATTCTCGGTTGAGGTGGAAGAAAATGGGTATGTCAGGCTCCACCGCACATAGGGAGGGCATCATTGTTTGGGTTGTCTGATTCTTAGTGAGTATCTGTCTAAAATTAATTCCATTTTGTTTAAACTTGCATTGATGTGCAATGCAGTGCACGTGAAGTACACATTTTAGTAAACCGTGGCATATATTCATTCCTGTATAACACTTATTACAACCACCAAAGCAAGCATGTCTCCCAGAGCCTCTTCCTTTCTCTTCATAACCACTCCCTCACTCTTCCTCACTGCATTCTCTATGGATCTGTGCTCTGTCAGTATAGATTAATACATTTTCATAGTCTTAACTTTGCATTCATGTCTACATACACTTCAAGTTGGCTTGTAGATGGTGTAAGGTAAGGGTTGAGCTTCACTTGATTGCATTCAGCGCTGTTGGTTGAAAAGATTGTCCTCTGCCCCATTCAGTTGCTTTGACACCATTCTTAAAAATCAGTTAGCTGCATGTGTGAGTCCATCTCTGTGTGTCCCAGAAAGCCCCTGTAATTCTCTCTCTGCCTCCCCAGTGCTGGGACTACTCGAGCATGCCACCATACCCTACTTTTGTACATGAGTTCTGGGGAGCCAAACTCAGGTCCTCATGCTTGCACAAGCAGGCCCTTTATCAATGGAGACACCTCCCCAGCCCCTGAAAAAGTCATTTGTGAATGATATTGTTGCTGCTGAATTGTGCTATGCTTTGAATGTGTTCTGCACTGCCTGTGTGCAATGGTATTGGTAAATGCGAACATAAGGGATGCCCTTATGAGGTCGTGAGGGTGCTCTCATGAATGGATTAGGGCTTGAGTTGTAGGGATGAGTTCCTACTAAAAGGATGTGTTCCACATGCCCCACCATCACCACCACCACCACACACACACACACACACACACACACACAGAGAGAGAGAGAGAGAGAGAGAGAGAGAGAGAGAGAGAGAGAGAGAGAGAGAGAGGGACTTTTGCTCTTCTTCCTATCCAGGTGTCTTATAAACAAGAAAACCCTCACCAGCAGGATATTCTTCACATGTGCTAATCATCCCCAGTTTGGGTGTTCTTTTATAGGCCCATAAAACAAATTTTTGTTTGTTTTGTTTATGGTTTTATTCTCAATGGGGAGGTGGAGTATGGCAAGGCCCAGTCTTGCTTTGTAGCTCTAGCTGGTATGGAACTTGCTATGTATGAGGGTTAGTGTTAATTACCAACTTGGCAGAAGCTAGAATTACCTGGGCGATGGGGCCTCAGGGCATGCCTATAGGAGATTATCTTGCTTCTGTTAACTGAGGTAGGCAGACAAGCTCCTGATTAGGTTAATTGGGTGGGGAAGACCCTCTGGCACCATTCCCCAGCTTGCTCTCTGATTGATTGTAGATCCCTTGCTGCCTCGACTTCCCAGCCAAGACTGTACCCTCTGAGCCAGAATAAACTCTCTCTTCCTTACTACAGCAGGAAGAGAAACTAAAACATTAGGTTGGCTCAGGCAGCATCCACTTTGAGGCAATCCCTCTGTCTCAGCTTCCCAGACTTTTAGGATTCCATGTGAATATATCTCACAACACCCAGCTATCAATTTACCATCTTCCCTGTCCTCTAAATGCTCAGTCTCTGCCTTCTTCAGCACAGAGGATATATTATAACCACCATTTGACAACTGTCAGGGAGGTGGGCACAGACCAGCAATCCCAGCACTTCAGAGGATGCAGAAAGATTGTGAGTTCCAGGCTAGTCTTGATTGTAGGAGACCTTCGTCTAAACCAAAACCGAAACAATACAAACTTTATCTACAAATTCCATCCAAACTGTCATCTCTGGTCTCTGTTTGGATGTTCCTCATTGTTAGCTGTATTCCTGTTTTCTTTCTATTTCAGCTATGTTTTGGATTGGATAACAGGCCTGATAGACTTTGTCCTGTTAGTATTAAGACATTTATGTATTCTCATAAATATACTTGAGTGTTGTTCTAGAGCATGGCTAAATTACTTGGGACTAATTCTGTCCTTTCTGGGCTTGTGGTAGTAGGGAAATCACAGCGACCTTGTGTCTAAGGATACTTTGGTCCCGTGACTAAGGTCCCAGCTTTCTAAGCACTCTCACCTCAAACCCCACTAACTATGAAGTTCTCCACTCCAGCTTTTCTGGGTGATTCTCCCCAAGCCTCATCTAAATTCCCAACACGAGTGGGCCGACAGGCAGGGCATGACTTGGTGGGTGCCTCCGACTGAGGCAGCTGAGAGACCAATGTCCTTCTCGACCTCTCGACCGACTGCAGAGATGGCTTAGGCCAGAGCCCAGCAGGATGGGCATAGCTGACCTCCTTCTTCCCTCCTCAGGGATGCTGTTGGCCTCAGGGCAGCTACTAAAGCTTGAGCTGAGCCTGTCAGGAAAACTCACCCCCCTCTTCCAGGCATTAAAGACTTTAAAAGCCATTTTTACCAACTCCTGTATGGGAGTTTGAGGACCATCCTCAGCCTTTTTTTTTAAGTCCCCCCCCCCCCAATATCTGGCTAAGACTGAGAAATAAAATGAGTATCCATGATCCTGTCTCCCCGGGGAGGCTAGGTTCAGGCGGGTATACAGGATCATGGACTCCTGTGATCGATTTAGAAAAGAGGCCAGATTTTTGCTTGCTTGTTGTGTGATTTCTTGGAGCTTATCAAAGTTAACAACTTTATCTGAGACTGATTCCATACCCTAAAGGAGGCAGCAAATCACGAGGTCCCTTCTTGTGGCCATTTTGACCCAGCTGGTAATTCCAGTTAGGTTTTGTAGCTGGCATCACCTTGTTACCCACAGGGTGGGTCTGGTCTGCATACTGCCTGGCAGCTGCCTGAACCCATCCACATTCCTCACGAGGAAGGGTGGAAGCCTGGGTGACATAAAGGTCACGCCCGGTTAGGTCATAGGCCTGGCAAGGGTAGCAGATAGGTTATCAGAGAAGGAACCTAGCTGTTTTCAACCTGGGATAGGTCCTACAGGGATCATGGACCCACCTAGCTCCCATTACCTCCCAGGAAGGGGCAGAGGAGAGCAGAGGCCTGCTTGAACCATGTGTGAGATGCCACAGGAGAGTCTCCTTGTGGAGCAGGCTGGTGTGTGGATGAAGACCAGGATGTGGGTTGTGGGGTTGTAGAAGAGGAAGAGAGCAGAGTAGGCCTCGAGGAGGAAAGAAGATGGGGAGGAGACAGGTAAAGGGGAAGCTGTCCACTATCAAATGGAGCCTGTGAGGGTGAGGAAGAGGGAGGGACAGTGGGAAGAGAGACAGAGGAGGGGGTGGGTGGGTAAGGAGGAAGAGATTGGCCCTTGGCCTGTGTCTCTAGTGGTAGGGGAGGGAAGGTAATCTGTGAGGCAAGTAGAGAAAGAAGAAGATGGGAGTCAGGAGAGGTTATGGGGTCCAGAGAGAGGATGGCTCTAAATCGGCTGAGGAATCCTTAGGGCCAGGGGACTCGCCTGAGAGCAGCTTCCCAATAAACCTGCCTTTAATATCTAATCTGGCTTGAACAGGCTCATTTCACCAGTGCAAAAATAACCTACCAAATGGGAAACTCCCCCGACAGTAAGCTGGCTAGCTGCAGGGCCCACTTCCTGTCTTCTCTTCCTTAGGAAGCGTTTACCAAAACAGCCTGAGAAGATTAGCATCAGAATATTGTTGTCTTACGTATTCTGTCCAGTTTATGATTTGGAAGGTAAACTTGGCTCCTCTTACTCTATCTTGGTCAGAAGTAAAAGTCTCCAGTGTGTTCTTTGTATGTCTGGGGGGGGGGGTGTTGTAAACAGTACTGTCTGTGACATATACCCCACAAGTAGCACGTTTCCACCCACGCAAAAGCTCAACCAGCTGTGGAGTGCCTTTTTTCAGAATCATCCTCATTTGCCCTTCTAGGGGACTCCATAGCTTAAATAGAGATGAGACTGGATTCAAGTGGCTTAAATAATTTAGATCTCACACTCAAGACCAGGAGAAATCACATCCAGCCCTTACAAATGCACAGATCGGTTTTACCAGGAGTAGGTTCCATTGGCAGAGATGCATATCTCAGGTGCCCATCAGCTTGATGGATAGCAGTGCTCAGGCAAGAGGACCTCGGTCTTGGCACAGGAAAGAGACAAGGATCAGCCCAGCACACTTCACAGACCTCTGGACACAAGTGGCATGGATTCAATTCTAGACATATAGAAGCAATATTGAGGCTTTGGGTCTTCTAGTATCTCGTGGTACTTAGAAGCTGACTGAGTGTCTTTTCTAAGACATATACAAGTAGCACTTATAGCAGGGAAGGCAGGGAAGAAGAGACACCATGCCCTGTAACATACAGATGTTTATACTACAGTTTGCTCGCCCATTAGAGGGTGCTTGGCCCAAACACCATTCTTATCGATGTTTGAAAGGACCATATGGGGAAACATGATGTACAATTTTACAAGATTTGGAGCAAAGCAGACCTGAATTCAAATCCTACCCTGGAAACAAATAAGTGGGACTCTGAGCATCTCTAAGTCTCTGTTTCACCATTTGTAAAATAAGGTAGCGTCTTATTGTGAAGAATGTTCTGCAGGTGTCTTGACTCATAATAATTCACTCAGAAAACAGCTGTCGTCACTATTCTAGTGGCTCTTTGAGGAAGAAATGGTGACAGAGGTGACACCGCTCCACTTGTCAAAGGAAGACATGCCATGTCCTAAAATGAAGTTCATCCGAGCCGGTTTGTGGGGTGGGGCGGGGGAATGGACAACTCAGTCTTGTCCATACTCCAAAAAGACCCCAGTTATTAGAATATTGTAAGTAAGGATGGCTGTCCTTGAGCCAGCTGACAGTCCTTAACAGTCCCATAACAGTGGCCTCTGCCCAGGCCCTGGAGAGCAGGGTGAAGGCTGCTTTGGCTCACTTTCCAAGGCCGAGCATTGCCTGAAACTGTGTGTACCAAGGGCCCTTCCCTCTAAAGCCCCAGCCTGGTTCAAGGGCAAAAGTAGCTGAGCTTGATAGCAGAGCAGGCAGAAGAGCTACTTGGATCTGCTGGCATGGGACCAAGTCAGAGAGGCCTGTCATCACTGCAGCTAAGTGTCCGAACAGCTGACGCATGACCCCTGCCCAGACAGGCTTCTGTGGCCATGGGCGACCTTACTCATCCATAGTAAGCAGCAGAAGGGAAAATAACTTGCCCTCCAAAACAGCACTTGGCCTCACAGTGGAGCCAAACCTGTTGTGACTGGAATTCTCCAAGGGCCCCCTGACCACCCTCTCCACCTCACCTAGAAAATTACAATTACTGATTAATTTCATAAACGTTCTAAATATTTCATTTCTGTGACCCACATACACAGATCTCCTTCACATGGAGACTTTATATTGAAGTGTGGGTCCTTAAAGTTGACAATGTTAAATACCTACTTCTTGGCCACACATCAACTCACAGATTCAACCCCACCCCTTCTTTGCTGGCTCTTTCAGCTGCCCGGTTCTTTCTCCTTCTCTTCACATTCCTCTTTTCCTTTCCACTTATCAACCTGACCCAGTTCTCATTCTCCCTACTTAGAAACAGATCCCATGGGTTCTCTCCCTTTGCCTAAGGTTCCACTGACTCCACAGCCATCTGTACCCCTTAATGGAAGCATTACATTGTAAATAAGTCATAATCTAATTTCAGAGTAACTCCTTCAATGGAACTCTGGGTTCTATCTCCAGCACTGCTCCAAAGGGGAAAGTAGACATTATATACTGTAAAAAGAAAGTGTCCCTTCCTCTCTATCCAACCCACTTCCCTCTGAGCTAATGACCGTTGAGAGTTTGTTGTGTGCCTGTCTAGATTTTGTTTACATTTACATACCATTTATAGGTTAGCCTGTTGACTAATAGTAGACCCTTGGGAACCATAACACCTGAGATTGAATTCTGACCTTGTCATTTACTATTTCCGGAACATTAAAGAAGTAGCAACCTTTCTATTCATTGGCTTATCCATATAAGATTGAATAATAGTATGAGTAATATCTACTTCATAGATATAGTGTGTGTGTGTGCATGTACATGTCACCGGTGGAGGTCAGAAGAGTCAAGTTTTTCCTTTCACAGTGTGTGACTCAGGAATCAAACTCAAATCATCAGGCTAGGGGGCAAGCACTTTTACCACTGAACTATCTCATTGGCACCCACAGAGTTCTTCGGAAGACTAATAAGTTAAAATAATGCCTGGCTATGTAGATGTAATCATTATGCATTTTATTATTTATGCATTTTCTATCTTTGTTACACAAATGTAACTGCAATATGAATACTGTTCTACAAGCGTATGTCATCTAATAACATACCAAATGTATCTTTGAATACCAGTATAGCCTCATGCAGCATAATGACACCATGACATTCAGTTGTCTTTGTGTAAGAATTGGATCTACTTTTAAGTCCCGAGTATAAAATAGTATAAAAGGATGCAGGCAGGGCTGGGGAGATGTCTCAGTGGCCAAGAGCACTGGCTGCTTTTCAGATGACCCAGCTTCAGTTTCCATCACCTACCTAGTGGCTCACAGCCGTCTGTAATTCTAGTTCCAGGGGATCCGATGACCTCATCTGATCTCTGCATGTAGTATACATACATGCCAGCAGATAAAACACTCATGCTGTTCATAAAGATAGCGTATGGATAAATGACAGGGCCCTGCATATCTGGCACTCCCAATGCTGAGTTCCTAAAGGGCAGGGCTGGTCTCCCTATACCTTAAAACTGCAGAGAGCACCCTGTCATGCACAGAAGACTGGTAAGCTCTTGACTGTTCTTACTAATTAATTTTCACGTGTTCCTTTCCAAACATGGTTTCCTGACAGGCCCTTGGAAAGGAAGTCTTTCCCTTCTTGCCCCTTCCCATGACCTGGAATGGGAAAACTGATCCCCTGGGGAAGGGCTATGTATAACCTGCCGAGAAAGTCTCAGGGAGTGCCGGGATGACGTGAATACAAGCAAGAGGCAGAGCTGGGCATGGCGGTGAATACAGGCAATCCCAGCTCATCCAGCCGAGAGCATTTCCAGCTCAATGGTAGTCTCAGCTCTACGATGAGTTTCAGGCCAGCCTGAGCTGTATGAGGAACGATCTCAAAGAAAAAAGAGGCTGCTGGGATAGTGCAGTCTGTAAGTGTTAGCCTTGTAAGGCATGAAGGCCTGTGTCCAATACCCAGAACCTGTGTTTGGAAAAGCAAGACAGAACTTTAAAAAGTTAGGTGTGTGCATGGGCTTGTAATCCTTACACTGAGGGGGCAGAGATAAACGGATCCCTGAAGCTTTCTGCAAGCCAACCTCGCCGACTTGGTGAAGTCCAATCGAGTGACAAGGCCCAGTTTCAATCAGAGAGGAAAAAAAGGTGAGGATGACATCTGCCTCTCATGCACACTTGCACACATATGCATACACATGCACACACACGTGCACACACACACTGTCGTTAGATGAATAACAAATATGTGCATATATGAGCACATGAACGGTCAGGTGTGTGCTCTCAATGACACGACTATCCCATACCCTGTCTCTCCTCCCATTATTTCCTACTTATGCCTGACGATCAGAACACAAAGGTGATGAATAGTTAGGAACTATATTCAGAAATGTATTCATGGATATCCTGAATTCAAGAGGCATGAAAATTAGACCCATTGTAAACCAGTCCAGCATTTGGCTTTAAGTAATGGATTTGGGAGCCAGACTCAATGATCTAGCCACTTCATTACTTTATTCTTCTGTGCCTCAGTTTCTCCATTTTTAAGGTGATGATAATAACATAGTCACACTAAGTAGTATATGAATTCAACTCATTGAGTACCTTTAACAGCACCTGGCAGAGTCAGAACCAAATAAATGTCCATTTTATTATCACTGTGGCTAAATGCTTCTGCTAACTCTCACGTCCAATCCTATTTTCTTTTGTACCAACTTGCTAAAGATTTACTGTTTAAAGTGAGTTCAAAAGAAGTCATGCACCCACTCATACACAAGCATGCACATGGGGTGGGGGGAATGCATGGAGAAGAGGGAGGGAGGGAAGGAGGGAGGGAGGGAGGGAGGGAGGGGGGAAGGGAGAATTACTCAGAGGCTTGGTGGAGAGAAAATTTATCACTTTAGAAATTGTTCCCAACGAAAGGGCCAGGGCCATTTCAAGAACCATCTGATTAAATCTGTAAGCAGTAGGCACAGAAATCCCTCTGGACTTCAAAAATCAGATGGGCATCTAGTCAAGTCATTCCTATAGGGGGAGCTTACAAATTTAAACTGACATAGCAAAAGGAACCAAGCAGTCCAGGAATTCCTTCATCTAAAATGGTTGTTGGGGGCAGGGCAGATGTTTAAAAGCAGAACAAAATGCTTAATGGCTTCTGGATCTACTGAATATCTTTATTACCCGATTGTTCTGTCACTTCCTGAAGCTGTGTGCTAACAGGACCGACACTCCCACTCATGAGCAGTGCACCTCCTGCTTCCTAGAGCTTACAGCACGGTGGATCAAAAGTATTCGTGTCCTGTGAAGAATGCCTCCAACTGAAGGAGAATCAAGAGCAAATCCAAAAGGTGCTGGCTGTTGGACTCTGGAAAGCCAGTGGCCCGCTCCAGCCTCTGGCCATACAACAGCTTCATTGTACGAGGACAGATAACTTAACTGAGGCTTGCCCGCGAGCATATTTGAACTTGGACCTCCAGAGCAAGGGCTGGCAGCCAGCTTCCATGCCCAGACACACCCCCCTCCTCTCCTTCCTTCTCTTCTCCATCTTTGCAAGAGCACTTAGTTCCATTTAAGTCCGGGAGACCTGGCAAAAACAACACTCCAAACGCCACTTCCATTTATGGCAACGGGATCCTCTATGCCGAGTAGACACAGCTCGTCAGCTCCCAAGTCCTCTAGACTCTGTGCTTCAAGCATCTGTCTTCTCTGCTCACACCAGCCAAAGGGTTAGGCTTTTGGGGGTTTTGTCTTGTTTACTGTTTATTTATTTATTTTTAGGAGAATGACTTGTCAACATCAGCCAAGGAACAGCATTCAGGATTGCTACCACGAGAGTGATTTTAGCCAGGCACAGATCAGGTGACAAGACCAAGGAAGCACTCTGAGAAGGTAGTCCCCCACCCACCCCCCCACCCCCGGATAAGCCCTACCCTTGCCCTCCCTCCTTACTAGGTGTTGGCTTTATTAACATCTGCTATTTGGTGGACACAACTAAGTCCTGAACCGGGGGCAAAGAAGAACTTTTTTTTTTTTATCCTGCCCAGTCGACAGAGGCTGGTTAATCTCTTGGTCTTTGACTCTGAGTCATCTCTCACATCCCTCAGCCTGTCATTCCTTTTTGTCACTGGGGTCTGAATTCTTCGAGTGAGGTCATGTTTCAATTCTAACCTGCGGTTAGTTTTGGTCAGCTTGACACAAACATCAACTTACGTGGGAAGAAAGAATTACAACTAAGGGCCGGGTGGTGGTGGCGCCTTTAATTAACACCTTTAATCCCAGCACTTGGGAGGCAGACAGGTGGATTTCTGAGTTCGAGGCCAGCCTGGTCTACAGAGTGAGTTCCAGGACAACCAGGGATACACAGAAAAACTCTGTATTAAAAAACCAAAAAAAATAGAAGAAGAAGAAGAAGAAGAAGAAGAAGAAGAAGAAGAAGAAGAAGAAGAAGAAGAAGAAGAAGAAGAAGAAGAAGAATTACAACTAAGGAGTCGCCTCCAGCACATTGGCCTGTGGGCGTGTCTATAGGGGCATTTTCTTTGTTAATGATATCAATTATCATTGTGGGAGTGCCCAGCCCTTTGTGGGTGGTGCTACTCCTGGGCAGGTGGTCCTGGTTGCATAAGAAGCAGGATCCTTACAGGATTCCTCTGTGGTTTCCTTGGGATTGAACTCATGTCCTCAGGCTTAGGAACAAGTACCTTTACCTGCTGAGCCGTCTTAGTCAGGTCTTATTTTACCATAATTCTCCCCTTTCTCTCCCCTGCCCCTGCCCCCAATCTCTCTGACAAGCCCATAATGGATGGACTTGAACTCATGATTCGCTCTGCCTTGACTATCATGTGCTGGGATTACAGACGTATAACATGACAGATCCCAGTTCCACTCCTTCCTGGTAAAGTTAAACTAATCCCTCCAGGTCTAGGATCAGAGACCACTTACCCACTTTAAAATTCTTACTCTACAACATTGGAATAATGGCTTCTCCTAATTAATAATTCACTTCCAGTCCGAGACCGATCGAAGGGCTAAGCATCTTTGTTGACCAGCTCTGCTTACCTGGATTCTGAGCTTTTTGAGCACGAGGATCATACTTTGCTCACAAATGTCTCCTAGCACATTAACCTAACACGGAGCTCTCCACGTGTGCTTGAGGAAGTCTAGTTAAGCCCCTGAAGGCAAGCTGACACCCAGGAATTCTCCGGTGATGCGGGCTGCTTTGTCAGCAGCAATTATGACACAGGTGCCTGTCTGTGATCAATTATGATCACAGAGCAGGTTTTTAAAGGGGAAAATCAAAGCCGTGTTTGCCAAAAAGTCCATGTAGCGCCGTGAACCCTCTTACAGAAAACTGTCAGAAGGCTCTAGGCGCTTTGTGATGACTTGGAAAAAAATTAGAAAAAAAAGGCAATCTAAACTTACAGTGTCTAAAAGAGCAATTTCAAGAAAATCAGTTTTACTTCACCACAACTAAGGAAGGCATGTCTGATTTGGAATTTATAAATCTTAATAATAATAATTCTTTAAAAAAAAACTAGCTTGATAAGGGATATGAGTTACATGGGGTCCATGATAATCAGGGTAAAAATAGGAATGATCTTTATGACTTATTCAAGGTAATTCTTCTAACCATGTACCCTTACTGCTATTAAAGTCTTACCATTTTCTTTAAATGTTGAATATTAAAGTCTTCTTAAATTCTTTAATTAAAAAAAAAAAACCTTCAGACAACTTCTTTGTTAGTTCACGTGACATTTCCACAGTTTTTAAAAAAAGAGTGACTGGAGCCAAAAACTGAGCACACCTGGTTGATACTGGTAATTAAAAATTCACGTCTCGTGCTGAGGATGCAGCTCTGTTGGTAGAGTGCCTAGCATGCACAGAGCTCTGGATTTGATCTTTAGTACCACATGCACTACACATAGTAATACAGCCTATAGTTGTAGTGCTTAGGAGGTGGAAGAAGGAAGAACAAAAGTTCAAGGTCATCCTGTGTGGGACAGCGGACCATGCTAGGAAGCTTGGTATGGTAGAGCAGGTCTGAGACTCCAGCACTTGGGTACCCACACCTGAGACGGTAGGCACCTCCCTGCTCCCTTCCAGATTCTTGGCCTGGAACACATGTCCACACTTCTCATGTTGGTCACGTAGCCCAAATCTGAGTTCTCCATGCTAATAAGGTACCTAGAGGCCCTGAGGGTTTAGCCAATAAGCTTCCCTTCCTGGACATTCCTCCTGCAGAAGAAATTTAATCTCTGGCCCACCTTGAGAAGTTGGTACACATCCATTTTCCATGATGAACAGTCAATAAATAGTATGGATAAACATGGACTGTCTCTTCCATTGAAACCATGGTGGGGAGCATAGAGAAGGCCTTCACCTACAGACTGCAGCCTAAGTCTCCCGTATAAGGCCTCTCTGTGCTTCCAGACTACCATGGCTACCTTCACTGATGAGCTGAGCCCGAGTCCCCCACTTCCCCCACCCAGGTTCATCGTCATCGAAGTCATCCTCAGCACACGGGCCCCCAAGGCCCGTAGTAAAGTAAAGAAGT
This sequence comes from Mastomys coucha, assembly GCF_008632895.1. Lineage (NCBI taxonomy): Eukaryota > Metazoa > Chordata > Mammalia > Rodentia > Muridae > Mastomys > Mastomys coucha. The sequence goes on along the minus strand of NW_022196898.1, from coordinate 53,886,918 downwards.
AAAATTGTCCAAAATCATGTCTCCAATCTAAACGCCCTGGAGAATGAAGAGGTCTTTGGCATTCCTCCAGGAAAAGGCTACTAAGCTACAGAAGAATCGGACTGTTGCCCAGTGGCCTTTGGAGGGCCTTGAACTTTACATAGATTTTTCTGAATACAAGTTCTGTGTGGTGAGCCGGCAAGAGGGGAATTTTCCAAGCCAACCCTGACAGTGCTATTCTGTAGAGACTGTTCATACATTCTGAGTCAATGTGCCTGATCCCCAGAGCACCATGGGGCCTCTCCCACTTGTCCTTCCTTTTGCCCATAGCAGCAACATTCACTCTTAAGTGGCAGTCCTCTGCCTGGGTGACTCCACCGTCTTTAAGTTCTGTTGAGTTTTACAGAAGTTATTTGTGTAACATCAATTGTGTTTATACACTGGCGGGGGGTGGGGGTGGGGAGAGGGACATGAAAACCCAGTGCCTGCCTTTGAAGAGCTACTGAAAACTGCCACGTAATATTTATTATCCACACAACACGGGGTGAGAGCTACAGAAATGAAAAGACGGGATGATCTTTTCGGAAACGAAGGCAGCTGGGAGAAAATGACATGTAACCTAATTCCTACAGGAGGAGCCAAGGAGAATGCGAGGCCTAGAAAACCAAGGGAGGTGTTCTCAGCAGTGAGAACCGGAGGCAGAGGCCCGGGGAGGCATGGAGAGGTAGCCATGATGCTATCCGGAAGTGGTTAGGCATGAGTGGAGAAGTTAGAAAGCAAGGGTCAGAAAGAGAAAAGGAAGGGGCACGGCAAGGAAGAACAACGCTGCAGACGTTACACACCGAGAACTTGAATCGCCTGAAACGGGGTGGGGATTAATTTGGTACAAAGTAGGGACTTGGTTAAAAAAAAAAAAAAAAAAAAGTCATTATTTGGTAACATAGGGAGTCATTTGATTAGCTTTCTATCAAACTTGTCTTTTAGTAGTTCATTACCAATAAAATTAGTATTTGCTTAATTTTAAAAGCTAGAAATACAACCACCTAAGAATGGAAACCCTGATAGCCAAAATAGTCCTTAAAAGGGAAAGAGAAACCTACAGGTTTCACAGTTCCTGATTTTCAGATGTTACTGCAAAGCTGTAGCCATCTGAACAATGGGGTGCTGGCATCAAGACGGACCTACGGACTGATGGGATACAACAGAGAGGCCAGAAACAGAGCATCATGTACACGGCCAAATTATGTTCAGTGACAGTACCAAGGACATTGAAAGGCAGGAGCAATTTTCAGCAGCATTAGAACAAGGAAGAATATTCTCAGCAAAAGTGAACTTGAATGCATTAAAGTCTGAAATGGAAGTGTGAGAACGTTAAATCCCTCACACGAGAAGAGGGAAAGCATCACTGGGCATTCAGTGACTTTTTTTTTTTAATATGACACATAAAGCATACACAACAAACCTAACGTGGATAAATGGCTCACTTCAAAATGTAAGCATCCACGTACAAAAGTACACTAGCAACCAAGGAAAAGAAGCGATGCACAGGCTAGAAGAAGCTATCTGCAGACCGTATACTTAGTCAAGGGCTAAGATCCCCAACTGAAAAGAAAGAAAAAGAAAAAGAAGAAAAAAGACCACCACCAACTTGACAACAATGGATCTGATTGGGAAATGGGCAGAGGACTGAAACTGACAATTCTCCAAAGAAAATTCACATTTGGGGCTAGAAGAAGTGTCTCACGTGGGCAAAAGCTCTTACTGTGTGATGCGTTTAAGTTCAATCCCCAGAAGCAGGATGCGGACGTAGAAAACTGATTCTTCAAAGTCATCTTTTGACCTCTACACCTGCACTGTGGTATATGTGTGCCCAATGCCCCACCCCCCATCAAACGCAGACACACAATTTTCATAAATAAGAATGAAAAAAATATGTACCCAATAGATGCTCGTATCATCAATCTAAAAGAAATACAGAGCAGACTCACAGAGTAAAACCTGCTATATAAATCAAATAAATAAGGGCCAGCAAGATGACATTTGCCACCAAGCCTTGTAAAATATTCTGGTAAATATGTGTAAGGTAATAATTAATCTTCGCTGTCAACTCAATTGGATTTAGAGTCACCTAGGAGACTGGTGAGGTATATCTCTGGCTGTGTCTAGGAGTGTATTTGCAGAGAGGATTGACGGGGGTGGGGGGAACTCATCCTGACAGCAAGTGGGACCATCCCACAAGCAGGGGCCTCCGACAGAATAAAAAGGAGAGAAGTGGACAGTCAGGTGGGTGCTATTGTGCCCTGTCTCTGCTTCCTGAGACTGAGTTGGCAAGCATTTCTTCCCTTGCTTTTGTATCTTGACATTTTACAAATAAGACACAGAGAAAGTAGAAGCTGCATGCACAGTTGGTGAGGATGCATAACTTGCTTTAGACACCAAGAACCTAGAGAGGCACTCTGAAGTATTAAGAATAGAATTGCTGTAGGATCCAACAATTCTACTCCTGGGAATAAGCCCAGAATAATTGCAAGTAGGAATTCAAATGGATTTGAGATCATGGTACAGACGGGAGGGATGGCTCATAAGAGGTACTCTTAGAAAGGACCTGAGTTTTATCCCCAATACCCACTGTCATTAGTTGCTAGCTCTGCCCCTTGGCATGTATAGGCCACAGCCCATAGCTGCTCTCCCTCTTAAGGCTTTCCCAACTTCAGAACTTGGCAAGCACTTAGTCCCTGGGGATACCACCCCAGCATAGCTGGAGACAATGAGGTACTGACAGTTTTGTGGGTTCTACATCCATCCCCTCTTCTGGACTGCTTGTCCTGCCAAACCTCACATTCTGGCACCAGACAAGGACAACACACGTCTAAGTCCTACAATACCAAATTTCAAGAGGTTTTGCTTCTTCGGTGTAATCCTGATAGGGAAAGTTTTGAACCTGCTAAGAATCCAGGAACCTTGAGGAAAAATGAGCTCTGTCAATGGGTTGGGTTAATTTATTCTCTGACTGTACTAGATTCAAAGGCATTTACAGTCCTGTTTCCAGTGGCAAAGGGGGCACTAATGTTGCAGTTTGCAGTGGTGGAAGACTGATGCCTTTGATCAAATGCCTGGAGACCAGGACGGGACAGCTTCTTCTTAAAAGAGACAGACCGTACGTGTGTCAGATCTTGTCAGCCAGATGGTCTCAGTGGCAACTACTCACCACCCTGATTGTAGCACAGAAACAGCCATAGACAATATGTATGTGGACGGACGTGGCCATGTTCCAATACAACTTTATTTTCAAAAATGGGAAGCAAGCCAGATCTGGCCCAGGAGGCATAGCTTGCAGACTGCTGCCATAGAAGGTAAAGCTGTGGAGGAAGAGGCTCTTGCTGCTGTCGCGTATTTTAGTGAAGATATGAACTGTAATGGGATTGATTAATCGCTTCTGAGCGTGCTAGAGAACTTGAGGCAGGAAAGTGATGAGATCGAGGTCCATCCATATAAGGAATCTCCCCTGTGAGTGAGAACCCCAGCCTGACAGATACAGTGAAGAAAGAAACGAAGTCAGCAGATAAAGTACAGGCTGGATAGAAAGAAACAATGTGTCCACCGAGGAGGCAACCCATAGCTGACCAAGTAGGAGGCATCTGAACGCAGATGTGTGTCATTTGGAAACCGCTCACATGCACATGAGCAATGGTCACTATCATAAGAACAGAAGAGAGACACAGGGGAAAAAAAGAGAGGAAAACAGTAGGTAAAGGCAGATCCTGGGGAGCCCAACCCAGGCAGGTGAGAAAGCACCCGTAAAAGAGCCTGAAGCTGAAAGACTTCTGTAGAGAAACAGCAACCAAAGAAGCTAAGTGACTGACAGAAAGCTGGCCGTGGTTTGGGCATGGTGGTTCACACCTATAACCTGAACACCAGGGAGGCTGAGGATTTTGAGTATGAGACCAGCTTAGGCTATTCAGAAAGACAAAACACGCGGACAAAGACTTCAACTATATGTGGAGGATGAGAAATGGGAATGAGTCAAAACTGAAAGAGATTTAAAAATACCCACTGCTTTCCTAAGGAACATCTGGAAGAGGAGAGCAAGATGGGGAACCTTGGGAGCTGTCTGTCAATAGGAACATCTGTCTGTCCACCAGCTCTCCCCTTTTTAGACAAGAGTACTGCTTTGCTTGGAGCTGTTTAACTTGGGGACAGCACAAAGAATTTAAAAAGTGTTCTTTTCCAGGAGTGTGGGAGGCTGTTCAGACTGAGGGGTGGAAACAGGAAGCCGGCTGATGCCTGCATTTCCTGCACGGGCCAGGGAGCAGTTCAGAGGGGAAGATGATAGGTGAGGAAGAGAGAGTTGTTTGGGAGTGGACACCAGAGTCCTGTAAGGGTGGGACATTTGGTTGGATGTCACACAGCCATGTGTGCGCCTTTTATCTTGTGGTAGGAGCTTTTCTCCAACATGTAAAACTTAAAAATATTGAACATGTGTTTACTTCTAGACCAGTGCTTTTCAACCCCTTTGGGAGGGTCGAACGGCCCTTTCATAGGGGTCTTATATTAGATATCCTGAGTATCAGATATTTACATTATGATTCATAATGGTAGAAAATTACAGTTATGAAGTAGCAACAAAATAATTTTATAGGTGTAGGGGTCACCACAACATGAGGAACTGTGTTAAAGGGTCATAGCATTAGGAAGGTTGGGAACCACTGTTCTAGACCATTCCCTTAGATTTAAAAATTGTTGTGTATATTTTTCCATAACCATATATAACAAATGAATAAACAATCTTTTTTTTCATGGTTTTTAGCATCTCTGAGAACATACTTTTAAATGCCTGATTCTCTGGGGACAAAGTTTAAACATTATGCTGAGAGCTAACCAGACCTGCATGGATACAACTGTATCCAGTCTTAGCAACTTGCTACTGGCATCTTACTGTGTACTTCATTGTAAAACTTCAAGGGTAAGGGTGGCAGCTCAGGCTTGCCATCCCAGTGCTTGGAAGGCTGAGGCAGGAGGATTGTCACGAGTTCAAGGCTAGCTTGGGTCGTACAGTGAGACTGTCTCAAGCAAACCAACCTGGTGGAAATTTGTTTTAGGACCAACACAGCCAGCCCTGCTGAGGTTCAGGTGCCTGGCTGTGTTGCTGCATGTCTGTCTACTCCCTCATAGAAGTCGTGAAAGCTATAATTTGGAAGGTGATGAGACAGGGACACCAAAGTCTACTTGTAGACACAGCAGAGGGGAGCGTTCTTTGATCCTACCATGAAACGCAGTTTATATGGACATTTTCACCCATAGACCAGAAAAGAGTGAACTACTGTGATTCATGGGAATTCAAATAGAGGTGCATTTTTTTAACCCTAAAATTAGAGGCAGGGGGAAGCTATCTAAAAGAAAAACCGAGTGAGTTTTTCGGTCGTTGTTGTTGCTGCTGCTGTTGTTATTGTTGTTGTTGTTTTGACTTTTTTTTTTCAAGGAGAGCCACTGCCAAAAGGCAAAACACAGAAACTATCTGTCTCAACATTCCACTATCTGGTCTCAACAAACCCCTTTCCTATCCATTTTCCACTCTGCAAGCACAGGCATTGTTTTGAAACAAATGTAATTGGGCCACATCTGTCTTCTGCTTAAAACTCCCAGACACCATGTCTTGATGTCTCAGTGCGTTAGGGAAATGAAGAGTGGTTCCACCTCATTAAAAGATTAGACACAGTCTTGAGGAGAGTGGGAAGTCCAAATTCTAGGTCTAGCCCTGAATTCTCATGAGGCATCCATCAGAGATCATAATTATCAGCCAAACACAGTCTTCCATTTGAACCTGCCACACTCAAAGTCAATTTGCCATTTGCCCTCAAAAGTCAAGATTCCCTTTCTAAATTTACTCTAACAGACGGCGATTCTCTAAACTACCTGTGTCAGAACCCTTGTGTTGATATATTCATTTTGTTGTTGTCTCCCTTTCTTGTCTTCAGACACTCTCACTATGTAGCCCACAGTAGCTTTGTCGTTCAGATTCTCATGTCTCGGTCTCTTGAGCAATGGGGTTATAGGCCTGTGCCACCAAAATTAAAATCAAAGCCAGGCCCACCTTGACTACAGAGTGGATTCTGGGCCAACGTGGGATACTTAGTGAAAGTGTCTGGAAAAGGTAGGGTCAGGGAAGCTGTGTGTGTAGCTCAGTGACAGAGTTCTTGCCCAGTATGTAAAGGTTCTGGATTTCAAGCCCTGATCTACAGATCCTGACTTATGGCTACCACACCTGTGGTATATTCCCTTACTGACTTGTGTGAGCTAATTTTGTTTTGTCATGTGCAAACACTTACTGTCTGTGTTGTGTTAATTTAGTGGTCAGGTAATGGGTGGACAAAGGTGTCTATAAATACCCTAAACAAAAGAATATCTCCCAGTCTGTTCAGAGGACTTTCATGTCTTTATTGAGGCATGCCTTCAGCTCCCAGCCAGGCAGTTTACAACCCTGTCTTCACTTCCTGTTCTACACTTGCTCCCCAGAGCACCTCACCCCGCCTTTCTTCCTGAGATATTTGGTTAAATATGTTGGCTTTTCCGACTGTCATCCATTGCCTCAAACATTTGCACCAGTTTCAATAAATGAACCTTGGCGGTGGCTTCAGGCTTGAGAAAAGCAAGGCCAGATAAACTGAGCCATGTGAGCTGATCCTGGAGGGAGTTACCAGAGTTCCAAGACTCACCAAATGAGGGCAAACAATAGCACTCATTATATTCTCTCTGCTACTGGTCTCAGCATTGAAGCTGTTATTCTCAGGGCCACCACTGGGTTGGGGAGATGAAGATGGAACTGTGGATAAGTTAAGAGAGCACCAAGGCTGAGAGGTGGCCACGAGAAGGACGCACAACTGGCACTAGCTCCTGGGAGGTCTTGGCTTCCATGGCTGGACTTGAGTGACAGTTTGGTAGTAGAGCCTGCACAGGGCTCTGGGTTCTGTTCCCATTCTGAACTGTTTGTTTTATTGTCTGGGGGTGTTGGCTTGCTTTTTGAGGTAAAGAGTCACAATGAAGCTCGCCGGGTTATATAATGAGTAGCCCAGGCTGGATTCAAACTCACAATTCTCTTGCCTCTGGGACTGTAGGCCTAATCTAGGACACCCAGATTCCTTTTTCTGATTTTAAGCAAAATGGAAGAGAGCTGGGTATAGAGCAGAAATGGGCATGACTGATGGGCATGCTTAAGCATACATACACTGATGCTGTATTCTCATATTCAAACACCCACCACTTACTGACCCCAGCCTTTGGGCATATTACCCCACCTTTTTATGCTGCCATTTCTAGTCTTTAATATGGGAACAGGTTATAATGATGCTGCTGATCTTACCAGAGTTGTAACTCTGCGTGGACTGTGGACAGTCAACAATATGTACTTAAAAGTTGCACTATTGCAAAATGGGTGTTTTATCCAGGTACTCGGACACTATTTTTTTGTACTGCTGGTATTGTACCAGAAACATTTTCTTTTACTGTTACTTGCTTTTTAAACTTTGTTTAGCCACTTAAAGAAAATCTGTTTATGGCACAATTTGCCTCAAATCCATTCCAAGTTGTATATTTGTTTTCCAATAAAAAAATTACAATATACCCCCCCCCAAAAAAAAGATAACAAGGCTAAGGGCCTTCGGACTCACACAGTCCAGAGAGTTTCACATCAGAAGTACCTTTTTTTATAAATCTCCCAAATTATGTAAACCCGTACACACATCTTTTCTTTGGCAAGAAAATGAAGGAAATATTCAAAAGTTAAAAAGTAAGTCTGTAACACAAGCCAGAAGGGCAGGGAAAATGCTAAAACTGCTATCCATTTTAGAATATTTTCTGGTCCATAGTGATCCAGAATTTTTTTTTTTCCTGAGAGACAGAATATTTTCAGACTCACACAATTTCAAAACCAATATTAGAGACTCAAACATTCATTCATCACCTGCAGAGGATTATATACTTGATGTTAAAAGAAAAATACCTATACCCTTAAAAGAATATACTGGGGGGAAATCATACATTAGTCATGGCACTTGGTACGGTGTCCACAAGACTTCTCTGTGAATTTTAAATACATGTGACACACATAAAATAGGAACCTGTATCCATATTTTCTTTATGCTCTGAAATACCCAAAGCAAGAATGCCCCAGGTTGATTCCACTCTCATGGCAAAAGTAAACAGAAACCCATTTGCTACTCAAGTTATTCAGAATGTCCACATAGTCCTGGAGGATATTAGTTCACAAACTAAACAAAACCACAAGAGAATATTCTGGGACACGGAGGAGAGAGATAGCACAATAGGCTGAAGAAACTTGACTTGCAAATACTTTACATGTAGGTATAAGTGACCATAGAATATTAAAATAAGGAAGAAAATAATTAAAAGTATGAGAAAATAACAAGGCTTTCAAACACTGCAAAATGTATGTGAAAGAAAACTCAAATGGAAAAAAAATACCTTACTAGAATTTAAAGCTCAATGGACACTGCTGGGGATACACTCTGGTGATTTGATTGCTTGCCTGGGTCGGGGAGGCTCCAGGGTTCAATCCACAACTTCAGTAGGCAAGTTAAATGGTAGACTGATTCAGAAGATGAATCCACGAATTGAAAAACAGAGCTGAAGAAATTACACAGAACTTGAGGCTGGTGAGATGGTTCAGTAGATTAAGGTGCCTGCTATCATGGTGACGTGAGTTCTAATTCAGGTCCCACATGGTGGAACAAGACAACTGATTTCCACAGTTGTTCCCTGACCAATACATGCACACTGTGGCATAAGTACACATACATGCTTACATACACACACACACACACACACACACACACAGGAACAATACTAGACACTAATGCCTATTTAGAGAATTTGGATCTTGCACAATCCAAACAAAGGCACTATGAAAAGCAATATGGCAGTTTCTCTCAAAACAAAGCTATCATGTGACCTCATCTATCTTCTTCTGTGTATCTATCATGCATCTTCTGTGTATCTATCATGCATCTTCTGTGTATCGATCATGCATCTTCTGTGTATCGATCATGCATCTTCTGTGTATCTATCATGCATCTTCTGTGTATCTATCATGCATCTTCTGTGTATCTATCATGCATCTTCTGTGTATCTATCATGCAAGTGGAACCTTGAGTAGGATTCACATTTGTTGCTGCATTATCCACAACAGCCAAAAGATGCCATCAACCTAGGGTTTAATGCCAGATAAATAGATAGGCAAAATGGTCTATGCAGAATGGAATATGGTCAAACCTTTAAAAGAATATTTTTACAGATTTTCAGGAAAGAATGCTAAGTGAAATGATTCATTCCCCAATGGACAAATACCGCTTGATAGCACTCCACAATTACCTAGAGCTGTTAAGTTCACAAAGGCAGGAGGTCAAGTGATGATCACCAGGGGCTAGAGACAGAAGGAAGAAGGAATTGTTTAAGGAGCAGGGTTTATTCTGGAAAGACAAAACAAACAAACAAACAAAACAAAAACAAAAACAAAAAAAAAACGTTGTTGGGATGGATGATGGTGATTCTTGTATAATGTGGACATTCAAAATGTCACTGGACTGTCCACTTAAAAACCGCTAGAATGGCAGAAGATGTGTCATGAGGAAGGAAGGGAGGGAGGGAGGGAGGGAGGGAAGGAGGAAGGAAGGAAGGAAGGAAGGAAGGAAGGAAGGAATGAAGGAAGGAAAAAAGGAAGGGGAAACTTCTTTGGAAAGTTATGTCAAATGATGTTTTGCTGTGGCACACAGGTGAAAGGATGTCTTGCTAAAGCAAACACGTGAAAGACTCTTTTCCTGAACCAGACACAGGCAAAAGGATGTTTGGATATAACAAACGTGTGAAAGGACCAGGGATAAAGGAGTATAAATATGACCTCACAGACAGTGGGAGATGAGCACTGAGCATTGGCTTGGTTTGCTCTGCCTCACAATTCTTCACTAAAGACAGGCATGTATTGTAATGCTGCCATAGAGAGAGATTCACCCAAGAACTGCTCATGAGGTTCCTGTGGCAGCTTGCCACTTCTGAGGCCTCACCTTAGGCAGGTTGGTGAGCCTGCTGGTTTCTTCAGGATTGAACTACAGCTGCCTGGTGACTGCTAGCTGAAAGGACTGGACAGTGGCTGCTGAGCTGTACTTGGTGTTTGCTACAGGGCTGAGCTGCTGCCAAAGAAGATCAAGCTCGCCCCAAAGAACTAGTGCTGAACAGATCCACTCCCCCATCTCCTAATAACTTTTCTCTTCCACTACCTCTGGGTGGTGGGCTAGAGGAGAGGTTGAACCCTTATTAAAAGTATGTTGTGAAAAGTTTATGCTTACAAAGGAAGGAAGGAAGGAAGGAAGGAAGGAAGGAAGGAAGGAAGGAAGGAATAAAAGAAGGAAGGAAGGAAAGAAGGAAGAAAAGAAGGAAGGCAGGCAGGCAGAGGTGGTGGGCAGCGTACAAACTAAAAGCTGGTGCACCTATATTAATATCTGGCCAAACAACTTTATGGATATAAATGAGACTGCATAACCATTTCCTTTTCCTAAAGATACATAAACTTCTAAACTATTATATAGCCAATAACAGCTATAAACTATATAAAGTTAAAAAAGATAGAATGATATAACAGATTAAATAGCAGTAACAATTTATAGCATACAAACTTCATTAATTGACATAACAGCTGTCCAAAATATCAATAAGGGATTAATTCAAACAACGTAAGTTTCAAACTGACTGTATAGAAACATGGTCTTTGCTCATGAAGATTACTCTTAACACAAACTGGAACATGTTTGTGCACATACTAGATCATCCATTATGTTCTAGGGTGCTCAGATCAGTCCCCACTAATCAAGTTATCGTAACACAAAACAAGCTACACATCAGTTGTTTTCAGGATGAACATAGATTCATTTAGACAAAGTGAGCAAGGGCTCATAAGAGTGGAAGGCCTCCGAGGGATAAATACCACCCACATCACATTTTATAGGTCTGTGTACAAGGAGCCTTACAAGTGGGGAGAGGCTGGGTGATTATTGGATTGACTCTTGTGTATATCTTGGGACTCTGGACAGTGGTATTTCCACAATGCTGAAGCACACTGTCCTCATGTTAAGATTTGTTGTCACATCAAACACAGAATCCAAAATAAACCCTCAGAATAGCCTAGATTTTCACATAACACCCCTTTGCTGAACATTTCTTAGTAACAGCCCTTGCACTGAAAAAGCGAAGACTACAATTTAAGGGGTGAGGCTGACAGAGGTGTCTAGCATTCTCTCACCACATTTAATCACGTGAGAGTCATAAAAGACGATGGTCCCACCCCTACCAGGCCCCGCCTTGTCCTCCCAACCTCCCAGCTGAACTAGCAAAGAGAATGAAGACAGAAGTTGATGGTGCTGATTTCATTTCCTGTTTCAGATTCCTTGGACCCTGGGGCCGGGTGCAGATATGCCGTGGGTTCTTAACAAACACTTAGGAAGATGAATAAATGGTTTGTCCTGAAGAGAATGAAAGAAGACCCTGGTACGGTACAACTTACCTAAGAGACACTGTTGGTTGCCTTAGAGGCCTAGGAGGATGAACTATAACTAGCCAACTTCCCTGCATCCTCTCAAACCCTTGTCAAGTTCTTTCTTCCTGCCTTGGGGCACATGACCCAATTATCTCCAGTTTATGTACCTCCTTCAAAGACTATGCACATCTCTTACTAGTCTAGAAGTAAGATAAATGCTGTCACCTTGAACACCTGTCCTCTACTAGGTTGGATTTAGGTAAATTTGAAATGCATCCAGGGAACTTTTCAAAAATGTCCTGGAAACTGTGTTACACTACTACATCTGTCCCTGTGGCCCCAAACTGTCTTATCAACATTTCAAGACTAATACTGCCAATGTTCCTTTTCGAGACTAATACTGCCAATGTTCCTTCTCTACATAAACCCACTGCCTATTTCAAATGTGATTTATCACTTGCCAAACCAAGAAAATAAAGTACCTTTTTACTGCTGTTTAAGTCTCTGCCTGGGTTAGGGAAGCCATAAACCTTTCTGCTTGCATTGACAGCCTAGAGACTACTGCCAGGTTTGGCTTGGAGTCACTTTGCTTTCTTAGTTTTATTTCTATTTCCCAATCAGAAATTTGAGGAAAACCTAATTCTAGCATTATCCAGCTCTATGCTAGTAGCTCTTGTTAATAAGGGATCGTTGGTTAGTGTCTTACTATGTGCCAGGTCTAGGTCAGTTCTTCAGATGTATTGAATACATCTTTGAATTCTTGAACTACCACTTTGCAAAGGATATTATCATGTCGATATTATAGATGAGAGGGTTAACACTGAGAGAGTGAGCAATCTAACTGAAGTCCTACAGCACTAGTAAGGAACCAAGCTGTAAACATAGTGCCAAATGATTTAGCAGATAGCTTGCAGTTTCAAGAAAGGAAAGATTTAAGAAATAATTGGCACACAGGATTCATTGAGATACTGAGCTATAGCTCCTTTAATCATAAATTATAATGGTTCCCACAGGTTGAGATTTGATTTTCTGAACCTTGAGGGACATTCAGGAGGAAAGAGCCTGAGTTCTACCACAAAATAAAAGTTTACCAGAGCCCTGGGTTATAGGCAATCAATAAATCCAACGATTAAAGGCAGAAGGTGGGCAGACAAGACAACTCGTGGAAAATGCTTCCCATAACTTATGTTTGTTAAGCACTGGCTGGTTCACAGGCTTTCACATGCATCATGTCAGGTTGTCTTCACTGTCTTGTGAATAGAATTAGCAGAGAGCACTGAGCACTGAGGAAGGAGCTTGCCCTTGTACTGAGTAGCCAACACACAGCGTCTGGTCTCCTGCTCCTGAGCTCTCTGTATCATCTCAATGCCTCTCAAGGCTTAGAAGGAGCTAACTCCAGTGTGGCTCCTCTGTATGAGGGCTTTCCTACTTGCCCTTCCTGTTCAGTGGGTCCTGCTGACCTTCTGCAGGTCTATCTGGGCATCTTTGACAACTGCCATGGAAGCTTGCAGCAGCCACATTCCATCCCTGCAACCCTTCTCTCGAGAACCAGGCACACGTTGGCTGTGGGAGCAGAGGATCAGACACACTCGGGCTTTCCAGGCCGTTTGAATGCCGTGAAACTTTAAATGAGAGAAATAGTGAAACCCGGCTCAGACTCTGAGAATCTTGTCTTTTTGCCTTTCTCTCCAAGCATCCTAGATAGGTTAACTTTCTTGCTCTCAATCAGTATTTATTGAGCATATATTTATTAGGTGTCAGGCACTGCATTAGGAGAGTATATCACCAAACACAACGGGAGAGTCTTCTCTCAGGAAGCTTGTGTTCTAGTGGGTAGATCAGATCAATAAAGCAACGTTCCAGAAGATGATGGGAACCCTGCTTTAAAAAGGAGTGACCAAGTGAGAAAAGAAGAGGTTCTGTGTGCTTTCTTTAGGAAGCTCTCAAGGAAGAAGGTTTTAGTGAGGTGCCAGTGGCAATAAGAGAACCCAACATACCAACACACCCTTACTGGAAGGGCTCTTTCCAGAAAGTGCACATGGTGGGAAGACCCCGGGGTTAGCTCAGACTTAACGTTATTCAAGGACTAGAAAGGAGTCCAATGTGTTGGGAGCAGAGAACAAAGGGGAGTGTGGTAGGAGATGAGGTCAGAGCGAGCGAGGGCCCTGATCTTGCAGGACTGTATCGCTCCACAGAGGAGAGTTGTTTAGGCATTCAGACTCCTTCACACAAACAAACCAAGCAAATATTTTAGGCCTGAATTGTTGGGTGCTGATGATACAGAAATGAATTACACAAAGTCTTCATTGTCAAGAAGCTCAGGCTCTAACAAGAAACAAAGGCAAGTGAGCGGGCAGCTGCACCACAGCGCAGTAAAGTACAGTGATCAGGTTAAGCATAGGGCGCTGGGGCGAAAGACAAGAGTGCTTCATACAGGCCGGGGAGTGTCAGAGAAAGTGACATCCAAATCTGATAATCAAGATGGTTGACAGAAGAAGACGGTCAAGTCTCACTGCCTTACTTTGATCCCAGGGAACCAGATGGCAGGAAAACAAACAAACAAACAAACAAACAAAAACTGACTCTGGCAAGTGGTTTTTTGGCCTCCAAATATATCTCCCCCCAAATAAATGAATATAATTTTTAAAAATGAAGAAAAACGTGGCCATAGTCCAATAGAGCTCTTAAGGGTGTGAAAGTGAATGACTGAAGAAGTTCAACACGATTTCCTCACGGTCTGAAACGTCAGGAGGGCTTCATCTACTTTCTATTTGGGAGCAAATGAGATTTTTGTTGTTATTTTATAATGCTTACCCTCTTTTAACTTACTAAAATGTCCCTACCAGACAATGTATAGTAAAATAAACACGTGGCTCACATCCTATTTCTATTGGGCAGCACAGATTCAAGCAGGAAGTGTAAGGTCCAACCGGGCCTATGGAAGCCTGTGTGCTTTGCTGGTTACTAGGCAGACGGCAGAAAGAGCCACCTTTGAAACACAAGGACCAGCTCAGAGCAACTTGAGGAGCAGCAAGCAGAAGCAGCTGAGGAAGAAAGGTGAGTTTGCACAAAACACAACAGAATCTAAGCTTCGACTTGGGTATGACCAGGAAACCACTAAGGGTGTGGAGCACTGGAAGCCACCCAATCATCTGGAGTGGCTTAAAGAGGCCATTGTGGTTATCACATGAAGCCTCAACTGAAGACAGGCGAGTTCAGAAGGAAAAAAAGACCAGTTAGTGCTGCATATAAAAATGAGGCAAACGTCCAGGACAGTGATGGATGAGGAGGGAGAAGTCGGCAAACAGCAGATGTTAATGAGGCAAGGTTAGTTAGCTTCCAAACAGTAATGAGGAACAAACTAAAGGAGGGAGGGGGGCAATAACTTAAACTAATAACTACTGCGCCAGGCTCTGAGGAACAAATGAACCTCCAAACAATACATCCAGGCAAATGGCTGAGCTCCTACAGGACTGCAGGGTGCTAAGAGGCCATTCCCTCCGTCTCTATAAAGATGAGGAGTGATCATTAATGGGAAGAAAAGTTCCCTGGGACCACACTGGGCATCTCATTGTCATTAATTAATGTGATTTTTTTTGGAAGTCAATATGGTACACAGCTCCAACATTTTCACTTCCTGAGCTCAAAGGACAGCTAAGCAGCAGGTTATAGCTCCACAAAAAATGGTCAGGGAAGGAGGAAGGTGAGAGAGAGAGAGAGAGAGAGAGAGAGAGAGAGAG
>NW_022196898.1:53847797-53871250 GCF_008632895.1 Mastomys coucha | reverse complement strand
AAAGAAGAGAAAAAGGAAAAATAAAGAAAATAAAATCAAATGAGCAAAGAAAAGTGCCACTTGGGAGAGACAGATAAGGAAAAGTACATTGAGGATTAGTACATTAAGAATGCACTAATGAGAGTTCTAGGCAAAGAATTATGGATACAGAGAGGAAGGGCATTCCGGTCATCTGACAGGGCAGTTGTGAGGTTAATCTTCACCATTAGCTTGACTGGATTTGAAGTTCCTGAGGAGACACACTCTGGGCCTGTCTGAGGGCATTTCTACAGAGACGTAACTGAGGAAGAGCTATCTCTCCTGCTTGAGGATGACTCCTTCCCATGGGCTGCAGTTCCAGACTAAAGAAAAGGGGGAAAGGGGGAAGCCAGCTGAGCATCCGCTCGATTGTGTCCACTCTGAATTCATATTCTGAAGCCCTAACCCCAGTGCGACTGTCTCTGAAAGAGAGGGACTTTGACGAGTTGGCTAAAGCTAAACGAAGCTATAAAGGTACTGACCTGGTCAGTAGAGCAAGTGTCCTTAAAGAAGAGGCTCACTCTGTTGGCTCCTGGGCCTTCCCTTGATGGGTGGCCCATGTCCCTGGTATCCTTTAGCTTCCTGGAGATCTCCACTCATTCTCAGTCTCACCCACAGCCTTTTCAGAAACTATCCCTACATTCTCCAGCTGCCCAAGCTGTCCTTTGAAACTTTAGTATGATACTCAGAGAGTTGGAGTTTATTGGTCTATTATTTATTGACTATTTGCTGTCTTTGCTGTTAATGAGCTAAATTTCTTCCTTTCTTCCTTCCTTTCTTTCTTTCTTTTTTTTTTCTTTCTTTATCTCTTTCTTTCTTCATTGTTTGCCTGGTTTTGGTTTTCAGTTTTTTGAAACAGCATTTCTCTGTGTGCCGTGGCTGTCCTGAAACTCACTCTGTAGAGCAGGCTGGCTACAAACTCATAGCTCCACCTGCCTCTGCCTCCCGAGTGCTGGAATTAATGTCACTCTCCACTACCACCTAGCTTAAGAGCTAAATCTCTTGGTTGGTGGTTTCTACAGCACTGTCTAATTAAGATGCTCTCTGACTAAGCTAGGCCTTTCCCCTGTCTCCTTCAGTGAAGACTTGGAAGCTAACAGAGGCAGTAACAAAGGTTGTAGTCTATTGGAGCTCGGCACTTCAGCACAAGAGAACCCCTGCCATTCTCATATGCTGGACCTTGCCAGAAGCTACATCTGCATACCCTGAAGTGACAGCAGCTATAGAAATGTTCATGGTCCCAGGAGCACATCAGAAATCACAGGCTATGGGGCAGAGCTGAGTTATGAGATAGGGACTGGCTGCTTCAGAAGTTCCTTCTTCTCGTGGCCAGGGTTCTTGTTTCCAGGAGCTCGTGGCTCTGTCTTCCTTGACATGGCAAATGGCTGCACCATCCCATAGCTTCTACCATGGGTATAGACTGATGGCTGCTCCTCATCTCCTATCCTGTCACTGCTGTCATGGAGAAACAGCATGGCTGACTCGCCTGGGGTAGGAGGACTTGCTGAAATAGCAGTTTTTAAAAGGAAACCAAGAAAGTTGCAGGCAAATTCCAATGTATTTTATAGGAAGCAGCTGACACGGGCAGAAAACCAACGCAGCCTCGGGTAACTTCCTAAAGCCGCATTCAGAGCCCGGTTTTATGTGGAAGGCAAATGACTTTGCCGTAGTGTTCTCTTGGATTTGGCAATCAATAATGTATAAGTACACAAAAATAGATCTGTCTAGCAAGACAGGGAAGGCAAACAGGCTCCAGAAGGAAAAGGTATCTATAAAAGTGTAAACTCTGTGAAGACAGTGCCATGATTCTACATGCTTGTCACAAACTCATAGTACACATCAGGCATATACACAGGTAAACACGGAATCCCAGGTCCAGCATCGTGACCACCATTCAGTGACATTAATTATATGAATGTCTTTCGGCCTGTCTCAGTTTTAAAGTGGTAAGAATTTGCCACATGATGATGACCTCCATCTGACTCCTGTCTCTTTACTCCAATCATAGACTGAAGTCCTATCTTTTTTGGAATTGGAAGTCTGGATATGCGGGCGCCAGATGCATGAACAGAAAGAGACAAGAGCAGGTAAGAAAGCAGCAGGAGGACTGTGTCTCGAGCTCAGCTGGTAGAATGCTTGCATAACACACACAAGGCCTTGGGTTAGATCTCCAACACCATATACGCTAGGAGAACTTGCACATGCCTGTAATCCCAGCACTAAGGATACGGAGGCAGGATTAGAACTATAAGGTCACCCTTAGCTACACAGTGAGTTCAAGTCCAGCCTAGGCTATTTGAGACTAGCTCTTAGAACTGAGTAAAGAAAAAACCAAGCAGAAATAAAACCGAACAACAAAAGAATGAGGTGAGGATGGGGTGACTGGGAAGTCAGAGAGAGACACCACGGTGAAGGTAAACCTCCCCACACTTTGACCAGCTAGCCACCAAAACAGTGGGAAATTTATGTTACTCAAACCCTCCACTCCCACCCCCGCCTTTAGTATTTTGTTATGGCACTCTAAGAAATCACCGACACAATGGAGATTTAAAAACAATGCACATAAATCCTTCACCACCACGTGAGGACTTAGTAAAAAGTTACTACACTCATTGAAAGGTCTCAGATTGGGGAATCAAGGGGATACTGAAATGGATTTGGGGGTGGGGGTTGAAATTTAATAAAAGAGTTATTAATGCTGTGGACAGACAGAAAAACAACACAGGTTCAGGCCCCAGCACCAGAAACAGACAGCATGGTAGAGGTGCTGAAGAAAGCCCCATGGGTAAGAGGCCTCTTCTTATGCCTTTCTGAGGGTGGGGAAGGTTAGAAGGTTAGAGCCTCTAACCAGGCTTCTGAGTTTTCAGGCAGGAGGCAGGGAAGGAGGTGGGGAACAGGAAGTATACCCGCTGCTGGTATCCCTTTTGATGTCAACTCACTTCCCCAAGTGAGAAACCCCCAGCACAGGAAGTCTGTTAGCCAGATATTCACTTACAGTGTCTCAATAGGGTGCCTGCGAAGGAGAAAAGACCATTGTAGGTGTGGTGGGCCAAGCTGCAGCTGGATGCTAGCACTACATTCTTAAACTTATTACTATTATTAGAATGAAAATATTGGGCCATGGCATTATATAATATATACATGTGTAATATACACAAGGGCATACAAAGAGAGTTGAGGTAGCATTGGCTACGCCCGAAGACCTTGGTGGGCAAAAGATGGCAAGCCTGTCCTACGTACTATCTTAGCACCCTTAGTATCACAGAATTTGCATATTTGTAAACGTCATTCCAGCCCTGGGCACCTTGAAATTTAAATGGCAGATGAGTCAACCGGATAAAATGTGAACTGACCCCGTGATTCTCGGGTGGAATCAGAGAGGTTCCATTTCTAACAAGCTCCTGGTGAACCCTGGTATACTAGGCAGAAGACCATACCAAGCAACACCGAGGATACAGGATGGGAAGTCCTAAGAGGAGCTATTGTTTGATACGCAAGACTTAGAGCCCACATCAAAGGAGTTGGAAAACACTTGCTAAACCGGATCCCACAGTCATATAAACAACGATTAGAGATTGCAGGACCATAGTGGTATGTTTATAACTCAAGGCCAAGTTAAGGTGCTGAGACAGGTGAGTTTGCTTGAGGGAGTCATGAAGAAATCAAGGAACCTATCCCCATTCTGTGTGGGGAATAAAGAAACCTTTCTCTGTAAGAGAACCCATTCTGGGCTAAAGGCGCATCTCTCAGCCAGACTGTATTCAGTTCCTTACTTGCCTCTCTAAGGACAGGTGTAACAGGTTGCTGCCGCTCGCTCTAAGGTTGGGGGAGGGGAGGAGAATAAGGTATGGGTGTGTTTATGGCACTGTTTACACTCCTGCTGGCTAATATTTGGTTTCCCTATCTTTGGAAAGTATACAGGCTGCTGGTGCCAGCTGGGAGGCCCCCTGATCTCAATCAGAACTCAAAGTCTTTAAGGAAGCTTCTGGCCTCCTGTGGCTCTGCAGTCAGGCTTTGGGAAGAGAGTACCACAGGGCGCTTGACCTCAAGTTACCTGGTATTAACATCTTTGCCAGAAGCCCCACATCTTCACTAGTGAAATTCTTGCTATGCTCTGAAAAAAAAAAAAAAAAGTCCCTTTTATGAACCTGACCGCAAAGTGGTGAGATTTTCCAAAAGTCAGGAAGTTCCATAGGCCAAATGGATATGGATCCAGCATGTGGGGGGAACCTTGTATTTTGAGTGTCTTTCTAGAATTGGAGGTGGGAGGACGGATCCAGGAGAAACAGCATAAACCTCAGTTCCTGAATGCTAGCATTCATCAGCTCCTTGCTGGCTACTTTGCAGAGGCCCAAAGGTTTCTTGTGTGCTGAGTGGTTAGATTGAGCCCTGATGGAAATTTTCCCCAGAATACTGAGGGCTTCGTTCAAAGGACGGGGTCAAATACATTAACTTCGAAAGCTGCTTCAGCCTCGGGAAATTGCCTACCATCTCTGAGCCTCACTTTCTTATATTAAAAAAAAAATTATTTTTATTTATTATATCCTGTCTCCCAAGACTCGGGGATCATTGCAGAAGAGGGAGTGGAGAGAGTATACAAGCCTGAGGTGGTAAATGACCACGAGGAAACACTGGCTTCTGAACATACCAGGGCAGCTGCACATGTGAACTAAGAGCAGTTGTACAACATTCACAAATCCTGTGCAAGCCAGCCCAAGCCAGAGAGGAATCCCAAATCCCAGAGAGCTGAGCTGAACACACCACCCTATCTATGGAGCTAGTTGCAGTTGTTAGCTGCTAAGTGTGCAGTTTCTGGTAAGTCAACCATGCTCCAGTGGAAGATCACATATCCAAGAATATTTAGGCAGCATGAATTGGTCCTACAGGGTGGGTTTTTTTTGGGGGGGTGGGGTTGTCTGTTTATTTTTTAAGGACGAAGAATTAGGCAGGTAGGGAAATGGGGGAGAATCTGGGAAGAATTAAGTGGGTAAATATGATTGAAACCCTTTATCTAAAACTCTCAGTCTCAAATAGTTCAGCCTGGCCTTGAGCTGATTCTCCTCCCTCCACATCCCAGGTGCTAGAATTGTAGGCTTGTACTCCCACATAGCCCAGCTCATGGCTTTTGTTGTTATAATTTCTTCTCTCTTATCCAAGAGGTGTGTGTGTGAGACAGACAGACAGACAGACAGACAGACAGACAGACAGAGAGAGAGAGAGAGAGCTGGAGAGATGGATCAACAGAGGCTTAGATGGCTCTTCCAGAGGTCCTGAGTTCAATTCCCAGCAACCACATAGTGGCTCACAACCCTCCGAAATAGGATCCTATGACTTCTTCTGGTGTGTCTGAAGACAGCTACAATGTACTCCTATACATTAAATGAATAAGTAAATCTTTAAAAATGAGAGCGAGAGAGCAAGAGAGATAGAACAGTAGGCACTATGGGCCTATTTCCATTTTATTTTATTTTACCAATTTTGTAGGGATTGAACCTAGGGCCTTGTGCATGTTAGGTTATCATGGTTTGAATATGTTTGGCCCAGGGAGTAGCACTATATGGGGGCTGTGGCCTTGTTGGAGTAGGTGTGTCACTGTGGGCATGGGCTTTTACACCCTAGTCCTAGCTACCTGGAAGTCAGCATTCTGCTAGCAGCCTTCAGATGAAGATGTAGAACTCTTAGCTCCTCTTATACCATGCCTGCCTGGACAATGACATGTTCCCATCTGATGATACTGGGCAGAACCTCTGAGCCAGCCCCAATTAAATGTTATCCTTTATAAGACTTGCCTTGGTCATGGTGTCTGTTCACAGCAGTAAAACCCTAAGACAGCAACCTTACTACCTTGACCGACACTCTCCAGTCTTCCGTGAAAATTTGATTATTTTCTATCTGCTGCATTAAAACACAGTCTTTTTTTCCTTGCCATTTTAAGATTTTAAGGATCTCTTACAAGATGATTCAAATGAATACCAGTGTCCTAGGTGCTCTGATAAATACAAACGTGTGCAATGGAGACAACATGGAGCGTGAGTCTTTTATAAGAGCAGAGTTTAGAGAAGACATGTTTGAGTGGAGTTTTGAAATATCAACGAGAATTAGAAATCTGGAGTGTATATACATGTACCAACTGGTATGTAAGCACTTCATGGAGAAACATTCTAACATATCACTCCCAGAGGGTTTTCAACCCAAGATCCCAGTGCCAGCTGTGGGAAACTTTTTGATAAACAGAGGTCCCCTAGGAACTCCCCAAAGAAGACAAAGTATGTCCATTGTTCTTGGATGTCCACCGGCACTAAATAGTAACCCCCTGCTGCTGAAGACAGCAACATCTATTGTGAGGATTTGGTTCACACCTCAAAGGGACAGAGCAGCAGTTACTTGGCATATCCAGCCATGGGCTTATTTATCACTTTGGATATAGGACATAAGAAATTCAAGCTGGAACTGAGCTGGAGGCATCCTTCTGACCATTAGCATTTATAGTGCTGGAAGGTGCTATTTAAGCTGTTTCAGGCAGAAAAGTCATCAGTAAAGTAAGCTAATTGTGGATCTCAGTGCTGCAATACTGATCTGCCAAGCGAGATATGTCCACTAGTATAATAGTGGCATGACTGTTCTTAGGCTACCCAACCATTGCCTGATCAGATCTGAGGTTCACTCCAAAGGAAAGAATACCTGTCTTGGCATGGACCACTTGCTTGGCAAGGCCAGCTGGTTGACGATGTTCCAATATATTCTCCAGCATCCTTTTACTGTCATCTTTGATGATTTTCATTTGGTTACTTGAGTTTCCTTGTGCTTTCTCCTTTGAGAGATTTTGTATGAATTTTGGTAGAGGATGTGAATGTATGCAATGGCAGTCTCTCTAAACAAAATAATTCTTTGGAAAAAGTCTCTGCCACCATGGAATCACATGTGATCCTGCCTATGTCTACGCAAGAATCTCCATGTGCTTCCCTGTTTGCACTTAGAGTTAGAGAAGTTAGAGACTTATGGTTCTAGAAACTCTCAGGCACTTACACTTGGGCCCAAGGATGAAAACACAAAATCTAGAGAAAACAGAGTTCCAGACCCAGAGTCTGAGGCCTTGGCAGTTAAGTCAAAAGTTCAGTTAATAAGTATAGAATAGTGCCCACTATTGATTCCCTGGGTAGGTGACTTACAGGATGAATGGCATGGGCTTGTTTCCCAGGACTCAATGCCTGCTGCCCACAAAGGTTGAGAGCGTGCAGGAGGAAGTGTAAAGGGATACGTGGGGAGGTTGCTGAACTTTAGAGAGCAATAGGCACTTAGATGCTTGTTGAACTTATTGCTTTTGCTTTAAAGAAAAACACTGTAAATAAAGTTGATGACCTCTTTCATACTGGATGTTGAAAAATAGGGCTAAAATAGATTAAAAGCAATCTATGAAAAGATCATATATGTCTTAGAATCATTAAGTCTGCTTTCAGCATTGCCTGTGATTAAGCTACTATGCTAAAATAGAGTATAAAAGGTGTAGACTTTTTTTTTTTTTCAATAAACACAAGAGCTATCCTGTGTCACTCTCTGATTGTGTCAGTCTCCTTTCCTCAATGACACTACACCTCCCTTTTGGGACCTGAATTCCGCTGGAGCTAGACTCCAGGATTCCTCTTTCTATAAACCTGCTCAGCTTCAGGCCCCACCCCATCACTTCATGGAGGGTAAAAGGAGCTGAAAGTTCTAATCATCCCCTCAATCTGTCTTTCTAGTGAATAGCCCCCTCTTGAGCTGTCTAGAGATCCACTTTAAACCATCTCATTCACATACCATCAGGTGCTACTAAAGGGGCTCATTAGGAGTATCAGTATGCCTACATAAGTGTATTTATGTAGGTCTGTGACCTCTGTCACTTAGCAAATTCCAGGAGCTGTAGGAGCCCTGTGACAGAGTCAGGGACAGAGACCAAATCTACTTTATGTTATATTACACAGGGAGGGGAGCATATGTGTACCTACAGTGTGCAAGGTTCATTATGGATGTTTTTTTTATTTACTACAACACTAGATTATCTGGTTTATGTGTTTGTACAGCTACAGGATTACATTTCTAGGTAACCTAAGAGGAACATCTTTAGGGAAGTACCACATATTTGAAACTTTGACACACTCCTATATGACTACTGTGTGGCTGAGATGGGGCAGATAAGGCATGGAGAGGTGGCCGGTCACCAAAAAATAGGTAGGGGGGAATAGTAAGTTCTCTTTGAGAGTGTGTGAGACACACATGGGGATGTGTAGGTTTAATACTCAGGAGACAGATCTGGGATTAAACAAGAAACTTTGGAATTGATGTTTCTACTGAGGAAAAATAAAATACTGTGAATAAATGGCCATGTCTTAGATAGAGAGAGATGATCCTCTTGGGGGATAGGACATGTCAGAATTTAAGAAGCAGAACACAACAAAGACATTACTAGAGACTCCCTCTGGGAGAGAGAGTCAAAGAAGAACCATGAAGCCAAGACATCCTGGGCATCACCAAGTGTTAGAAAGATGGGTGAGCTCACCAATCAGGTGAGCATGGCAGAAAAGATGAAGAT
Organism: Mastomys coucha; assembly: GCF_008632895.1. Taxonomy (NCBI): domain Eukaryota; kingdom Metazoa; phylum Chordata; class Mammalia; order Rodentia; family Muridae; genus Mastomys; species Mastomys coucha. Next base: position 53,862,663 of record NW_022196898.1, on the reverse strand, counting down.
GCAAGCTTTTCACAGAGTGAGAAACCCTGCCTGCAAAGGCGGATGGAAAGTGACAATCAATTCTGCCTTGCAGTTATTTAACAAACTTGACCAAGAAGAAAAGGGTTTTGTGGTTAATTGATTTGTTTTATTTTTAAAGGCCTGGAAAAAGAACCTATTTTTAGGCAGGCAGGGAACCTGAATACAGAGTGGCTGAATACAGAGGTTGCAGAGGAACACACACAGAGGCAGACCTTAGCATAGTTCTCAAGCAGGGGGAGTGTCAAGAAGCCATTTGGTTGTCACACTGAGGCAGGGGAGTTGCTACCACTAGTCTAATGAATAGTCAGCAGAGATTCTGCGGAATGTCTCAGGATCTACAGAACAACCCTCCATCCCCTTCTCCCCCACATAAGAATTAATGTACCTCAATTGTTAAATGTCGTGGTCAAGATACCTTCTACAGGAAGAAGACCTGTGGATGCTGACATAATCGGTGGAGGGTTCGGAGATGGAAGATATGCTGGCAGCCTAGGTGATCTCTTTCAGTAGGTGAACACTGCTGGAAGGTCCCCTGAGGGGCTCCCAGCTTGTATAGCCCAGTTGTCAGGGAGCCTTCTGTGAGGATTTGACTCACATGTCAAAGGGACAGAGCAGCAATTACTTGACACATCCAGCCACGGGCTCATTTCAGGCCAACCAATCTACCTAAAGCGTAAGTTTCCAGCTCAGTGAGAGAAGAGGCCCTGTCTACAACGTAAGGTGGAGAAGGGATGATGAGGACATCCTAATGTCAAGCAAGGACCTTTTTACACCATGTTGTGAGAAAATACTGCCTCATGCACATATACATACACACACACACACACACACACACACACACACATATACACACACGCACACACACAGAATGTAGGTTCATTCATGTACCCCAGTTGTTCCCCACATACTACTAGGTCTTCCATAAAGTTAAATAAATAAAAATGTTAAAGTCTTCAAAGTGGCAAATTAGAACTAAGTCCAATAAAATGTTCTACCTCGCCATTGTGCTTAATTAAAACCAAGTAAAACCAGAATCTCCATTTTACCGTTGCCCTGGCCCTCAGCCAGATGCTTATGAGTGAGAGTCTGTGACAAGTGGTTGCTGTATCAGACAAGTGAAGTTTTAAAACTGATCTGGCAATTTAACAAACTTTTTTTTTTTTCAAGACCGGGTTTCTCTGTGTAGTTCTGGCTGTCCTGGTCTTTGATTTGTAGATCAGGCTGGACTTGAACTCATAGAAATCCACCTGCCTCTGCCTCCTGAGTGCTGGGACTAAAGGCACACACCACCAAACCTGGCACAGAATGTATTTATTTATTCACTCAGTGCTTGCATGTGTGAGCAGGTCATAGGACAAGTTTTGAAAGTCAGTTCCCCCTTTTACTATGTGAATCCTGGCGATCAGATTCAGGACATCAGGCTAGGCAGCAGGCAGCTTTACCTGCTGAGCTCTCTCATCAGCCCTAATCAGGTCACTTCAAGATGAGAACATTAGCTTTAAGACACAGTCAAAATTGACTCTTAACTACCTAGAGCCAACTTCACCCAGTCAAACTCACTCCTTTGTGGGCAGAAATCTGACAGGCCACTTCTGATAGAGAGCTTCTCCCCAGAGCCTCCATCTTACATCTTTTCATCTGGAAACTTTAAGTTAAGCAGAGGGTGAAAATTTTGAATTTGATGCAGATGATTACAGATGCTTAACTATAGATAAGTCACAAGCTTATCCTCTAATTTTTGGTTGAAATGAGTCTGCTAGAGGATCCAGGGAGAGGTTGGAAGATACACATGGAGGACGTAGACAGTGACTGAGTGTCTAAGTCGCAGAAGAATTTCATACACGTGTGTGATTTAATTCTCGCTGCATTCTAGTTCCTTTAGCAGAGGAGCAAGACAACTCGAGGTCTAGGTGATCCTTTGGTGACTCATGTAGTGTGAAATGGAACAAAGTTTGAACATGGCTGTGTCTCTCTTCAACATACAAGTTCTTTCCTCTGTACAAGGCTTTCAGACATTACCCAACTGACAGCACAGTAAAGAATGATCAGGAATTGGCTAAACTGAGAGCAGGAAAGGGAGGAACGGGGTAGTACCAGATGTATGTAGAACTCTAGCAAAGACCTAGAGATGACAATCTAAGGAGGCTTCAGGACAGACAAATGGTACATGCACAACAAAGTCAGTGGGCAGGATGGCCCTCGGGTGAGGAGAAGTGCTAGGACCACAAACGGTTAAATCTCTAACCTTGGCTGATGCTGTTCTACTGCTGGGAGCCTCCTCTGTTCTGTTTCCTAGTGTTTGAAGCACAGACATTGTAACTGGGTCCCAGACCTTAGCACAAATGAGTCCATGATAGAAGAACCATTCAGGCCATAAAACTCAGCATGTAGACTGAGACTACCTGCCAAAATGAAAACAAAGACCTAATCCATCAAAATCCATAGATCTGGGAAAGTCCCTAACTGTTTGGGTCAAATGAGCAGCCAAAGGGGCTCTGGAACCAACCTGGAAGGGACCCTAACCTCATTCTTTGAGCTTCTGTAGTTCTGCTTCTGGCTCACTGTTCTTGTCGGATGAAGTGTGTCAACCCGGAACAAGAATTTGTGTTTAAAAGTTCATCCTGAGAAAGGCTTAATGCTGCACCCAGAGCAGTCATTGGCTGTTCAAGAAAGACTTTCTATTGGCTTCAACTCCTGTCTAAGCAGCCTTCTCTGCTGAGTACCCCTCAACAAGGTGTCTAAGTAATGCTTTGAGCTTTAGTAAATCTTTTCTTGTTCAGTGACAACAACAACTGAAGTGACTTACCAACTCCCTTGCCTGAGACATTCATATTGCAAGATAAAATGAATTATAGATTAATTTGGAGATATTTAAGCTCCCATTGAGCAGCAGCAGGCACACAATGGCCCAACACATAAAAGTAGGGCACTAGGGAAAAGCTCCAGCTTGTAATGGTAACACCAGGTAAATGTCATCCTCTGCTCAGACTTTTTAATAGTTCTTTTAAAATAAAAATAACAAATATTTGGTTGTATTTCCTAAGATATTTCCTGTTTACGGGGTGCACTTTCTAACAGCTGTGTTAAAAGTTGTGGCCTAAGAGCTTTGGGATGTAGACTCATCTTTTGAAGTTTCTAGGTGCCAAGCTGAGGGATTACTCCCACAGAAGTTGAGACCTGGTCTCCCAGCTGTCCTGTGATACACCCACAGCATCCTGAGATAACTCCAAATAGAACGGGCACATGAAGGTCTAGAGGTCAGTCTACCTCTATGGAGCCTGTCACTGAGTTGGAAAGGGTGGAAACAATGGCTTTCATGTAGTATTTTTAAAGGAAGTCTGGCGTTTCATGGTAGCTGAGCAGAGGTTGCCAGGCACAGACCAGTACTCAGATCTCTGAAAAGCCCTGCTTTCTCCCACCCTCAAAGTCTCCCTGCCCTGGAAAAGTACAAAATGGCAGGGTACTTCCCTGGCTGTTGGAGCTATGCCCAATTACTCTCTGGGACACAAGGAGTCCACCCTTGGTAGTGATGGGTAAATGGTTGTGGTTATTTTAAGAATCTTTCTTTATAAACCAGGGTTGGTGGCGCACACTTATAATTGCAGCATTCAGGAGGCCGAGGAAGAGAATGGCAATTTTGATGCCAGCCTGAGCTACATAGCAAGACTCTATCTCCAAAAAAACCAAATGATTTATTAGATTTTTTTTTCAGTGCTTTGAATTGAATTAGTGGCTCACACATGATAGGCACATGCTTGATCAATGAGCCACACTCCCAGTCTTTTTAAATACAGTGATTCTGAGCACTTTCCCTATTAATCCCTATATGCATACATTTGAACATATCCCATTGTATTTTCACAATCTAAGTAGGAATCTCATTTAGAGCAGAAAGATGCTCACTGCAGTGTTATTTATAATATCAAAACATGCACATCAAAACTTGCAAAACCAAATGTTTGAGTTTGTAAAAGGAAGCAAAGATAAATAAAAATGTATAGTCACAGGCTGATGGGTAAAAAGAAAAGCTACGTTAAGACTGAAATCTTTTGCAGGTTATAATAGGTTATATTTAGGAGAATGTTAGTGCAAAAGAAAACAATTAGGATCAGAAAGAGAGAGACAGAGAGAGAGAGAAGAGAGGGAGAGAGAGAGAGAGAGAGGGCCCAGTGTGTAAAGATGTTTGTCACAAAAACCCAGCGACATGAATTTGATTCCTGGAATCTATGTGAAGATGAAAGGAAGCAGCCATCTGTACAGTTGTCCTCTGATCTCTTCATGAAAACTGTGACATATACACCCACACATATCAATCATACACATATATACACAGTAATAATAATAATAATAATAATAATAATAATAATAATGTAAAGGAACAATTACATAATATTGATTAGGTAAAACAAAATACATGACTGAAACCATGTATAGAGGATGAGAATGCTAACAGTAGTACTATACTTGCCAAACATGCCCAGGGTGCTGAGTGTGATCAACAGAATTTTAAAAAAAATAATAATCACACAGAAAAATTATTAGAGGGTTTTTTTTTTCCAGTAGTTTAAATTGGATTAGCGCCTCACCCCATGCTAGGCACATGCTTTATCAGCGAGCTCCCCACCCCCCCACCCCCGTCTTTTGCTAAAAAGATAGCAGTGGGCTCGCACTCGGGATGTCTCTTAGTTTGTAGGTGCTTGCCTAGAATGCACAAAGTCCTTTGTTCTGTCCCCAGAACCACATAAAACAGGCATGGTAGCACATGCCTGTAATCCCAGTATTCAGGAGAGGTAGAGGCAGGACGAGGGGAGGTTCAAGATCACCCTCTGCTGTGTGTGTATATGGTCAGCCTAGGCTACAAAAGACCTACTCTCAAAATAAGAGTATCAACAAATAATTTAGTTGATGTTCAACTGATACATTTTAGAAGGATAAAATAATGGTCTCCCATGGTGCTTTTCATACTCTTTAATGCCTCTAGGATAATTCATATATGAATAGGGAAACATTTCCGACTCATTGCCAGGGGTGGGGAGAGTCACCCGAATGCCATCCCATCATAAAACTAGGAAAAGTAGCGCCTCACAACTGAGGGGGTTAATACCAAACCTGAGTCTCATTCAGTTCAAATACTGAACCTGAGAGCATGAGCTATATAACTGTAGATCGTAAAAATCTCCTTAAATAGGGCTTGAAAGAAGGCTCAGCAGCTAGGAGTGCTTGCTAGGTCAGAGGACCCACACTCAGTTCTCAACATCCAGACAGCACCTACAACCCATCTGTCACTCTAGTTCCAGGGACTCTGACACGTCTCCCTGTAAGACTTGGCAACTTCCCACTGGGGGTGGGGGACTAGAAAACTAGGCAACTAGTAGCTTTTCCACATCAGCACTATATTTTCTTCCTAATATTGGAAGCAGTGGGTGGTGAATAGAGATTGCTTCTGAGCTAGCATGAACCAGAAGGAATGGGTGGGAAGAGAGATAAGCCTGTCCCTGGTTGTTCCGTGCTGGTCTCATCAGTTGTGGGAGACGGATGTCATTTCTGGCCTTGGTTTAATCCTCCCCTTTCAAGTTTGGACACCTGCTTTCTTTACCTATCTGAGCTCTACGGGAGGACTGACAGTGGGGAAATTTTTTTAGATATTGGGGGCAAAAAAAAAAAATCACATCAAATAAAAAAAATCGCTATCTATAGATATTTTAAAACTATGTCATGTGATTTTAAAATGTCACGGGGAAAATAAAAAGGGACACCGAGAGAGTGTGCTCTATGAAATATTGAAACTGTAAAGCCAGCAGGGCTGGTGATTAACTAGATATAGATGACGGGCTTAAGTCAGAAGCGTGTTGTGTTGTTAAGGCTTAATAGTCACAGATGCTCATGGAAGCTGTTTATCGTCCTCGTGACGGGGGGGGTGGGGGTGGGGGGCAAAGCAATCACAGGGTTTTAAATGGAGGTGTAGGCCACCACTACATTATATAAGTTTTATCTATTTTTGCCATAGGCAAGACAATTTTCTCTGTAGTAAATAAATCTCCTCCGCCTTTAAAAGGCTGTGGGTGTCGTCATCATGTGCCAGCCACCCACCTCTTGGCACTCAGTTTGCTCATTGTCTAATGGGAGAACCTGGCTTTTGGAGTTCTGATAATCTGTGTCTCTCCAAAAGGAAAATGTTTGGATAGTTGTAGGACATGGATTTTGTGTCACGTTTGTTCTAAAGATATTTTTAACTTTAAACCACACGTGATTGTGATTTTATGCACCACTAACAAAGAAAAATCCCCACCAACTAAACCCTGACCAGATGCTCTACCTGTAACGCAAAGCCCCAGGAGTCTGTCACACCCACTGCCCCTACGCTTTGAAACAGGAGGCGATTCTTCCCACTCACTTCCTTCTGAACAGCCTTGTGTACTTTCAGAGACTATTGTATACCTGTATCTCAGTAACAAAACACAGCACAATTTATTTGTGAGTGTCTTTCTTTTTCAGTTCCCTTAAGACATTTAGCTCTTGTTTTTAAAAACGAAGTAACAGTAACAATTTTAATGACTTCTTCAACGATGACTATTTGCTTTATTAACACACAATCCACATGCCTTTATTTCTTTGCCTTCTGCAAATACAGTGACTTTGCCTCTTAATGCCAACTCATAGTGCGATTTTTCGTAATTTAAACAGCAACTTAGCCCAACATATTATTACCAACAGTGTACTTACCTCAACTGAAGTCATGACAGCATGAATAGCTATGATAAAGTTTAAGCCTGGGCAGACCATGACTGCTGTCTGACTGACATTGGTATAAGCAGTCTGACTTCAGAGATGCTACCCCTAGGGAAGAGCGATGTGGGAGGAGGGTTGGAAGTGTATTTTAAAACTAATGAAAGAGAGGTCTTATTCACTACCTGTCATGGTATTTTGGCAAATAGTAAGTCTTCAGCAAACATTTTTTACATTGTTGAAGGCTTAAATGAAAGGTTGGATAAACATTCAAATGAGTAGTTGATTGGGAATTCTGAAAAGCACTTCTCTACTATGTTATTTAAGATTTTGTGCTTAAAATTATGTGTATGTGTGTTTCTGTCATGGTTTGAATGAAAATGGCCCCTATAGAACCATAGGGAGCAGCACTATTAGGTATGGCCTTGTTGGAGTAGGTAGGTGTTAAAGGAAATGTGTCACTAGGGGTGGACTCTGAGGTCTCAGATGCTCAAGGCAAGCCAGTGACTCAAAGTTCCTTCCTGCTGTCTACAGATCTAGATGTGGAGCTCTCAGCTCCTTCTCCAGGACCATGTCTGCCTGGATGCTGCCATGCTTCCCACCATGATGATAATGGACTGAATCTCTGAAATGTAAGCCAGCCCCAAGTAAATGCTTTCCTTTATAGGAATTGCCATGGTCATGGCGTCTCTTCACAACAACAAAACCCTGATTAAGACAATGTGTATGTGTATATGTGCAGTGCCCACAAAGCTAGAAGAATCTTATAGACACCCTAGAGCTGGATTTACAGGCAATTGGAAGCCAGGGAACGTGAGAACCAAGCTCATTTCTTCTGGAAGGGCAACAATCACTCTTAATTACTGAGCCATTGCTCCAGCTGTCCTCCACCCCACCTTTAAGCAGAGTCTTAAGGCTGGTCTGGAGCTTGCTATGTAGACCAGGCTGTCCTGGAACTCACAGAGATCCACCTCCCTCTGTCTTCTGAGTGCTGGAATCAAAGATGTGTGCCTCCATACCTGGCTCTCTAGGTCTCAATCTGTAGCTAGACTTGGCCTGGAATTCATATTGGTCCTCCTTCATCAGCCTCCTGAGTGCTGGGATTGTAGATACCTGAAGAAAGATTTGTTTTTCAATGGGAAATTGCCACCCAGCCTTTAGTCACTGGTCAACCTGGAGCCTCTCTGCTCCCACCTGGTTTAGTTTTACTTCTTTCTCCCCCATGTCTCTAACAGACTGTGAAATGCCAGGGTCACGTAGATTATCCAGTGTTATCTTAGATTCTATGCTTACACAGGTAGCCTTGCTTTATCCTGCTCTCAAACCTCTTCTTCCTTGACCTTTTCAACTTTTTACAATGTTCCACTCTTGTTTACTGGCGGCATGCATCTGTACTACATAGCCGCCAGCCATGCAGATTCTCACTCAGCTCAGTCTTCAGGTAACCCTTTAGTAGCTGCTATTCTGCATTTCTTGCCTCTCTTCCCAGGTGCTTGCTTATCCATCTCTGTTCTTGCCTCAAGCCCTCAACACAGTCACCTTCAAGTTCAGCAATCAACTTACTTCCTGTTTCATAAGAAAATGACTGCCACTCTATTGGCTCCCTGAACTCCCTAGCCAACTCCTACGCGTACTGCAGAACTCCGCCCTTTCCTCTTTCTCTCTTGGACTATGCCTATGTCCAAGAAGGTCTTGTTCTATGAACTGATCCCTGGACCCTTTTCCTCCAACTTTCCCCATTGCTTGGTGTTTCCTGGTAGCAAATATTCCAATCTCTACTCTCATTAAAATCCAGTTAGGCATAATGGTGCATGCCTTTGAGCCCAGCACTCAAGAGTCAGAGGCAGGTGGATTTGTGTGAGTTCTAACTCAGCATGGTCTACATAGAGAGCTCCTGGACAGTTGGGCCTATATAGAGAAACCCTGTCTCAAAAAACAAATAAATAAATAAAAACAAAAAATAAAAATTGCCGGTCTTCATTCTCCCAGCTCTAGCTGCTCCCCCTTCAACTTTTATGCCTCTTACAGTTGTCTTCATGTTCACCCCAACTCACTTGAAGGTCTGCAACAATCTGGGAAATGTACCCCTTTTGCTGATAAAGTTGTTCTCTAAGTTCACGTATTACCTCTGTCTGATCTTACTTTCCCTTACTGACCTCTCTTTTTCATTTTATTTAGAACTTTATAAACTTCCTCCTTGACATTTCTTTCCTTCTGGCTCTTTCCCCACTTCTCATGTATTTCTCAGCGTGTGTGTGGTGTGTGTGTATTTGTGTGTGTGTGTGTGTGTGTGTGGTATCTATCTATGAGTTACTGTGTGTACATGTTCCTGCACAGATGTGTTTGGATGTCAGAGGTTAACCCAGGGTGTCTTTCCTTGGTCATTCTCCCCTTTATTTTTTGAGAAAAGATCTTTCAGTTAGCTCATTTATCAGGCTATGCTTGCTCACAAATGAACTTTGGGGTTTTGCCTGTCCCAGCCAGACAATGCTGGGGTGGCAGGCTCCCTACCCCAACACCAGCTTTTTGCATGTATTCTGAAGATCCAAACTCAGGTCCTTGTGCTTGACACTTTACCAACTGAGCCAACTTGCTGGCCTTGCTTTATTCTTTGGTCAGACAAGATTCTTTGCTTTCAGCTTTTGGTGCTGCCTGGCCTATTTATGGACTTTCTTTGATGATATTCTATCAAACAAATTCCACATACCACCTACACCTTCAAGTCAGCATGTCCAACCAAACTCTTTCTACATCAATGATAAAGAGCTCACCTTTGGCTGTCACCCTGCCACTCTTCGTGCCATATACTCAGCATCCCTATCCATGTAAGCGGCAAGTTGGGCATGCATCCATTCCCTTGGACTCACCCCTTCCTTCCCCTACAAACATGATCATATACTCAGGTGACGGGCTCTGTGACCTAAGATCTCTGGATCCCTTCTCATTGCTTCTACTTAAGCTGAGGACTTTGTCCACTGTCACTTGCATCAGAGCACTCTGCTAATTGATTCTTCTCTACTCCCACCTGCCACACTCTGCCAGCAGCCAGGTGACTTCTAGAGCAATCTTTCTAGAATGGATATGAAACCAGGGTGTGCTGTATGCATGTTAAAGTACTTTGCTGTTTCCCAGTAACTTGCAGGCTAGAGTTGATCCACACAAGATCCTCTATGTCCGCCTGCCTGCAGCTTGGGAGTCTTCTTCCATCAAGTTCCCAGTTCACTTTCTTCTTCTCATACTTGACTGTACGCACAGGCTGCTTCACTCCCTGAACCTCCTGACACACTCTCCAAGCCTCTCCTGTCTGGTGCAGGTCAGCTACTATCAAATGCTCTGCCTTAGCCTCCCTTCCTCCAGGTGGAGTCCCACGCTCTCCTCAAGCTGCCCACCTGCCCTAAAAAGCCTTCTCATCGAGGATTGGTGCCTGTCTTTGTTTTTTTTTTTTTTTTTTTTTTTTTTTTTTTTTTTTTTTTTTTTTTTTTTTTGTTTTTTTTTTTGTTTTTTTTTGGTTTTTCGAGACAGGGTTTCTCTGTATAGTCTTGGCTGTCCTGGAACTCACTTTGGAGACCAGGCTGGCCTTGAACTCAGAAATTCGCCTGCCTCTGCCTCCCAAGTGCTGGGATTAAAGGCGTGTGCCACCACCGCCCAGCTTGTCTTTTTTCTTACTTGTTTATTTATAGTTTGTTTTGTTCTTGAGACAGAGTTTCTCATTCTGTGATGGCCTCAAACTCACAGTCATCCTCCTGCCTTAGCCTTCTAGGTTTTGTATATTCAGATGTGGGCCACTACACTTGACTTGTTTTCTTAATGACATAACTTTTAAATGAAAAAAAAATCTAATTTACTAGGAAAACACCTTAATCTGAATGTATCTAAATTCCAGTGGGGCTTGTGTATATGAAATATGAATCCAGGCTCTGTGGTGGACTTTAGCTAGCTTATATTCCCTCACCTTTATTGTGTATTTGAATTTCTCCAAAGTTTCATCCTAACCTATGTTTCACCATTACTCTGTCTGGGTCTTAGAAGCTGAGCTTCTGAGAGCGTCCAGAGCTGCTCTATTTTCTACACTGCACTATTTCCTCTGCCTGGGCCTGGCTTCCCTCCATGGAGAGTCTCTTTGCCACGTTGCTTTAAAGTATTAGTTTTAATTTTATACTGAGGTTATTTTTCTAACTATTTTTGTTCTCTTGTTTGTTTATTTTTCGAGGCAGGAGTTCTCTGTGTATTCCTGACTGTCCTGGAACTAGCTCTATGGACCAGGCTGACCTTGAACTCAAACATCTGCTTGTCTCGGCCTTCTGAGTGCTGGGATTAAAGGTGTACGGCACCACCACCCAGCCTCTATTTTAGCTCTTAAAGACAATATATAATTCTCAAGAGAAAATATTTGAAGTGCAGTGAAAAATATCTTTTATTCACCTTGACACCCTTAGTTCTATATTACTCACTTCAGGTGATATAAATTACTTTATTATATGAATAGTTATTAATCTCTCTGGTTTCATTTGCTGCTATTTTGATAATACACACACACATACATATACATATGTATATATATACATATGTATATATATATATATATATATATATATGCATGATCTCTGATGTAGATATCAAAGAAGCTTCCGAGGGTTTTCCTGGGAACTATATTCTGACTAATGGAGTGTTCTATCTGCATCTTCAACTTTACTAGTTCTTGCCCATACTGTTCTCAGTACCAGGCACTAGTCTACGCTGTGGAGATTAGGCTTGTAAATAAAAGGAGGTTCCTGATTTTGTGCAAATACATTCTAGAGGAAGTGGAGTGGGTGCAAATAATAACCCATAGAGCTATAAGTTCTCACATCCTTGCCAATATTTAGACCATTTTTTTTCCTTTAATTTTTCTTATCTGGCATATAAAATGATAGATGGCTATTTTAATTTGGTTTATCTCCAATTATTAGTACATTTGGCCAGTGATTTCTAATTTTAATTTTCTAAGATTAGCATGCCTTTCTGGTTTGTTATTTGTTTTCAGTTAGGGGAATTTTTGAGATAGGGTCTCAATATGTTACCCAGGCTGACCTTGATCCTTTGATTTTCATGCCTCAGTTTCTCTGGTGCCAGGACACAAGTTTATGATGCTATGCTTGGCCAAAACCCTTATTAACAATAAAAAATATTTTTAGTTGTGTGCATGTGTGTGTGTGGGGGGGGAGGGTAGGTACATGTAAGTATGTACAGGTGCCCAAAGAAGCCAGAGGCATCAGATTTCCTGGAGATGGCATAACAGGCCATTGTGAGCCACCTGATATGGATGCTGGGAACCAAACTTGGATGCTCTGCAAGAGAAGTAAGAGTTCTTAACCATTGAGCTGTCTTTCCTTATCCTAGAAATATGTTTTGTTGTTGTTGTTGTTGTTGTTTGTTTGTTTGTTTGTTTCAGGAGTGAATGGTTGAGAAAGAGTCTAAGTATGTACTCTTAGCTGGCCTGGGACTCACTGTGTAATCAGGCTGGCCTAGAAATCAACAGAGATCTTCCTGACTCTGCCTCCCAATGGCTGGAATTAAGGTTTATGCCACCATAGCTAGTGAAACACAAACACACATACACACACACACACATACACACATACATTATTACAGTTTTTAATTATTGGTTTCTCCTATTTAGGATCACAACTGATATTTATATTTTAACCTTGTATGTGTGGATTTTGATATGCTGTTATTATAATAATTTGTAGTTTGTCTTGAATTTCCTAGGTAGATAACCATATTGATTGCAAATAAAATTCTTTGTTCATCCCTTTTAAATTCTTACATACTTAATTTCTTTTTTTAAAAGATTTATTTTATTTATTTTATGTGTATGAGTACACTGCAGCTGTACAGATGGCCATGAGCCATCATGTGTGTGGCTGCTGGGAATTGAACCAGCCCCACTTGCTCCAGCCTGCTCACTCCAGTGTAATTCACTGCAGCTGTCTTCAGACACACCAGAAGAGGGCATCTGATCTCATTAGGGGTGGTTGTGAGCCTTGTGGTTGCTGGGATCTGAACTCAGGACCTTCGGAAGAACAGTCAGTGCTCTTACTCGTTGAGCCAGCTCACCAGCCCTTAATTTCTTTTTATCATACAGTTTTTATGGACCTCCAGGGCTAAGCTTGTAGACATCAGGGATAGTCTCATAATATTTCATCATTAAGTAAACACATACATTCTATTGTATACATTGCAAATGTATGGCGGATACCAGCAAACAAGCTGAGGATGCTGCTTCTATAAGTATGCTGATAATATCTAATGTAAATTAAATTTCAGAAAATGTTTCCTCTCCATACATTGAAATAATCACTGTTTCCTTCTTTAAAGTATAAAGCACCAAATTAACATGTTTTCTAATGTTCTAATTGCGTGTGTTCTGAGGTAAGTCTGAACAAATGTTAATTCTGATTCACTGCTGGATTTAATTTTCCATAGTTTTGTTTAGGACTTTAACATCTGTATTAAATGAGAAGTGGGTCTATGACTTTTCTTTTTTTCTTTTTCCTTTGGTACCAAGATTCTACCATCATCATACAAGAAGTTGCAGTCATTCCCTCTGCTCTGCTTCTTCTTTTTTTTTTTTTTTTTAATTTATTTTATTTATTATTATAAAAGACACTGTAGCTGCCTTTGGACCACCAGAAGAGGGCATCAGATTTTGTAAGCCACCATCTGGTTGCTAGGATTTGAACTCACAACCTTCAGAAGAACAGTCAGTGCTCCTGTCTGCTGAGCCATCTCACCAGCTGCTCTGCTCTGCTTCTTTATCTATGTGCTGGAGTGAATTTATAAGACCAGAGGAGCTTTTTCTTAGGCATTTGGCTACATTTACTCACAAACCTCTCAGTCCCTTGTGTGCTTTATTTTTATTTTATTTTATTTTATTTTGTTTTGTAGTTAGATGCTAAGTTACCAGTACAACTGCTTAAAAATAGCTGTAGTTCTTAAATTAGATTTTCTGTTTCTTCTTGAGTCCATTTTGGTAAGTTTCATTTTTCTAAGGAACTGGGTGTATCATGTATGTTCAAATTTACTTATATGAAGTTTATGACATTCTTCTTATTTTATAAATTCTGTTATATACTCACATATATAATGATTTTCCCTTTTAATCCATCTCAATTTTATTAGACCTTACAATATGCCAACTTTGGTTTTCTTGACAGTTTGTATTATAGCATTTTAACTTCGACGTCTATTATTTATTACTTGCCTCCCTCTGTCTTCCACTGTGCTTGCTGCTACCCCTTAGCTTGAGCTCAACATTTACAGCTCTTTAATTTCTGATTTTTTTTTTAATGTTCTAAAGAAGCTTCTTTTAGTAGAACTTGGGAACATATTTTTGTTATTTGCCACTGTGCACATTTTCTAATTTTAGTTATGATTTGTTCCTTCATTTGTCAATTATGATTATATCTAAAGCTACTTAGAATTGTGCTTTGTTGATAGAGACAGGTAGATATCTGAGTTCAAGGCCAGGCTGGCCTATAGAAGGGGTTGCAGGCCGGCCAGGGCTACAGAATGAGGCCCTGTCTCAAAAATTAAGTAAAATAAAATAAATCAGGTATTTGGGTTTTGTGTTGAAGTTCTTTGTTCCCCATGAGTTTTGAACCCAGAGCATTGTGATGCTAAGCACGCCCTCTATGACTGCACTATATCTCTAGCCCATGATTTATTCCCAAGGCTATTTGAAAGTGATATTTTTAAATTTCTAAATGCATGGTATTATTATTTTTATTAACTAAAAGGATGTGATCTCTGTGGTACTAATGTCTTGTTGCCTGAACTGTGATGGCATGAGCCATCTAAAACCTGGATCTTTCTTCTAGTCCATCAAATACTTGACTTCATTTGCATACTGCTTTGTGTTTCAGTTTCCAGAAAAGTAGTTGCTCTTAGCAGCCACATGTCCTCTCTACATCATGAACATCCCAGCCTCATAAGAAGGAAGCAAGAGCCCAAAGTCGAGAACCTCAAAATTCAACATGAGTTGCCCTTAATAGCTCCTTTGTTGGGGTCTGGGGAGATGGCTCAGCCGTTAAGAGCACTGACTGCTCTTCCAGAGGTCCTGAGTTCAAATCCCAGC
>NW_022196898.1:53808837-53847712 GCF_008632895.1 Mastomys coucha | reverse complement strand
CTCACAACCATCTGTAATGAGATCTGAAGACAGCTAATGTACTTACATATAATAAATAAAATCTTTAAAAAAAAAATAGCTCCTTTGTTTCAGAATTCAAGAGTTCAGCTGAATTCTGGAATCACTTCTTGGAAGCAGCCTCTAGCCTATGCCCCAGCTTTGGACCTGGACAACTGGCTCTAGCATTCAGTATTTGGGAGAATATTTGTCTGATAAATGAATGTATAATTAGAAAGGAATGGATATCCCCAGTGGGTTTGCATTCATTTTGCAAGCCTTAAACTACAATCAAAGGACAAATATCACAAATAGTAATTTGACATTTGTTCCAAAGAGACTGGAGCTGGAACAGGCCAAGTTAGCGGCAGAAGCACCAGGAATGGCACGTTCCTCAGGAGAATGATTTGTAACTATATTCTGAAGCCTTTCAAATGTATTCTCCAAATCCTTCTGGAGCACCTGACATGTAGTTTCTAGGTTTTGTTTGCTTTGTGGTTGCTGGGACTTGGACCTAAGGCATAGTAAGCAAGCACTCTACTATTGAGCTGTAACTCCAGTCCCACCCATGTCTCTACTGTTTATGCAATGTTTCCCTTTTGTAGATAGCAGCCACTCCTTACCAAAACCAGTCCACAGAACAAATCCAAGTGGATGAGCTAAAGGTACATGCACATTTTGGAAGCAAGGGTCAGAGATCAGGGTGAATGATCACATTGTGTGTTGTAGGCTGTGCTTAACTGTCCTGTAATTGT
This sequence comes from Mastomys coucha, assembly GCF_008632895.1. Lineage (NCBI taxonomy): Eukaryota > Metazoa > Chordata > Mammalia > Rodentia > Muridae > Mastomys > Mastomys coucha. The sequence continues at coordinate 53,846,960 of NW_022196898.1, read as the reverse complement.
GCCTTCCATCCTGTTCTTGGCCAAGTCAACACGGCTTGGGTGTGGTTACTTAAAAATATTCCCAAGGAGCAATGACGCTTCCTCTGGATTCCTGAACACATCATCTCTGTTGCTGAGAACTTGGGGCTGTGTGTCCAGGACTCTCAATGAAGTGTTAATCAAAGCCGTGCTTCCTTTCCATTGTTGCTTTTGGAGTGGCCTTGCTCAGGAGCCCTGGCGTGGACAACAGCACCTCCGTTGACCTTTTCCCCAGCAGTCCTTGAATTTCTGCCCCACCCCCTCCCATCTGCTGGCCCTACTTCCTCTCTTCTCTATTTTGGCACCATTGGGAGTGGCTTTTCTCAGTAAAGTGGCTGAAGAGAATGAACCCAAAATACCTAAGTAGCAAATGAGTCACCAAACTTGCACAGCTGGCTGTGTTGTGGGTAAATAGCAGAGAGGAGGTAACTGCAGGGGTTGGGGGTGGTGGGGGTGGCTGACAGCAGGCCGAGGGGGGCAGAGAACTTGTTTGGCTTGCATAGGTGAGATCAGCATTGTGGCCTAGCACACTGACTGACTCAAGCTAAGCCCAGGCCCCTTGGGAACTGCTAAAACTCTCTAGTAAAGCTCAGCTGGACAAGGCACTTCACTGATAACCTTCTTCGGCGGCCAAATTCTGAGTCTTGGAGTTTGGAATTCTCTAAGTTGCTACAAGGTTGCTGAGCCAAAGTGGTATTTCTCCAAGCCAGCCCATTTTTAGATTTATGATATCTCAGTATCAAGATTTAGGGCCAAATTTAATTTTCTTTTGCACTGTTTTGTTTGCTGAGCTTTTAAAAAATGATTACCTCCTCTCTTCCTCTCTCTCCCGCCCCCTTCCTCTACCTCTTCCCCCACACCGTGTGTGTGTGTGTGTGTGTGTGTGTGTGTGTGTGTACTTGCTACTGCATGTATGTGAAGGTCAGAGGAAAACCGTAAGGTGGGCCTCTCCTTCTACCATGTGGGTTCTGGGGACTGAAGTTCTGGGTATGAGGTAGGCAGGAAATGCCTTTCCCTGCTGAGCCATCTCACGAGCCCTCACTGAGCTTTCTAGAATGTATCTTTTGCCTAAAACTTTAACTTGAAGTATAATAGTGCAGCCGAGATGCCCACTTCAGCATTGTGATGAACTAAGAAGCTACTGAGACATTTCTGGTTGCTGCCTCATCAGGACCAGCTTTGCCTCTGAGAACCTACTGGGTGTCCTGGTGACTTCGGAGATGGTTCCTACTTCTTATGTTTCTAAACATAAAAAGAACCTAGTGGGCTTAGCCCTGAGTACTTGTCTAATTTCATTGAGACCAACATAGTCAGCCACTCTGCTTCTATAAGACCTAAGCTGACACAACAAGAGGCAAGGGAGAGAAGGAGGAAGGGAGTAGAAGGAGAGAAAGAGGAAATGGAGAGAGAGGGAGAGGCCAAAAAAGTACCTGTGCAAAAAACTAGGACTAAGAAGCATCCAGGACTCTTAGTGTGATATGACTACAAGATGAATTTTGAAAACAAAAAAGACACATTAAAATGTCCTCTGAGAAAGGTGATATTAGACCACGGGGAAGACAGGATCTGATCACCAGCTGTGAGCTTTCTCCTTTAGTTCAAAACCAGGAACTTCCGGGGCTAACTTTAAAACAGAGACAAAGTTAGTTGATTCTGTGCTGTTCCGCTTGGCTTGCCCCTGCAGTGGGGGCCGGTGTCAGCCTAATGCTTATCTCCTGTAGCTCTCCCACCCCCAGCCCGCATAAGTGGGAAACCAGATGCCACCACTGGGAAGGAGAAACCCTGATCTCACCCGAGAGTGGGAAGACACAGGCCACGTGACTTGGCAACGAAAATGAAAACAACAACAACGCCTCACAAAACACAAACGTGCGCGCAACGTGTGCACGCGCAACGTGCACACGCAAACGCGCAACACATCACACACCACCGCCACCGCCACCACCACCACCAGACCCCAGGCTTGATTAAGGCATAATTTCTGGTTCCTATTTAGTTATTTAGTTTCTGAAAACTCTTCCTTTTGGCACACCAACCAGAGAACAGCTGAGAATTCCCCTTAGAAATGAATGGTCCATTTGCGTCATCTTGGGAAAGTCTATTTTTCCCGTTGGTGGTCTTCATTTAAAAATGCTTTCCAAAACTAAACAATACACACTTGCAATGAAAATGCAATAGGGCCCTTCCCAAAATAAACTATACTTTCAAGCCTCACACAATACCTTTTTTCTTTCTTTTTTTGAGACCAGGTTTTACTACATATCCCTGGGTGTCCTGGAACTTGCTATGTCTGGTCTTGACCTCAAAAATCCACCTGCCTCTGTTGAGACTAAAGACATTTGCTATCATACCTGGCTACACACTAACGTTTTATGGATATTTCTTTCCAGTCTTTCCATGGGCACAGACTCAGTCATTTAACACAGTTAAACTCATTCTGAATGCATAAAATCACATACCATTTTTCTCAGTTATATGGTGATGTATCCAGTCATGATTGCTTTATAATTTTTATTTATTATTATAGTGTGTAGGTGCTATGTGGAGGTTATAGAACAACTTTGTGGAATCATTTTTTTTCCTGCTACCTTTGCATGGGTTCTTTGGATCGAACTTCACCTTGCCAGGCTTATATGGCAAGCATCTTTGCCTGCTGAGCCACTTTGCTGGCCTATCAACTAAGATTATTAATGGATATATTCAACATTAAATAGTCATTTAACAATCAATAATATTGGCCGGGCGGTGGTGGCACACGCCTTTAATCCCAGCACTTGGGAGGCAGAGGCAGGCGGATTTCTGAGTTCGAGGCCAGCCTGGTCTACAAAGTGAGTTCCAGGACAGCCAAGGCTACACAGAGAAACCCTGTCTCGAAAAACCAAAAAAAAAAAAAAAAAAAAAAAAAAAAAAAAAAAAAAAAAAAAAAAAAATCAATAATATTAATAATCAAATAATCAACATTTAACTTAATGTGTTGGACACTTAAATTTGTTTCCAGAATTTTTTAAAAGTATGTTATTTCATTGATGTTCAAATTTTAGAGACTTAAAAATATTTCCCATCAGCTTCACAATTCAACTATTTGGTAAACCCCATTAGCATTTGTTTCAATAACCCAAAAGTTGCAGATGACCCTTCAGGATACACTCAAGGGGGGAATCTAGCAACTCATGAGAACATAGCAATTGCCTGCGACAACAACCCCAGTCACCCAGCTTGTATTTCCCTTGTATTTATGACCACAGATCTTATCTCTAGTGCAACATTTTCAACACACACACACACACACACACACACACACACACACACACATCATTTTCACTCTTTGAAAAGCACAGTAAAGCAGAGATAAAGACAGAGTTGAGAACCTCATTTTTTAAGTATAAAGGACCAGATTATCTCTTATTCTGATTTGGATTTCCTGGTTGAGAAACTTGCAGATGAGTTAACACTTTTGAATTCTAGTTAAGGTAGATTGTAGTAGATAGAATTTGGCACCATAAGGATGAGGCAGAGTTGGCTATGGATATAGCTTTTTATTGCCGTTTAATTCCCAGTTATATGGCTGTCATAAATCATTCTGTGCAAATGTTTTCTTTCAAATATGGAGCCCTGTGCCATACAGAGCACAGTTCCAGAGTGTGTGCTTACTATTTTTCTCACTCTCAGGGGCCTGCCTGATCAAGACAACTTAAGGGAGGAAGGGTATATTTGGGCTCACAGTTTGAGGGTACAATCCATCAAAGTGGAGAGGCAGTGTGACAGGAGCCCGAGACGGTGAGCGGTTTTATCTCTGTAATCAGAAAGCAGAGAAAGACTGTCCCTGGTGCTAAGATCATATCTTCCTTTTATATTCGGCAGAGGATTCCAGCCCACAGAGCAGTGCTACCCACAGCAGGGACCCTATCCAGAGGCTTCCTAAGAGATGTGCCCAAAGGTTTGTCTCCTAGGTGATTCTAGATCCAATCAAACTGACAATCAATATTAGCTCTCATGGTGTTCAGTACTTAAGAATCGCAGAAACCCAGAGGTAAGTATTCTTCTCCCTGTTTTCAATGTGAGTCAATTAAAGAGCAGAAAAGTAAAATATAACCTGAAAGCACATGGCTAAGAAACATTAGAGTTATGATTAGGATCCAAGGCTGGACTCAAAGCTTATGGTTTTCCATGATATAGTGCTACCTCACACATGAAACCTTATAGATAAATATCATCATAACTTTGAAAAATGAATTAATACTTGTATACCCAAGGTGAAGCGTTCACCAAGACCCAGGCATTTCTGTAATGAGTACAAATTGTAGGCTTTTGAGAGGACTTAAAAGATACCTCATGAAGAAGATATAAACCAAGTCAACTATAGCCAGGTGGTGGTGGCACACGCCTTTAATCCCAACACTTGGGAGGCAGAGGCAGGCAGATTTCTGAGTTCGAGGCCAGCCTGGTCTACAGAGTGAGTTCCAGGACAGCCAGAGCTACACAGAGAAACCCTGTTTCAAACCTCACCACCCCCCAAAAAAAGTCAACTATAAATGATGGACAATCTTTGTTGTGAGGTACAACCTTTGTGGAGGCTCTGACAACAAAGATGTCACAAGGTGTGGCTGGGACTTCTGCTAGAGCACTTGCTTGACTGCCCTAGGTTCCTTCCTAGCACCACAAAATAAACAGGGCAGCTTCTATCACTCTTTTACTCCAAAACCAGTCCTTGGAACATATTATGGTTGGTGATGATAACAGAAACCATTGCTTCTGCTGCAGTTTTTAAATGAATCATTAGATCATAACACGACTGGCTATTTTCCCACTGGACTTCAATTATGTAATATTAGGAACTTCTCCACTGTTACATTTTGATTCTTACAACAGTGCATGATCCCTAGTAGATTATCTTAGTCCATTTGGATTGCTATAATACAGACTGGGTATCTTCAACAGAAATTAATTTCTCACAATTCTGGAAGTCAGGAAGTCCAAGATTAAGGTTCCGAGAGTCTCTGTCTTCTGCCAGCCTGCTTCCTGGTTTATGGATAGCAGTCTTCTCATGGTTCTCTTATGGTAGGAAGAACAGAGAAGTTCTCTGGGTATATCGTTATTGTTGTATCTGGTTGATTTTGTGTGCATGTGGGCATTCATGCGTGAATGTGCCACAGTGTGCATTTGCAGATCTGAACACAACTTCTTCAGAAGGGAGCTGCTTCTTTCCTTCAACCAAGTGGGTCCCAGGATGAAATTCAGGTCGTCAGATTTGGCAGCTGTAAGCCATCATGCTGGCCCTGCATTCTCTTTTATAAAGATATTAAACCCATTTGTTAGGATTCTACCCCATGGTCTAAATTACCTCAGAAAGGCCCTGTCTCCAACATCATCAACCATGGGACTGGGTATCAACATAGGAGTTAGGGGAGGGGATGGACACTACTAGTTAGTCTATAGCCTAGATGCTCCAGAAAATTTGTTATATATATGGCTGAAAATATTATCTGGCCCAAAGGCATAGTTTGGTGTTAAGGATGGCTTCATGGAGAGAGGCATCTTCCAGGGTATGTGGTTTAAACCAAAATGGCCCAAATCAAGAAAAGTGAGGGAGTCTGTGTAATCAGTTCCCATGTTTAATATCCATTATAAACTCTAGGTCATAAGCATGAGGTCATCCCAAACAGGAAACGAAGGCTTCTTTCTCACTTTCCCTTGCATGGAGTTACAATAAATTCTTTTTTTCTTCTCCATGATTCCTGAGTCAAATTGAGTTTATGCTAAACTTAAGTAGGCAACCCCCTCCTAGAGAGGGAGCTTCCAGAATCCTGCTGGCTTCTCCAAGGAGAATGCTAGGCTGAGAGTGTGGAACGAGCCAAGTCTTTAAGCAATTAATATTGTGACTTGAGGAATCAAAAGCAAGAATATTACAAGTAGATTTTGTCATAATCCTACAGCTCCCAAATGTGGAAACTCCAGGCCAGTCCAGGTCCCGGCAGAAGCTCATCTGCTATCTTCCTAGCGCAATACTTGTCTGTTTATATTTGCTCATTTCCTTCACAGAGTGCCAGGAGAGAAAACGTGATATTTGAAAAATTCATCTGCTAGTATGTATGCAAACACTTTTCTCTCCAAGTGTGGGTTGAGCAATGTGACTGAAGCAGACACAAATGCCTCCAACAGACCCCAGGGGAATTTTAATGAAGAAACAAGGTTGTAGAGAAGATGTGCCTGACATGACTGAAGTTGTTGGTGGAAGGGCGTGAAATATCTGTCCTCGAAACAGGAGCGTTTAATGGAGAAAAAGTTATAGCTTCGAGCTGTAGCTTTGGGGGTTCATTTGAGTCGGTTACACGACCTTTACTGAGTTTCTGCCATAGAATTTTGTGCAGGTCATAAAAACAGAAGATCTTTGGCTGATAATCCAGCAGTCAGTACTGAGACAGCGTCCTGCTGACATAAGGAGAAAGGAGAGGAGTGCAGAGCCCCAGTTAGGTGTCATTCTTTGCTACATGGTTTATATGCAGTAGTGCATAATTTAATTCTTAAAGCGTATAAGTTTTGTTATGACAAAATACCTGTTGGAAGCAACTTGAGGAAGGAAGGAAATGCTGGTTCACAGTTTGAAGAGGGTAGTCAGTCCATCGTGGTAGGAAGGCCTGGTGATGGGAGCGAGTTACGTTGCGTCCACAGTCGAGGAGCAGAGAGAGAGCAAGCTGAGGTATTCTTACCCCTTTCTGAGGTATTCTAGTCTGTGAGTACCTTTCAGTTAAGCATCTCCTGAAATGCCCCTACAGAAAGTCCTAGACATGTGTCTCCTGGGTGTCTCTAAATCCAGTTAAGTTAACGAGGAAGAGTTACCATCACACCCACACACCTATCCTATGATGATGTTCTCTGTCTTTCTCAGAAAGGCTCACAGTGGACACCCGACTTGCTTGGGTTTACGCAACTTCAGTTGATTTGAAAACCCACACTCTTCCACACCATGCACAACACATTTCTGAGGTTTGAAATATATGGCATTCATTTTTAGGATCTAAATAGTTAATGTGTTGAATGCTCCCTTCAATATAGGTAAAGTCTTAGAGTCTGGATATATGTTAACAGACTTAAACTTTGTTAACTACGAAGTGGAGTGCATACCACTGTTATACTATCTGAAGGACAAGAAATTGGGTTTGTACAAAAGTTGTGTAAAACACAAAGAAATAGCAGAGGCCACGTATTTGTGCCCTTCACTTCCCTTTGAAGAGAATTTGGAAGCATTTTCTACTATATTACACACACACACACACACACACACACACACGAATGTGCACATGTAAGGGAGCCATTTAACCATCCCAAGTCTACCTTGACATAATAGGGGACAATATTCAGTAAGCACAGTATTTTCCTTCCTCTCTGATTCCTTTTTGTGGCCCCCTTCCCCATGAAAGCCCCATCTGGAAGCTTAGTAACCTAGTAGGTTGGTCAACTATTGCTGGGGGAAAAAAAAAAGGATCCTCCACACTCAAGTTCAAAAACTGAGACTCTTCTTTTTGTTTCTCTGGTATCAAAAGAACATCCTCTGCCCGGGCTGGAAGCCAGTAGACCTCTTCTCCTGCTGCTGCTGGGAAAGGATGTAGGGGACAACCACATGCCAGGCAGGAAGTCTCTGTGTCCTCTGATGCTACCCTTCAGGTTTCTACCCACAGCATGAAGTGAATGACAGAACACCCAGCTCACTCAGGGTCCTGACCCAGCCTTGATTCCTTTGTTAGGAGACCACTGTGTCCTCGACCCCACACTGCCATGTCTATGAGGGCAGACTTGTGGAGGAGGTGACCTGGTAGACTTGGCCTCAGAACTGTGGGGCCATTTGGGAAGAAGGAAGTAGGATAGCAGAATCGGAAGGACTCTTCACCTTATCTCCAAGATACACAGGTCTAAAGACATTGTTCAAATAGCTGAATCAGACTAGGTTTGAAACCTTATGGAGCTAAAATTAGCCCTTTCCCTCTTGCTACTCATCAGGTGAGGGCTTGTAAAGGGCACCATAGTGGTTTAGAAGAAAAGAAAACCGTTTTCTTTACACATCTGGGCAGAATGAGTAATTCTGCAAGTCTCTTCGACAGATGAAAGAGGAACAGATGCAAGTTTCAGCTGCTTAGATCACTGTGGGCTTGTCTCTATCCAGCTCAAGCTCAACTTGGTCTATAGAGCAAATTCCAGAAGAGCCAGGGCTATACAGAGAAACCCTGTCTCAGAAAAAAAGGAGAGGAAGAGGAAGAGGAGGAAAGGGAGAAGGGAGAGGAAGAGGAGAGGGAAGGAGAGGAGGAGGAGGACTAATTTCTCACCCTTACAGTGTTCAGTGTGAATAAATGACTTTTCTCCTCCCAGTGAGGCTTATGATGATAGAAGGCTCTTCTGTGTCCGGTGCCCATGCATGTGCCTGTGGGTGTTCAGGTCCTGACTATTGTACCTCTGGGTAAAGAGATCTTAGTCCACAGTCACCCCTCACTCCCAAGGGCAGAGGAGGATGCTAGAGACACGCTGAGAAGGAAAGAGAGAAATAAGGATATGTGGTGAAAAACTCAAGAGTGATAGTAGAGTTGTCTTGCCGTTAGTGTGGCTCAGCATCACAAAAGGTTGCTATCACTCTAGGAATAAAAAATGAAAAGGGAAGAAGTTTTTCCAGATATGGACGCAGACCTTCATACCTCTGTCTAATCTTCCCTGTTGAACAGGAGCAGAAGGAACAGCAGCTGTCCAGATCTGGAAGTTCAGGCTTCCACTTTAGCATGCCTATCCTTTGTATCCTTGGGCAAGTTTCTAAACCTTTCTGTTCTTTCTCTCTGAACTTTCAATGGTAATAAATAGCTATGTCTTCCAGGGAAGATCATTGCAGAATTAAACAACCCATACAAGTATAAAAAATTAGTGCATGGCAGACAATAAACCCTTTATAAATTCATCTGTTTTATTCCTTCTTTGAAAAGAGTAAGAGTAGAATGATTTAAGGATTCTTTTTTTTTGTTTTGTTTTGTTTTTGTTGTTTTTCGAGATGGGGTTTTTCTGTTTAGCCCTGGCTGTCCTGGAACTCACTCTGTAGACCAGGCTGGCCTTGAACTCAGAAATCTGCCTGCCTCTGCCTCCCAAGTGCTGGGATTAAAGGCATGTGCCACCACCGCCTGGCTGATTTAAGGATTCTTAAATTTACTGACAAGTCATTAAAAATTCCATTTTCTTCAAGGCCAGCCTGGTCTACAGAGTGAGTTCCAGGACAGCCAGGGCTAGGTTATACAGAGAAACCCTGTCTCAACAAAACAAAACAAACAAACAAACCAACAATAAATAAATAAATAAATAATAAATAATAATAAAATAAATAATAAATAAATAATAAATAAAATTCCATTTTCAACAAACAATGCTTAGCACATCCCCTTCCCAGATTCATCTATCCTTTCAATGCCAGGACCAGCCCTTCACATTTTACAATTAGACTCACTCATTTACACTACCAGCTCTTTAGCCAACCAGAATTTTTAAATGACCATTCATTTCTTCCCTCACATCAGGGATGGCGTGAGGCACAGTGAACACGGAGACTACACTCACACACACTCTTCTTCCTATGGACAGAACACAGAACCCAGTTCTTCTTCATTCAGAGCAGGCACTTCAGCAAGGCAACTGGAAAGAAGGAGGACTTTGCAGTTAGGAAGCCTCGGGTTTTAAAGTTTAACTTCATAGCTACAAGAGCCGGATGGAGCCGGGCAGTGGTGGCGCACGCCTTTAATCCCAGCACTTGGGAGGCAGAGGCAGGCGGATTTCTGAGTTCGAGGCCAACCTGGTGTACAGAGTGAGTTCCAGGACAGCCAGGGTTACACAGAGAAACCTTGTCTTGAAAAACAAAACAAACAAACAAACAAAAAAGAGCCGGATGGAGTTCTCTTTGGAAACTGGGATAACAGGCACACAAAACTGAAGTATTCAATGTAATTATTTAGATACATTGTAACGGTTTAAACAAGTTGAGTTAGCACTAGGTAAATGTCAGTTGCTGATTCTTCTTCCCCAATACTCTGCCAATACACTAAGTTAGAATGTGCTGAGGGAGGGACACTCATGCTTAGTTTGTTTTCCTCCTTTTCTGGAGCAAGACATCGTGATAAGGATGGGGAGGAACAAGGAACCTATGGGCCTCACCTTTCTACCTAGCAAACATTCATCCCTACTTCAGAAAACCCAAGTCCAGCTGCCATGGAATTATTTGGCTACCATGTCAACCTGGAATGAGTGTTCTCTCATTCTTTCTCTGTCTCTGTCTCTGTCTGTCTCTCTGTCTCTGCCTCTCCATCTCTCCCTCCCTCCCTCCCTTCCTGGAAGATGGGAACAAAGTTTCAAGAAGATCTACTCCAATACACCCTCTTCCAAAGTAGAAAGGGGGATTTCAACATGTATAGGGCAGGACACAGAACACGTGAGTTGGGTCATGGCATGGTTGATGCCCCTTTGTTAAGGGAGATTGTGGTGCAAGGCCCTGCCAGGTCTCTATCAAAGTTATGAGAACAAAGATGAGATTCCAATCCAATTACCTCCCATTGGTCAATTCTCAGAGAGTCTTGTCCTTCCTGTACCAGGTTGCTATTCAAGTACCCAACCACTGAGGTCACATTCTACCTCCCCACTGAGCCCCTGTTCTTTACACCAGAGAGTTTTCCCAAGACTAAGGATGGCTGAGGACAGGGGCCCCTCAGCACAGGGTCTGAGCTGCTGACACGACACACGTGCTGACACTGGGAAGTACCACTGGTTAACCGAAAGCCACTTCCTACAGATGACAGCTGGGCTGGAGTTGGTTCAGACCCCTGGAGACTGCCCAGCCTCACATGTCCTTCTCGGCCTTAGCTTCCCAGCATGTGGGAATGACAACAAGGGGAACTTGTGACCTACTGACCAGCTGTCATCATGCTTGAGTGACGTCACCAACTTCACAATGTCCTGAAAATTAATTACTGTTTACTGTTATGCTGAGAGGAAAGGTCTAAAATTAACTCAGGGCTAAGGAGATCAGTAGAGCATTCTGCCATGTGGTAGAGTGTCAACCGAGAGTATACATGTACCTTGAAAATTAAAATTCCATCTGCGTCCAGGTAGAAACGTTAGATAAAGCGATTGATTATATTACCTTCTCCTTTATAAAATACATTCACTTGTCCTCCTCCAAGTTTGGGTCATGGACCTCTGCATTGGAACACAAACAGTTGACGAGTTCCAGAGGATGATTTAACAACCACGGGGAACAACGCCTGATAAGGAGGCATTATCTAGTTGTTTGCATGTTTGTTTTAAACAAAAGAAACAGAATAGCATGATTGTTTGTGTATAGACGCCTACTGAACTTGAACCCTGGAAGTTGCCTTTGCCTCCAGGTCATGTTCATGCGAGCTTCCCTTCAGTGAATGAGCAACACAGGCAATACTCCTGTTTACTCTAGCTCCCCTATTCCTTATCTCTCTGATAAGACTTGAAAGCAGAAAAGGAATACTTAGCAAGACTCACAGCGTGCCATCCCTAAAGCCATTGGAATGGGCGGGAGGCCTCTTAGAAGGGAAGCTGTTTGAAAATGAGGACCTGGGTCTAGCAGGAGGAGCCTGGGGCTGCGGAGAGGACTCTTGCCTGCATCCACACAGCCCTGAAGGCAGCCCAGAATGTGTGCAGTGCTCTGCAAGAAAGCTACCCTATCTGTGACTATCAGGAGGGCTGACAGCCAAATCTCAGCGCAGATCCTCAGTGCTGTCAGTCTTATCCAAAGCTTTGAAGTCTGGCAACTGTTTCTTGTCAGCCCCAAGCCTCTGCCTTGTTCACACCTTGTCACTGATCAAGGCTCCCCCAGTCCAGGCTGGCTGCTCTCCTTCTATCCAAATTCTTATCGGGTGGTCGTCTTTATGCTCTGCTGGTACTAGAAATTCATTTTTCACAGAATGTCCAGAGTCCAGATTACACCCTTAGAAACAAACCCAAGTTGTCATCGTCGTCGTCGTCGTCGTCGTCGTTGTTGTCGTCATCATCATCATCATCATCCCAACATCAAATAAGCTCACATCTCTTGACATGAGGGACTTGGAATCTTTGACAATGCTTTACTCACTTCACACCAACTGTGGCCCTCCTTTGTAGTCATACTCCTAATTCTTCTAACTATTGACAGCTTATGTCACCAAGTATTTAGAGGCAACTTCTCCATCTTATGAATTTATCCTCATTGTCCATGAATTAAGGCAGTTTCAGCCGGGGTGTTGTGGTGCACCTGCCCAGAGTTTGAGAATCTGAAGCAGGAAGATTAGGACTTGATCCCACAGTGAAGACCAAATCTGGGTTTCAGACAATCCTATCTTTAAAAACCAAACGGGAGCAAGAAACAGTCTTAGGGTTTTCATTTAAAGTGACATTCAAGGTATTTCATACACACTTTTTTAAAAAATGTATTATTACACATAAGTACACTGTAGTTGACTTTAGACACACCAGAAGAGGACGTCAGATCTTATTACAGGTGGTTGTGAACCACCATGTGGTTGCTGGGATTTGAACTCAGGACCATCGGAAGAGCAGTAGTGCTCTTACCCACTGAGCCATCTCACCAGCCATTCAAGGTATTTCAAAGGCATCTGGGCCTGTTGACTCTTTGGGGGCCCTCAGGATGGCGTTTGCTTCCGTTTCTGTGGCTCTACTCTGCTCTTCTGGCTTCTCTACTGCTCGACTGCTCTCAGGTCAGGTTGTGTGGTGCAGACCAGCAGCCCAAAGTTCCCATTAGCCCCATAACTCCTCTCTGACTCACATGGAAGGCCAACATGGTGATAGGCCAGGCAGTGATTACCAACCCCAGAGCTGAAGAAGTTGAGAGTTTGTCCAAATGGCCCTAATTGCTAGAAGCCAAGAAAGCAAGTAAGGTCCAAGCCTGGCCCATTCTGAGAGGACACAGTCTCCTGAGGATGGTGGCTTTTCTCAGTTTCGTGTTTTGCCAATCATTTGGATGAGTTAAAAATCCCCAAAGCCAATTGACCTCACAGACTGCTACATGGAAATGCAAAATGAACCTCGTGTATGTCTCAGGCAGGAAGCTCTATGATTCTGATGATTAAACTCCAGGCCCTTGTGTGTACTAGGCATGTAGTCTACCACTGACCTACATCCCCAGCCCTCTTATGTATGTTTATTGTGTGAAGAAAGAAGGCCCCAAACTACTTCTTAAAACGGCTAGAGATACAAACACATTGCAGGCCAACACACATCCTGGTCTGTCATGGAATTAGATGGTATTTTCTAAGGTGAGGAAATAGATGTATCTTGGCCCAGCTTCTGCTTGCTCTGAATGTGTTTGTTTAGGCAGCCCAGCTGGGGCAGCAGGATCCAGATTCAAAAGCTTTGGTTAGTGAGAGGAAATCAAAAACGGAATCGGTTACCCTCCCATTATCTTAAAAATTAGAAACTCAAATGAAAGGCTTCTAAAGTGAGCGGAGCAGCGGGAGGGAACCTCTGATGGATGCTGCCCTCTGTGAAGATGTCACTGTCAGCACCGCAGGCAAGCTGAGTGCTGAGTGCCACCAAGCACTTGCCCTGGAAGCAGCCATGACTGATTCTGCACTCCCTGATTCTGCAAGAAGGTAGGGGAGCAGCTGAGGAAACAGGTTGCCATGAAAGGAGACAGCAATCCTATCTTTGTTTTTAACCAAGACTCTTTGCTAATTATTCTTCAATTTTTTTTTACTAGATTTAATTTCTACAGCTTTAGGCGATTGTTTTGGTTTCATTTTTTAAAAAGTTATTTACTTTTATTTTTTTATATGAGTAGCTGTAGCTGTCCTCAGACACACTAGAAGAGGACATCAAATCCCATTATAGATGGTTGTGAGCCACCAGGTAGTTGCTGGGAATAAAAACTCAGGACCTCTGGAATAGCAGTGACTGTTCCTAACTGCTGAGCCATCTCTCTAGCCCTTGTTTGTTTGTTTGTTTGTTTGTTTGTTTTTTAAAGATAATGTTTTGTGTAGCCCATGCTGGCCTGGAATTCACTTTGTAGGCAAAGATGACCTTGAATTTTCTGATTCCCCAGGATTCCAGGCACATGCTACCACACTTGGTTTATGTAGTGTTGGGCATTAAACAAAGGGCTTTATGCACTCTAGGCAAGCACTCTAGCAACTGAACTACATTCCTAGGCCCAGAGTCAGATTCTTTTAAGTGTGGTGCTGGCTGAAGACAGGGAACAATTCCTCAAGACTTCCCCAGTCAGGCATCATTGGCTTGTGCCTGCAATCCCAGCACTTGAGAGGCTGAGCAAGCTTGGGCTGTAGTGAAAACTGTCTCCAAACCAAAACACAACACACCAACCAACCAAGAATAAACCTCCCTCTTCCTCTATGACAAGGCTGAATTCTTGTCACAGTCTGAGCCGAGGAACCTTTTAAAAATGCTTATTTTCCCCTGGCAATAAGCAGCGATGGAAACTCCACACTCACAGAACTGGCAAATGGCTTCTATCAGAGAATTACGTCTTCCCAACTGCTTTGCATGGCATCTTGGCACTGCACAGCCCAGTTGCATCACCCCCAACTCCAGATCCCATACAAAGAATGTGCCTCCCAGCATGCATAGAGTCTGCAGAGCCAGCATGATCTGTCCATGACACTCTTCCAGGGCACAGCGGGGAGATCATCAGGTAACAACATTGTGTTGTTATTATTACCCTGATGTGTTAAAGCTCCATGTGCTGTGATGAATTAAGACCAGGCCCTGTTTTCACTTTCCTGGCTGCCAATAGTTTTATTGTAACAGCTCAGAGCTGCGAGCTTCCTTCTCAGGCAGATTGCAGGAAGCCGTGAAACTTTGGGAAAAGAAGGCTACTCTCAGGTACCATTTACAAAACTGGAGTTTGTTTGAGCCAGCTCACCAGGACATCCAACGCAAAACTCTTCTGCTCTCAAGAGCATTAGAGAACCAAAGGGCTCCAAGAACAGGGAGAATCCCTTTGAATTCACTTCCCTATCAATGCCTCACTGAGGAGCTGACCTCCCACACCATGCTCCCTCGCAAACTTTCTGTGATGAACCCGAGCTGACAGTAAGATCAGGAAGGGGGTCTGGAAATCATTAAAGTCAGCAAATGAGCATTAGTGAGATACTTACACAGGCTGAAATTGTGCTAATCTGTCTGTTTTGGCAATTATAGCTCTGGGGGGGTGAAAGGAGGAAACTGAGAAACCCTGAAACCCCAGGGAGGACATGATCTGCTTCAGATGTCTGTAAGACACATGCCCATCCTTGCTTTTTTTCCCCTTCACACCATACCCCCAGAATGCAGGAGACAAGGGGAGGATTTGGGGACATGTCTACCTCTGCTACTGACTGTATTCAAAGCCACATTTAATTGCATCCTATGTGTACCTGGAACATTATTATTACCATTATCACACCACCACGACCACCACCACCACCATCAAAATATCTTTCTATTTGATAGTAAATTCAAATTCTAGTCTCTATTTGAGAATATATCCCTTATTCTTTTTTATTTTAACTCAAATACTAATCACAGGCTAGGGAGATGGCATAGTGGGTAAAATGTCTAGGGCACAAATGCAAGAACCTGTCTGATTCCCCAGGAGCAATGTAAAGCTGAGTTTTCATTCAAAAATGTGTGGCAGCACATATCTGTAATCTCAGCGCTGAGAAGTGGAGGGAGTAGAATCTCCAGAAGCCCATGCTCAACTAGCCTGGCATGGGCAAATACAAACAACAAAGAGACTCTGTCTTAAACAATTCAGACATTGAAGACTGACACCTGAGGTTAACCTCTGCACACTCTAGCAGTCATGTGCGTGTGCGCGTGTGTTCGTGTTTGTGTGTGCATGCATATATGCAAGCGCATGAGCATGCATGAGCGCTCACGTACACACACACACAATTTCGTTTTTAAAGTTAGTTACTTAATACTTCTTAAACTTGCAGTCATCAAGCCTTTTTTCTTTTTCTTCCATCTTTCTTCTGATTTCACAGGTCCCTAGTACTCTAGGGTATTGGCATTATGCTCTGTACAGCGTGGCATTCCCATGACATAGTAATGCATGCACAGCTGCTACACAATAAACAGATGCTGAATCATCGATTTTCAAAATTGCTCATTCCACAGCCACCATCTCTGTTCCCCTAGCTCACAATCATCCTCATACTGTCTAGAAACCCCAAACGATCCTTATGACTTCCCAGCTCAACATGACCAACTGCCTTGGCAAGCCCCTCATGCATCCCCTTCTTAGAAAATAACATACTTTGTTGTATGAGCCTCATTGATTAGCAGCAAATACAAACACAGAGCTCTTCATTCTTTGAGTTTAAATATTCTCATAAATTCTGTATTTTCCCTATTTCTTTTTCTAGTATATCTTACAAGTATATTTAAACAAGTGTAATCAGTAGGAACTCTGGAAAAAAAACAAACCTGAGGTCATAATTTCTGAATCTGGTTTGAATTTTTTCCTCCTCAAAATGAACATGAGTTAACTGGCAGTGTGTTTTCCACTTTCCAGATCCTGTTTGCAAGTTTGGTGTCTGGTTTAACAAGTGATCTAAAAGAAATGGACAAATTTTCTCTGATTTTCTGATCTTAACTCTATTCTACTACCTCCCCCAACTACTATCCCAACACACATGTGTTTATACACATACACACACACAAAGAGAGAGAGAGAGAGAAAGAGAGAGAGAGAGAGAGAGAGAGAGAGAGAGAGAGAGAGAGAGAGAGAGAAAGAGAGAGTGCACTGATGATGAAGAAGAATATGAAGTCCTTCCCTGCATTCCCCTTAGGTTGTATCATTGTTTAGAAGTTACTGGTTCCCATCCAGAATCAGACATGAACAGAGTAGGAAGTTTCAACTTAGCCTTATAAAGTAGTAAGCCTAAGGCTTGACTTGTGTGTATGCGTGCATGTGCGTGTGTGTGTCTATTCCTGTATGTACACAGGTACACGTGTATGCTGGAGTTGTGGATGTCAGAAGTCAAACTTGGGTGTTATTCCTTGGGAACCATCTACCTTGTTTTCTTGAAATAGGGTTTCGTATGGGGACCTAGAGCTCCTTGATTAGACCAGGCTGACTAGCCCCAGGAAACTACCCGTCTCCACATCCCAGCCCTTAGGTTACCAGTGCAGGCCACTGAGACAGGCTTTTTCCATGCATGCTGTGGATTTAATTCTGAGTCTCATGTTTGTACAGTAAGCATGTCACTCACTGAACCATCTCCTAATGTTTCTTTAAAGCTGATCTGGCACATGAACATCTTTTTAATGAATCAATAGTTTGATTGTAACAAGCATTTACTGAGTGCTTATTCTAAAGCCAATGTTGTAGTGTCTGAAATGACAGACTCTTCATTTCATTCTCTGAGGCAAACTGTTATTGTTACATACTTGGGAGCAGATACTCAGAAGCATTCAGGTGACTTATCCTGAGTGAGAAAAGCAGATTTTTAGAGCCTAAACCTACTGCTATTTCTATTGAACTAGTGTGCAAGTGAGTATGTATGTTTATAGAATCCTATATGAAAGAACTGGAAGGTTCCATCCAAGCTGGTACTTCTTAATGATTTGAAAAGCATAATCCTACTGCAATAAACCTCACCTAAGAGCTGTCACTAAGACCTCCTTGAGTTTTTCATCTTTTTTTTTTTTTTTTAGGATTTTTTTTATTAGAATTTTTTTATTTACAATATCTCCTTTCCCAGGTTCCCATCCAAAAATAAAATAAAAATAAAAATAAAATAAAATAACAAAAACTAAAACAAACCCCTGTTCCCTCCCCCTTCCCCCTGCTCACCACCCCACCCCCTCCTGCAGTAAGCCCTGGCATTCCCCTACACTGGGGCATAGAACCTTCACAAGGTGAAGGGCCTCTCCTCCCATTGATGACTGACTTGGCCATCCTTGGCTATACATATGCTGCTGGAGCCATTAGTCCCACCATGTGTACTCTTTGGTTGGTGGTTTAGTCCTTGGAGCTCTGAGGGTACTAGTTAGTTCATATTGTTGTTCGTCCTAAGGGGCTGCAAAACCTTCAGCTCCATATGTTCATAGCAGCTTTATTTATAATAGCCAGAAACTGGAAACAACCCAGATGTCCCTCAACAGAGGAATGGATACAGAAAATGTAGTACATCTACACAATGGAGTACTACTCAGCTATTAAAAACAATGAATTTATGAAATTCTTGGGGAAATGAGTGGACCTGGAGAATATCATCCTGAGTGAGGTAACCCAATCACAAAAGAACACACATGACATGCACTCTCTGATAAGTGGATATTAGCCCAGAAGATTGGAATACACAAAGTACAAATCACAAACCACAAGAAACTCAAGAAGGAAGACCAAAGTGTGGATACTTCGTTCCCTCTTAAAAGGGGGAACAAAATACCCATGGAAGGATTTCAGAGACAAACTATGGAGCAGAGACTAAAGGAAGGACAATCCAAAGACTGCTCCACCTGGGAATCCTTCCCGTATTCAATCATCAAATCCAGACACTATTGTGGATGCCAGCAAGTGCTGGCTGACAGGAGCCTTATATAGCTGTCTTCTGAGAGGCTCTGACAGTACCCAACTAGTACATAAGTAGAGGCTCACAGCCATCCATTGGACTGAGTACAGGGTCCCCAATGAAGGAGCTAGAGAGTTTTTAATCTTTTAATCTCTCTCTTCCCCTCCCCCTCCCTCTTCCTGTTCTAGGGATGAGACCTAGGGTCTCATAAGCAAGCGCTGTATTACTGAGCAATGTTTCCAGTCTTCTGGCTTCAGATTTACATCTAGTAAACACTTAAGGAATATTTTGCAAATACTTAACCAAATCTCTCATTGACAATTTGAAGCTTAGAACGCCTTTAAAACTGAGTTCAGTCACTAAATATTAAGGGGAGGACTAGGAAGCCTGGTGATGCTATCAGATATTGGTTGTGTGTTCCTTCTGGACATTGATAGTGAACTTTAAAAAAATTATCTTAGTTTCAGCTGAAAGCATCATGTAAATCATGAGAGGAAAAAAAGCTCCTCACTCAGATCTCTTAAAAGGTATGTGGAATATAAATCTAAGTTTTAAAAGGTAGTTTGATTACTGGAACATTTATATTTTCTATAAAAGAAGCTGATATCATTGGCATTTATATGTATCTGTTCCCATTCTAATACAGTTACTATTTAATCTTATTAATAACCTTGTAAGATGATTTTATCCACAATTTATACATACTGAAGCTCAGAAAACTTAAATAATTTGTTCAAGGTCACACAGCTAATAAGTCCTAGAATTTGAATTCATAATCCAGATGCTACACAGTTAACCACCCTTCAGATTGCCAGACAAAATACCCAGTTACAATTGTTACAATTGAATTCTGGATTCTAAGGAACTCCTAAATAGTGCATGAAACATATTTGTATTAAAGTATATTCATTTCTTAGAAATGGAACTTTAACGAGGTATCTAATATGTTTCGTTGTTAATCTAGCAACCTTATCCACAGTTTTCTGCCTACAGCAAGTCCCTCTGATTGGGACTATTTGTAGTTTACATGTATTTGAATTTTGCTACAGCATAAATAATGCTAGGTGCTTCTATGAAGCTAGGCAAACCCTTTTGGATTCCCTTTCCCTCCATTTATGGGGGATGGGTTGGCCTGGTAACCGCCTGTTCCCTGATAGTGCAAGCTTGTCTCTCCTGATAAGAAAGGCTTTGCTTCCTCCTGGCACTGGCCTGCCTCTCTCCCTATACTGGACTATCTCTGCAGAGGCCAGCTGTATCCTGCCTGCTGCTTGCTCATCACTGTCTAACCTGCTTGTTGCAAGAGTCCTTGACTCTTTTTAGGAGCTCATGTAGCTGCTAAACCAGGTAACCAGGTGCCCTGGAGGAAAGACAAATGACTAGATAGGCTAGAGCTCAATGGAAAGAGATCGTGTATATAAAAATCTGTTGTAGAAAACATGTCAATAGGGCCAGATCGAGCAGGGCCCATTCGAGCAGAGGTCCTGAGTTCAATTCCCAGCAACCACATGATAGCTCACAACCATCTGTACAGCTACAGTGTACGCTTATACATAAAACACATAAATAAACCTTTAAAAAAAGAAAACATGTCAAGAGGCAAAATATATGCCACCAAATAAGCAACATTTATGTTTCAGTGCTGGGGGTTGAACACAAGCTTTGTACAACCACTGAGCTATGCCTTAGTCCAACACACGACTCTGACTTGTCCGTGTGTATCTGTCATTCAGCACACATTGTGGACCTGCCTGCCCACCTTTTTATATCACCCAGATAATGACGCTGGAGAAACAGGAACTGTGATTATTTATTTAGAACTATTTGACATAGAAGTGTACATGACAAAGCTTCTGAGTGCTATTACAGCGGGTTTATCTTATGTTGTGCTGTTCTGAGACAGAGTTCCACGCAGTGCAAACAAGGTGGTTTAGAACTGCGTCTTCCCTCGTCTAACCTTCAGATCAAAGGTGTGCGTGCAGCACCACATGCAGCTTCAGAACCTGCTTTTTTGTTGTTGTTGTTGTTTTTTGTTTTTTGTTTTTTCGAGACAGGGTTTCTCTGTGTAGCCCTGGCTGTCCTATAACTCACTCCATAGACCAGGCTGGCCTTGAACTCAGAAATCCGCCTGCCTCTGCCTCCTAAGTGCTGGGATTAAAGGTGTGTGCCACCACCGCCCGACCAGAACCCGCTCTTACTAGCCTTCTAGAAGCCAAATGCATTGCTCTTCGCTATCTCACACAATATATTTAAAACAAACAGGCACAAAGGACTGTGGAAGTAACTGATCTTTATTATCTTTGAATAATATAGATAAAAGTCAGTATATCTCAGTGTATACACTTTGGGTCTGGTTAGTTTCAGTGTGTGATTTCTTTATTTGCAAGGGTTTTTTGTTTTGTTTTGTTTTTACAATAAAGCTTATGTGAAATGTAGTGTGGATAACTGATTAGAGTCTGTCTATACATGCACCTGGATAGTTATAGAATTACCCCAATTGTAAGGATTTTTAAAATCTTTTTTCCAAATAGCATGAATTTTTTTGACATCCAAGTAAAATAGCAATGGTCATGTATATTATGATATAAAAATGACATGTCATTGTATGTAATTTTCCATGATCAGCACTTCATAAATTTCTTTCAGTTTTTTTAAGTCGAATATGATGACACATACCTTTAATCCCAGCACTCACGTGTCTGAAGCCAGTCTGGCCTTCATAGCAAGCTCTAGGACAGCCAGGGCTGCTAGATAGAGAGATATTGTCTCAAAAAAAATTACATATTTCTCTTAGTTTTTTTTTTTAATCAAAAGAGTGCTTTGTATATCTCAGTTTTTACTAAGGCCCTATGAAATTTTGTACTTTTGTAGTACATACTGTAGGTAAGAGTTCTGAGGTTTCATGAGGTTAAGCAATTTGTCCAAGGCCACACAGCTGGTAACTGACAGACCCCGCACTGAAACCCACGCCAGCTCACTCTAGGAACCGCACACTTAATTACTGCTCAACAGTGCTTCTATAGCATACGGTCTGCAGCTAAGACGTCTGCGGAGAAAAAGCAGTTTTTAAAAATCCAATCTGCTGCTGACTTTTACTTCAAAGGCATGAAACAATCTCCAGGGGGAGGAGCAGGTGGGTGGTAAATGGCCTGGGTAGGATTAAATTAGATGCTGTGACTAGTACCCGGCACACACCACTTGTGACTCACCACATGGGTTGGACAACACCTGAATGGATTTGTGCCCAGGTCCAACCACAGAAGCCCACAGATCGCTGGCTTGACTATCACAGCAGTGTCTCAGCTGGCAAAGATTCTTTTGCACAACAATGAATCAAAGTTCACTAATGATAAACAGTTTGCAGATGAGTGACAATCCACCGAGTGCACTTTAAGTACACTACTATGGATAAGATTATTATCTTATCACACAGTTGAAATAGATTCCTGACTAGTGAATTAGCTGCCTTATAGTCTCCCTTTTTCCCCCACATATAAATATATGATCTTGAATTTTAAAATTAGATTATTGTATTCTGTATGTATGAGTGTGTTTGCCTGTATGTGTATATGCATACCCCGGGATTCCCTGGTGCTTGTAGAGAACCAAGGAGAGTGTCAGATCCCTTGGAGCTGGAGTTACAGATGGTTGGGAACTGCCAGTGGGTGCTGAGACTCAAACCCAGCTCCTCTGCCAGAGCAAGGAGTGCTGTAAACTGAGGAGGTATTCCTCTCATTCCTTGAATATTTGTTGAAAATAGAAATGAACAAAATAGACCATTGCTGCCTTTGGTAAACTTGGATTTTTAGTCTACCCAGGTTTTGATGGCTTAAGTTTTAGGCCTTGTTAAAAACCAACTCTGCATACTTTGACAGTTCATTCGATCCTTCTAAACAAATTTTCCCCTCGGCAAAATGAACCTACTATTATCTATTTAATATTGTTACTGATAGGATTAAGTTAGTTATAGCCTACCGATGCCAGGTCATAATGTTTTAGCACAGGGACCATATCTTTGTATGCTTAGCAACAAGCATAAGTCCCTAGTGAGCAGCATGCCCCAGTTTAGGTTTGTTGAATGAATGTGTATGAGGTCCTATATGTGTAAAGAATATACATAAAGAATTTACATTTTGTATATGAAATATCAAGCTGAGGCTGGGGGTAGATCCGTGGCATAGTACTTCCCCACTATATGCTTAGCCATTAGTTTGAACAAGCCCAGAACAATTTACTTAGTAAAGTAATATTCCTACTTTTCAATTATTTAAACTCTAACGCGGTACCAGAAAAAGTTCATGAGATACTGCTGAACATATGCGATGCTACTCTTGGGTTATGTGTTTCTGAAAGTTCAAGCTATAAAAATACATCCTATAAACACTCAAAAGATGAAAGGTTCTTTCTATTGATCTGTAGCACAGTCCCAATGCTTCTTAAAGGGCTTTTCCACAAACTGGCCCTGCATATAGCTTTGTGTGTCCTGCCAGGTCTCAGCATAATCATGCTCTCTAAGATTCCGAACCGTAACTGCACTGTGAAAGTATGCTAAGTCTGGGAAGCATTTGGAAGACCTTCTCTGCCAGCAATAACATGAAAAGAAATAATTTCATACTGCCAAATTTGTTTAGGCTTTAAAGACATTCTCTCTGAGAGCAGTGGTGTTTCTCTTAGTGCTAGACGGGGATGTAATCATTTAGATTTCAGGAAAGCGTGAAACTTACTCACGGCCCTTTGAGGAGCACCTTATTCCACAGAGTGCCAGGCTCACACTGCAGTGAGCACTACTTCACCGAAAGGTGTGGTATTTAGTAGCAAGAAATAAAAAAAGAAAACGAAAATATAAAATAGATCCCAGGGCAGCTACCCAGGCCATAGGTGAGATACAAACAGAAAATGTGGGACTTCTAAGGATAGAAAAGCCCTTTGGGTAGGAGCTGCAGTAGGAGACAGACTTGGAGCTGGGATTAAAGGATGAAAGGCACCTGTAACCAGCAGAGAGGCAACGGAAGAGTTAGGACGAATCGTAGCAAACATTTCACAACAAAAGAACTAGTAAGGTGGGGCGGGGAGAGCTGGAGATAGGTGACTAGCCAGGTATTAGACTGAGCAGTTCATGCTTAGTTTGGTGTTGAGCTAACGTAAGTTCTAAACTGGGGTGGGAGTCAGGAGCTGACTATTGCTTAGGAGGGCTTTGCCTCAAGAACACAAGACAGATGGAAAGGAAAACAACTGAGCAGGAGACCAAGAGAAGAGTTCATATAGCGAGAGTCTAGACTAGAGGTGATCAATAACCCCTCAAGGGTGAGGGTGACGGAGCTAGAGAGAGCTGACAGATGGGAGAGCTACAGGATAGGAAGTGTCTATTCCTGTGCTGAGCAATACAGAAGCCTCTAGCCATATGCAGCTATCTAAATATAAATTTAATTAAATTTAAATCAGATTTAAAATACAGCCCCTCAGTACATGGTCACATTTCAAGTATTTAATAGCCACCTGTGGGTTACGCAGATAGCGAACCGTGAAGTTCTTGGGGAGTGAAGATCCAAGCCTTGGGAGCAATTCTGGAATTTGGGAGGGAGAGGCAAGTGGTCTGCCCTAAATTGGGGGCTAGCCTGGACTACACAATGATTACCAAGCCTGCCAGAGCTATAAAACAAGACCTTGTCTCAAAACAGAACAAAACAAAATAGCCAAAAATAAATGAAAGTAGCAGAAGAGTTATTTTCATCTCAGTAGAATGTTCTATTTGACAGTGCAGATTGCTTTGAGGGTGACTGGCATAGAGATAGGGACAAGGGATTAAAGGACACCAAGGTTTGGCAGGTTGGTGACTGAGAAAGGTGAGGCAGTGTGTAGCAGATGGGAAGACAGGAGGACCTAAGAAATACTTCACATCTAGCAAACTCTAGGGTCACAAGCTCCACGAGAGCTCACAGTGTAAGGAAGGCAGTGTCCAGGGGGTCTCCCTAAGCTTTGCACAGGGGCCCCAGTGGTATCTAACTGGCTTATTCCTTTCTACGTTCTCTTTCTTCCTAGACTGTGGTGCTCCAAATGGTTATGAGTGCGAGGTCCACTCCTCGGCCCCAGCGGATCAGTGGCTTAAACATGAAGGCTGGAGTCCCAAGAGCTGTATGCCCTTTCTGGAGCTCTGCTGTGCCAGTCTGAACCCTCGTATCTTCACAGATGCTGCACACTTCCTCTCCCCTGATTGCCTCACTTGCTTCTGCTTGATCCTTGGAAAGTCCCCTCGCCCTCACTCACTTGATTGCTTCCTCTGAAAATATTCCTTCCCACGGGTGCCACTGCTTTTTAGTTGGCCTCTTTTCTTTCACAAGTCAAGTTCCGGAGTCTATCAGCCCACTCTCTTACCTACCTCTCACCCCTCTCGCATTGACTTTCATCAGCAAAACTCCAAGCAATGGAGGGCACCTTGCTGAGTGATCTCAGTGTAGATATATGACCACCAGGTTGAGATAGGATAAAAGAAAGCATGCAGGTCAGATCTGATCTCACGCATCCGTCCACAGGCAACACTTACAGCACTGTATAAACTGGAAAAAATATACACAAGGAACCGGCAGGGCATGGATGCATGAGCGCCACGTGGGTGCGTGCGTGGGTGCGTGGGGCATGGGAAACTGACAAAAGGCACCGCTCCAAGGGAAAACAGTTAGAAAAGTGCCCTTTCCTCGAGTCTGAAATTGTCTTACCCGGTACTCAGCCTGGTGGGCAAAATAAAGACTAAACTTTAGCTCTGGCTCATCCCCTCTGTACCTCAAATACACACCTACCTGCTCTGTGTCTGTGCCTTTGCTACAAAACAGTCTGTGACTGTACTGTCCTTGTCCCTATTTAAGGCCAACTGCTTTAGCACCGTGCGAGTGCTAGGACTCATTGCTTCTTAGTTCCTACAATTTCTCTAGGTGTCTCCTCTTGTCTCTGCACTATAACTTTATTTTTCACTCTAACACCACAAGGAAGTAACTCAGCTTTAAAACACTGTCCCTGGATCCCCACACCCTTACCACTCCTACTCTCTCAGTTGCTAGGCTCAGCCAGCTTCTTCTTCTTTTTTTTCAATCAGATATTTTCTTTATTTACATTTTAAATGATATCTCCTTTCCTGGTTTCCCCCCGGGGGGGGGACCTTGTTCCCTCCCCCCTCCCCCTGCTCACCACCCCACCCCCTCCTACTTACTGGCCCTGGCATTCCTCTACATTGGGGCATAGAACCTTCACAGGGCCAAAGGCCTTTCCTCCTATTGATGACCGCCTAGGTCATCCTCTGCTACATATGCTGCTGGAGCCATGAGTCCCCCCATGTGTACTCTTTGGTGGGTGGTTTAGACTGTGGGAGCTCTGAGGGTACTAGTTAATTCATATTGTTGTTCATCCTAAGGGGCTGCAAACCCTTCAGCTCCTTGGGTCCTTTCTCTAGCTCCTTCATTGGGGACTCAGTCCAATGGATGACTGTGAGCCTCTACTTCTGTATTAGTGGGGCACTGTCAGAGCCTCTCAGGAGACAGCTATATATCAGTCAGCCAGCTTCTTACCTCTCTCTCGTTCTGTCATCACACTCCAGTGAGACCTTTCCCCATATGGTAACACTGAAAGGGTTTTCATTAAGCTCCTCAGCAACCTTCATCAGGCCAAGCTTAGTCAGTGGTGAAATGCCCTGAAATTCCTTTCCTAAAACTACTCCCTAACAACTTCCTTCCAAGGGGTTCCTCTAACCTGACTGCCAACTCTGCTTACCTTTAATGTCTACTTCTGTGGTTTCTCTTGGTCCTCTCTTCCAGCTACTCCCCATTCCTAAGAGAGTTTATGTAGACCTCACACTGTTTATTCAATTCCTCTACTTGAATGGAAAACAGGCAAAATAGAAGTTTTGTTTTGAAAAGACTTATTTTTATTCTATGTATATGGGTGTTTTGCATATATACATATGTATGTATATATATATACATACATATATATATATATATATATATATATATATATATATATATATATATATATATATATATATATATATATATATATATATGCATGCATGTGTGTGTGCACCACAAGCACGCACAGTCTATGGAGGCCAGAAGAGAGCCTCAGATCCTCTGGAATTAGAGTTACAGCCTGTTGTTAGCTGTTATATAGGTGCAGAGAAACAAGTGCTCATCACCATGGAGCTTTCTCCAGTCCCCCTAAAACAGAACTCTCAATTTCTTCGGTTCCAGCTTCTCTCTCATTAAATGATATCAGCCAGCGAGCTCCCAATCTAAGAATCTAAGAATAATTCCTAATTGTTTTGTTCTACCCTCTACCTTCTCAAGTCCAAATCTATTAAAATAGATGCAATAAAGCTAAAATAAACAAAATCCGAAAATAAAATAACCATTTCTCACCTGGCAGGCTGCTGCTACTCTTGTCCAATTGGACAGGAACAGCCGCCTGCTAGACTTCCCCAGTGGATATTCAGGCCTCTGTCAGATATTGTACACACACAGCAAGACTCACTCCCCCTCCTGATGGGCCTGAAACTTATTGTGTAGTCCAGGCTAACCTCAAAACTTGTGGAAATTCATTGTGTAGTCCAGGCTAACCTTAAGCTTGTGACAATTCTCCTGCTCCTGTTTTCAAAATGCTGGGATTATAGGAGTAAGCCACTCCATCCTGCATAATGTTAACCTTTAAAAACATGAACTAGATATAGTTATTTCTGGGCCCACCCTCTCCTCAGGGTTTCCTGTTGCCATCACAATGGCCCACGGGCTCCACAGGGTCTGGCCTTTTGTCCAGATCTCGGCGCCTCACTACTCTGCTCTTTGGTCATAGACTCTGTTCATCCATCCTTTCGCTTGCCTTTTGCCATTCCTGAGATATGGCTGACACATCCCACCTCTGGGTTTGTGGCTGATTTTCTTTCAACCCAGGAGGATTGTTCTTCTCATCCAGCCTTTGTTGGCTAGGCTTGTTCCTTCATAGCATGAACAAAAGCGTGCAAAGCCCTCCCTGGTGACCTGTGAATTTTGCTACTCTTTCTGATGTGAGTGCTCCCTCTCCTAGGTCATGAAGATGAAAGTGACTTTCCCTATATATGCCTAGGCACTCAACTAGTAACTGTCCCATGATTGCATTTTTTCTGATTTTTTTTTTTTTTTTTTTTTTGTCCTTCCTCTTGTCAATCTTGGCCTTAACCACTTTCTCAAAGGCGAGGCTCCAGTTCCTGTCTGCACACTATTCTTCCCGACCCTTTGAAGAACGGCTCCCTTAAATAGATTCCGGACACGGCCGGAGAGGCGGAGCCGGGGCGGGGGCGGGGCCTGCGTGCTGCGTGCGTGCGCGTTCCGGAGGCGCCGCCGCCGCCGCTCCCGAGGCCGCTGCTACTGCCGCCGCCGTGCAGAGCCGGAGCCCGAGCCGCGGCCGAGAGGAGGGAGGAGGAGGAGGTGGAGGAGGCGCCGGGCCGCGGGGTGAGTACAGGGTGCGAGTGAGGGGCGCGGGCTGGCCGCACCTCGGTGGCCCGCTTCCTAGCCGTCCGCGAGTCCCGGGCGGCGGCCGGGGGCCTGGCGGGCGGGAGGGGCCGCGGCTGGAGGCCGGAGCCAGCCACGCCCGCGGACCGAGGCCGCCCGGCTGGGCCTGCGAGACCGGCGGCGAGGGGCGGGCCGCGAGACGGAACGCGTGTCGGCGCCCGTTCCGCTGTCGTCCCCGCGGCCCGGAGGTGCGGTGCCCTCCGCGCGGCCTTTGCCCCGGCTGGGGAGCGCTGACACCTCTGCGTCCCACTCCGCCGCCAGCCCGGTTCCCGCCCTCCCTGCCCTCTGTCTTCTGCGGCTTGCCATGTGTTCGCCTTTGCAGCGTTGCTCTTGAACTCTCCGATCTCTGTTGCTTCCCCTGTATTTTGTCGGGAGAGAGGCCACGATGTGATTCTTGTCTCCCACCGAGGGCGTGTGAAGAGTGTCGGGGTGGTGGGATTGTGGCTTGTCTCCTTACTCAGAAAGTTAAGGACAAGTGTCTTCTGCTGAGTTGTGTAATTTGCTGTTGTAAGGAGAAGAGCAAGGAAGGACAGTTGTGTCCCCCGCGTCCGCCCCCCCCCCCCCTTTTAAGATTTCCTCACAGGATAGAAAACTAGAGTTTAGGAGACCTTTCATCCCTTGGAAAAAGAGCAGAAACACCGTTCAGAAACAGTGAGTGCATTGCCGTTGGTAAGGGAAAATCATTTTGTCGCTGCTTTGAAGGAATTACTGTGTAAGAAATGGAATACAAGGGCAGGAGGTTAATGGGCCAAGCGTTACAGGTACCAGCCACTGTTTTCTGCTTCTTGGGTGGCTGAAGATCCTGTTTTTATTAGAGTCGAAGTGTCGGACTCACAGAATTAGCCAGGGTAGTTAGCTTTCAAAAGCAGGCAGTTATAAGAGATGATGCTGGAAACAGGATTTGGAAACTTTCTTTTGAGTTTCCTGTCAAAATGTGTGGGGGGTAGATACGCCTGTGAGTACTTTTTTCTTTTGATGTAATTGATTTCTGTAACACTTTGATATAATAAGTACAAGACTAGTCCCAGACTCCTTCCTGTCTTTATGCTCTTCTGTAACACTTTGTTTCAAAATTAAGTTTACATTTTTGGATATTCTTTCTTAGTATAGTGTCTCAGTGAATCTTGTTTAGTTCCAGGTTCTGTTTTGATTGTGTTCATTAGCAAGGATTCTTAGCTGTTGCAGCATTGAATGAGTTGAGTGGTCTGTTTATACAGTTCATGTCTTTTTGAGAGGAACCTTTATGTTAAATGTTATATTCCACTTCAATTATAAAAATGCCATTCTTAACCATTTCTAGAATACGGTGAAATATATGAACTCTTCCCTTGCCTAGGAAAAACAAAACAGGCATTTATGCACTGAATTTTGTATTCAGCTTCTGGACTCCTCTAAAGCCACCCACCCGTAGACACTCATCTTAAAAGTGAACTGAGATCCCGATATTATTCAGCTTCAAAGGAAAACTTTTCAAAAGCGCACACTTTTTGTGGCTGCAGGTGAGATTGTGCCTTCACCTTAAATTCTGGGGATTTTGGAACAAGGATTAAGAGGTTTAAAATTGATCACAGTTTTATGAGAAAAGGTTCTCAGTAACCCCCTCCCCCAATCTCATGTAGCTCAGCCGTGTAACTGAGGAAGACCTCGAACTACTAATTCTCTGTGTCTAGCTCCAGAGTGCTTGGATAGGTGTATACTTCCCTGCCTGGTGCGGGGATGAAACCCAGCCTCATGTAGGTAACTTTTAGCAGTCATTTTGTTTGTAGTGTTGAGGATCGAACCCAGAGCCTCCAGCATGGTTGGCAAGCACTTTGCCACTGAGCTATCCCCACCTCTAACCAGTAGCCATTTTTAAAACAATACTCCCTAGTACATTTTGGCCCCCTAAACTTATAATCATGACTAATCAAGCTTTTATTTGTATAATCTATGTTTTAGTAATATGAATATTTGAAAATCAAATAATTTCTTTTTTTTTCTCTTTCAAGCTTGTTCATATGAATGGTCTTCATGTAGTTTATTGTAAAAATATGCAATATTCAGGAAGTACTTAATTGAATGTCTACTGTGTGAATAAGAAGTACTTGCTATCATACCTTCAGCAGGAGGGACAGACAGTAACCAAGTAAATGTAGAGTGTCAGATGTTAGAGCTGTGTGGAAGGGTGAGGACTGGTGAGGGGCTAGAGAAGAACACTGGCAGGGAAGACCTGAGGCTGGAGCAGAGACCTGAAGGAAGTGAGGAGGGATGTGTGCTTCCTTGGATGCAAAAGGTGACAGGACGAGTCATCTTTCTAGGGCAAAGACCCTCCAGTGTGTGTGACCCTTTGGTGTAAGAACAGTAAGCAGAGAGAGAAGAGGGCTTGAGATTAGAGAAGTAACCGGGGGCCCTTATACTCAGCAATAGAACTTTGGGGTTTTACCTTGAATGAGATGGGGACCCCTTAGAGTAGAAGAGAGACCTTTTCTGACCTAAGTTTATGAATATCATTCTGACTGTTGTGTGGAAGCCAACTCAGGTTTGGGAAGGGAGGCAAGAATAGAATCTAGAAATTTCTTTTGTTTTCTTTTCTTTTTTAACGTTCTAGGGATTGAACCCAGGTCCTTGCACTTGCTAGGCAAATACCTAGTCACCAAGTTATACCCTGCCCTATGTCTTCCTTTTTAACCTTTCAGCCATGCTAAAACAGTCCATCTTCTTTCTCTTGGGCATGTAGGTATCTTTCCCTCTCCATTAAAACAGCAGCGACATTTCAGGGTACTCTAGGCAACATTGTTTTTCCTTTGGGAATATTTCTTTGTGATTTATTTCTAAAAGGATCACTGTATGAGTAGACTTATAGTTGGTCATCTACTTTTAACAGCCATGTTTTTTTGAGCACAAATTTCATGGCAATTTAGTTTTCACTGGGTGTTATCACCACAATCGATTGTTTTGGTTATCCAATGAGATTTTTTAGACAGGTTGCATTTAGCTCACCTCTGCTTTTCACAGTGTGCTAATTGTTGGTAATGTAGGGATGAATTAGAGGGCCTTTGCTCTCAGGGGACTTCTACATTCTTCTGTCTTTTATAATCTAATAGGGAAGTAACTGAGTCTCGACTTTCTGTTACTGTGAACTTTGTGGGTGGTTGATGGTCTTATATAGAATAAGCTTCTAGTTGTTCATTCTGGCAGTTACTCTTTCTATAAGGAGTTTTTTTTTATTGGCATCTATAATTTGTTTATGTTTTACATGATGTTTTTAGAATCTTATTTGTTTGACAATAAATTTCATCAAGTAGTCCTTAGTTAAGAGCAGTTGAATTTTAAATTGTTGTAGTACCTGTTATTTTGAAAATAGAATGTTGTTGTGTTATGCAAGGTCAGCTTTAAATCTTTGACATTTTATTTAGTTTTAAGAGGAGAATGATACCAGTTTGTTTTTTATAGAAAATTATACCACCAAGGCTTTGTTTCAGCATTTCTGGTTCTGGAATCTAGACGCCTTGATTTGGTTTGAGCCAAAACTGTGCCATCTGCAAAGGGAGAGAGAAGAGCTGAGTTTCCAGGAAGCACCTAGCACTGTGTAGCGTGGGCTAGAGGTCCAGGGAGTGCACGGAGTTCAGTGTGCAAGGGTCTGGGCTCCAAGCAGCTCTCATTTCAGGTGGTCAATAGCAATAATTTGTACAAAGCATTTATATCTTACTATCCTGGTACATTTAAAATTGTGAACATAAACTTACTTCCCCTAAATGTTCTTTTTCAAATTAAGCTAATCACTTGTGAAAAGTTATAGCATAGTTCAAATATTTTATGTTCATTTCAATGTTGTAGTGAAAATTACTGCATTACTTAGTGTAGTTTTTAATCTTGTAGAAAAAGCTAGCATTAAATAGAAATATTAAACTTTTGTATGTTAATGAGAGGAAGTTGAAGCATTCTTTTTGTATGCCTGAGTGTGTGTGTGTGTGTGTATATATACATATCACAAGTAATAATCTTTATGTGCCTTTTAGTATTTCCTATAGTTAATTTACATTTTGAGTTTTTTTGTAGCAGTGGTTATGGTTATGCAGTGAGTGATTTTGGCCTCCCTCCCCTGGGCATACAGTTTTGAGATGACTGGTTAATTTGTTTCAAAATTAAATGATTCTGATGAGTATTAAACATATAAGGTTAGCTTTATTCATTATTATGTTCTGATCAGCAAAGCACTGTGCCATGCTCTCTTTCCTTCCTGAAAATAGGCCTTTCAGAGTGAGAGATCCAGCGTGCGCTCACACATGCACCAGTATAAAAAGGGAAGTTCTGTGATTATTAGTATAAAACTGAAATAAGAAATGGTGTACTTTCATAAGAGGAATAAAAATAGGTCTTTTAGTATTATTTTCAGAAGTATCTGATGTACACCTGGGAAATTAACTCTTTTATGAAATAAACTTTAGTTATTATACAAGTGAATGACTTTAAAGAGTACTTAACTTACTTAGGGCATATCAATTTTCTGTAGATAAATCTGAAAGAATCTTTTTGTAAGTCACTCTAATTTTTGCCAGTTTTTTTTTTTTTTTTGCTTATTTAGTTCAAATTGATAGGGTGAACAAAGCTTAAAATAAAACATGTAAATCATATGTTTGGTTTCAGGAAATAATACAGTTTAGTCACATTTCCTAAGAATATTAAAGTACAAATAACTGATAAGGACACTTTTAAATTAATTAATAATTTAAAGGGCCTCATGAGCATGCTACTTATTATGGTCTTTAATTTTTTTTATGTATATGTGTATATTGCCTTAGTATCTGTTTGTGCATCACATGTATGCCTGGTTTCCAAGGAGGCCAGATGAACATGTCTGATCTGCAGGACTGGAGTTGTATCTGGTTGTGAGCCACCATGTGGGTGCTAGGCATTGAACCTGGGTCCCTGGGAGGAGTAAGCAGTGTTCTTAACCACTCAGCCCCTTACTTGTGGCTTTTTTTTTTTTCAGTGCTGTTTTATGCTGACTTATTGTGCATGTGAAAATTTTTGCTCAGGATAAGATTGTGGTTTAGCTTTTAGTGGCAAAACTACAGAAGTACAAAGAAGTAGGTGCAGTTGTTGGACAAAACCCTGATGGCGTTCGTACTGCCGCAGATGAATAGTAGGGGATCTCTTACTATAGTCTGCCAGGTGTGTTGACTAGAGAGCACATTCGTTCACTATATTTTCAGTGATATTTTTAAATTCACTTATAAATAAAATCATTCTGTTCCAGATAGGCTGGTGATATAATGCAACATTAAGACAGCAAGTTCCATGTTAAGTCTTGTAGTAGTTGACATTTAGCACTAATTTTAGGATTTTATGTAGTCTATAATCTAGCACATATCTATTGGGTGTGTTTGAAACTGCCCTTTTAGTTCAAATGTGAAAGTATTGTATACTTTCATTAACAGACCTTTCAGTCATTGAACCAATGTCTTAGGTATAAATTTATTTTATTTTACTTTATTTTATGTGTGTTTGGATGCTTTGCCTGCATGTATGTCTGTGTACCAAATGAGTGCCTAGTTGAATAAGCCAGAAGAGGGTGTCACATCCCCTGGAACTAGAGTTACGATGGTCATTAGCCATTACATGAGTGCTGGGAGCTGACTTCTAGTTCTCTGGAAGGATACTAAGGATCCTTAAACTCTGAGTATCTCTCCAGCCCCAGAAAGGTTTTTTATTACCTATACATATGATTTCTGTTTTTATTATGCACATACCATGATGCATGTGTGGATGTTAGAGGACAGGTTGTAGGAGTTGGGTCTCTCCTTCCACCATGTGGTTCTCAAGGATCAAACTCAGGCACCTTTATCTGCTGCACCATTTCACCAGTGGAGAAGTTTGAATGAGTCAAAATTAAACTCTTTGTTGGACACATGTAAATGTATAGTATTTCATGTTTTCTTTTTCTTATTTCTTTTCTTTCTTTCTTTTTTCTTTTTTTACCAGTACTACACACACACACACACACACACACACACACACACACACACACACACACACCACACTATACTGGAGTTGTTTCCTTGTTAAGCTATCGGTTTTAATTCTATGTTTAATATCAAGATATTTTGGGCTTTCTTTTTCTTTTCTCTTTTCTTTCTTTTTTTCTTTTTTCTTTTTTTGTAGAACAGATTTTTAATATTTTTTTCCCCATATCAATTAAAATCATGTGCGGATACACCAAATGCATCAGTTTGCATTCTTAGTTGAATTCTAGAAGCTTGCCAGGTTTATTTTCAAATTTCTTCCTTCACAGACCTAACTGACATGCTTATAAAAAACAGTAGTGTATTTAGTTTGCAAAACGAGGCTAGATATTCTGGATTTTCTGTTTTGCCTGTGTGAGTTTGGATTAGTTTGATATTCACTTTCAGCAGGCATACATAGAAAGTCTGCTTAACTGGTGCTTTCTTTTGGGATTTTGACTGTTCATTAAATGATAGGCCTTGTCTACCTTGTCATAAATACTATTGAGTTTCACATAACATCCTTTATACAGTCTAAAAGTGACCATGGGCATAATAGAACCTGGCAACAAAACAAGACTGATAGATTTTTGTCCTGAGAAATGTAGTTCCTATTCTAACTAATCTGACACACCCCTCTCACCTCCCGGAGAGAGACAGAGACAGAGACAGAGAGATCAGTATTGCATTGTGGCAAGTTTTGAAAAGAACATAAGGATAAAGAAGAAACCTAACATGTTTGATGGTCCCATTACACAGAGCAAACCACAGTAGTCTCTCAGTGTGGGTTTTTCCAGTTTTTCCTTTGTGTGTGCAGACTTTTCTTTCTATGAAAGTTAGATTTGTACCTTATACTACGTAGTTACTACTTTTCCTGTCTGTATGGGATGCTAGTTAGTCCTTTGGTTTAGAGCTTTAAGATTGACTATTTATCATACTACTATTTTAAACAATGGAGAGATTTTTGTACATTTATCATTAATTGCATTTGTTTTTGTCTTTTCCTTCCTCCCTTTGCTTTAAGCTAGATTCCCAGAAATGGGATCTCAGGCTCAAAGGGTAGTTGCCCTGTATGAGTGTCTTGCTGCACCTTCGGTAGCATTGAGCAGGTTAGCTTTTACAGTTTTTGCCAGTGGGGTGGGTCCATGTTAGAGTCTTCATGGTCATACTTCAGACTTCATATTATTAAGAATGTGGAACACTAAGAGTGGAAATTTACAGTTCTTTTGAAAGAGTTGAAGTGAAGTTCTTTAAAAATATTTTAGATGAAAGTGATCTGTGACAAAATAGACAATGGCGTTGGAATTTGCAATCTGAGCATTGTGGGTTTTATTTATTTATTTATTTATTTATTTATTGAGTTTTTTTCTAAAATGATGAATATGAGAAAGTTTATTTTCTTGCAAAAAGGTGTGTGTCTGGGGTAGAGAGGAATGGTGGGAGGGAGTAAGGGAGGGAGACAGACAGACAGCAGACAGATACATTGTTCTCACTTAATAAACAGTGTTTACTAATAGCTCTGGAGTTAGGCAGGCCTGGTCCAGAACCTTGCTTCACCACTTACAAAGTCCATGTTACTAACTTGATGTTGGTATTTCTAAACTTTGGTTTCTTATTTTTAAAGGATCATAACAATAGTACTACCTACATCATAAGTTTGTTGAAAAGGTTTGAAATAATGTGTAAGACTGCTTGGCTTATAATAGGCATTTAATTTAAAAAACAAGCTAATTTGTTAATTATTTTTTGGCCAGTTTCATTTTTGGGACCTTGTTTACATGAACTAATAGAGATACAAATGAACTGTAGTGTGTAGTATTTAAGGAGGGAGAGAGAATGGTAGACACTGTGTCAGGAATGGCGTGTGAAAAGTCAGAAAGTTCTGAAGATGAAGGATGGGATATTAATTTAACAGAGGCATGCTCTACAGAGATGCTTAGTGTTAACGACACTGGCTGCTTTTGTAGAGGACCCGGGTTTGGTCCCCAACACCCATGTTGCTTGTAACTAGTTACAAGGGACCCAGTACCCTATTCTGGTCTCTGTGGTTACTGCAGGCATGTAGTACACTTACATATATGTGGACAAAACACCCATATGCATAAAAAAAAAATCTTCCCTGGGTGTAGTGGCTCATTGCCTCCCAGCACATGGGAGGCAGAGGCAAGCAGATCTCTGTGAATTTAAGACCAGCTTGATCTAAGTAGCTAGTTCTAGGACAGCCAAATAGTAATATTCTTGTTTTTCTAAAACATGTACAACTTGTTCAGAAATTTAATTTTCTTTAGTGTTGTTTCACATTTAGTTTAATTAGTTATTAGAGAATTCTTAGTTTTATACTTTGTATTCTAGAGATTTTGTAAAACTGTTCACTGTAAGGTGAAATTCTTTTTCATGGGTTAAATTTTATTATTATTATTTTATTTTATATGTATGGGTGTTTTCATGTATATCTGTGTCAGAAGAGAGAATTAGATCCTTTAGAACTGGAATTATGTATAGCTTTAAGCTGCCATGTGGGTGCTGGGATTTGAACTCACATCCCAGGGGAAGAGCAGTCTGGGCTCTTAAATGCTGAGATATCTCTCAACTCGCCCCACTCCATTTTTTAAAATTCCTTGTAAATGTTCCTAGACTTGGAAAGCATCAGTTAAATGAGCAGAGGAGGTATGTAATATGACAGCTTAGAAGTTGAAGGCAGTGAAAAAGAGAGCAACTCCAACAAAGGGAAATTGATCTTTAGAAGTATTTAAGTATTCCCAGTCTTCCTTTTTCAATTTTTCTCTGTTTTTTAAAATGAGCTTTCAGATCCAGTTTTAGTCATTCTAGTACATGACTCTAGTACTTTGCACTTGGCTGAAAAATCAGTATGGAAAGTTGATCTGACTTTTGATATCAATCTATCTAAACATAAATTCATATGAATGTGAGTTAAATGCTCAGTATTATACAGTTGAAAACCAAACAACTCTCTTGTAGTTTTAAGATGTTTATATTTTTAAACCAGTTTTCATTTCTTTCTTAATGTTTTTTTTTCTCCAAATAATGTCTAAATTCAGAAATGAAATCTTTAAGATGCTAGGAATTAAAACTCTGGACTTCGTATGGCCAGGCAATTCATTGTTTTGTTCATTCTCTTCCCTTTAAAAGTATCTTTGAAAGTTCTTGAAATCTATATGTAAGTATAACAGTTGTGTTGGAGATTGCGGCTGTTGCTTTTTACAAATACTTCTTGTCTGTGAAACTGCAAAATTTCACATTAACTAAACTAGATGGTATTTCAGTTACTAAAAGACCTCAGGTAGTAATGAGCTACTGTCACAGCATTCAAAATTCTAGTTTGGGTTATTTTTGCCTGCTGAAACAGAAGTCAACTTCTTTCAGGACTGACTGATGACCTTCCAACTATAGTTAAGAGAGGAAGATCTTTCTGGATTGGGCCACATGGCACTGCCCCTCATTCTTAGAAACCTACTTGTATTTGGCAGGAAAAATAAATTATTAGATCAAGTAGCTACCATTTTAGGGTATGTTATTAAAATTACTCAGTTAAAACCCTTTTTGTTTTAGTTTTAAGAGGTAGGGTCTTAGTATGTTGCCTAAGCTGCTTCGTGGACACAATTGAGTCTACTGCACTATGCCAGTTTCAGTAGCTGGTTTGGCTTATTTGTCCATTTTTACATGAGGTGACATAAAGTTTGTGAGACTCTTAACTGTTTCTGCCACAGTTTTGAAGCCCGTTAGGTGGATTGGGAACAAACCACATAGGACTATGGAAATGGTTTGGATTCTGTGATAAATAGAAAAAGGGAAGGAACACTGTTCATCATTTCCCTGTATGGATAAGTTTATGTAGCACTTGGGTCTGAAGGCAGTGTTACTAAGAATACTAGCTAAAAACAAATCTGGGTAAACAGCAGCTTCTTGTCTGTTAACCCCGCTCCCCATCTCTCTCACTGTGTTTACATATTACAAGCACTGGCACAAACTATGGCTCATGTGTGTGTGTGTGTGTGTGTGTGTGTGTGTGTGTG
>NW_022196898.1:53806837-53808679 GCF_008632895.1 Mastomys coucha | reverse complement strand
GTGCGTGCGTGCGTGCGTGTGTGTGTGTGTGTGTGTGTGTGTGTGTAGGTGGAGATTAGAGATGGAGTTCTCTTGTTTGCTGTTTACATCAAGGTAGCTGGCCTGTGATTTGCGTTTGCGTATTCTCCTCTCTCCTCCATAGCTGTACTGGGATTGATTACAGAGACACCTTTTGCAGTCCAGCTTTATGTGGGCCTTTGAGGTTTAACTTAGGTCCTCTCACCTGCCCAACTGAGCCCTTCCCCCACATCACTTTTTTTTTTTTTTTTTAAATTTTAAGTACAACATCACTGTTTTCCCCAGGAATCTACAGAGATCAGAATAAATAACTTTTAGTATTGCAAAAAGTCTAATAAAATTTTATGTTTTTGATATGGTAGTGCACATCTTTAATTTCAGCCTTTGGGAGGCCAATTCAGGAGGATCTGAGTTTAGGGTCATCCTATTCTACACATTGAGTTCTGTGTCAGCCAGGGCTACATATAGCTATATAGGAGAAATCTTCTCTCTAAAGTAAAAGAACTCCCCCTGCCAGTGTGTGTGTGTGTGTGTGTGTGTGTGTGTGTGTATCTCAACAGAAGTATGTAGACAAACTGTTGCCTATCTTTTTTTTTTTTTTAACTGGTAACATGTAGACTCAAGTCTTTGGGCCTGGTTTCCATCACTCACTAACTCATAGTTAATGTCAGAATGTTTGCCTAGTATGTGAGAGTGTAATGGGTTTAATTCCTCAGTCTGTGGAATTTTTTTTTTTTATGTTGAGAACTTGGCATTGAATTAATTTTTAAGTCTAAAAATTTGAGAATTCTGATTAGCCTTTACTTAATCTGACTAGCAAAGTACCAGTGTACTTGGTACAAAAAACTCTTTAAGAACATGGAATCCTGCCGGGCAGTGCTGGCGCCTGCCTTTAATTCCCAGCACTTGGGAGGCAGAGGCAGGCGGATTTCTGAGTTCGAGGCCAGCCTGGTCTAGAGTGAGTTCGAGGACAGCCAGGGCTATACAGAGAAACCCTGTCTCGAAAAACAAAACAAAACCCCAAACAAAGAAACAAGCAAACAAAAACGAGCACGGAATCCATGGAGAATAAGTTTTTTCACAGAAAGGTTTGAAACCACTGATAAATTTTGTAATCTCCTTGACAACTTAAAGAAAGGAACTGGTATTTCTTTGCTGGTAGACATCTTATCATCCTACTTAAACTGCATAATAAATCTCTGAAGTGGATATTGAAGTGGATACTGGTTGTCTTAGTTTGCTAATGTTAAGATACAGTAACAGACATTATCACAGTTTAGGGAAGAAAGGGTTTCTTTCTCCTTACAACTCTCAGCTCACACTCCCATCACCGAAGGAAGTCAAGGCAGGAACCTGCAGGCAGGAACTGAAACAGGAACTCAGAGAAGCATGCCTTCCTTCTCCTGGCTTGCTTAGTCTGTTTTCTTATACAGCTCAGGACCACCTGCCCAAGGGTGACATCTGCCCACCTACATCAGTCACTAATCAAGAAAATACATTATAGATTTACCTACAGGCATTCTGAATGGAGGTATTGTTTCCAATGCTCCTCTTCCTAGATAGTTTTAGCTTGTATCAGGTTGACAAAATAACAAACCCACAACAAGGGCAATTAGTATCACTATCACAATATAAAACATTCCAGTTTTTGAAAGCCTACAGTCTTAAATAGTTCACATTAAAAGTTCAATCTCTTTTATATATCATTTTTCAAAGTTTTAATCTCTCTAAAATATCCAGAGCTTCTCTAAAATATCCACTTTTTCTCAGATTCCTAAGTCTGTCAGATTTCTGTCCCTAATTTTTTTTTTTTTTTTTTTTTTT
>NW_022196898.1:53784494-53806817 GCF_008632895.1 Mastomys coucha | reverse complement strand
CAGGGTTTCTCTGTGTAGTCCTGGCTGTCCTGGAACTCACTTTGTAGACCAGGCTGGCCTCGAACTCACAGAGATCCACCTGCCTCTGCCTGGCATTAAAGGTGTACACTACTACCACCTTTAAAAAGACTACTGATTCTTTTTCTTAATTTACATTACTACAGATACTTTATTTACATTCTAAATTTTGTCCCCCTTCCAGCCCCCTTTGCAGAGTTCTTTCCCATCTCCCACCCCATTCCCCTGACCCCTGAAGGCCCCCCTCCCCAATCTTCACCCTCCCTGAGGCATCAAGTCTCTATAGGATTAGGCACATCCTCTCCCACTGAGGCCAAAAAAGGCAATCCTCTGCTATATATGAGGGGGCTTGGGGGTCTGGGGGAGTTGGAGTTGGTTCAGACCAGCCCGTGTATACTCTTTGGTTGGTGGTTTAGTCTCTGGGAGCTCCCAGGGGTTCAGGTTAGTTGACACTGTTGGTCTTTTTATGGGGTTGTCATCCCCTTTAGTTCTTTCAATCCTTTCCCTAACTATTCCATAGGGGTCCCCAACCTGAGTTCAGTGCTTGGCTGTGAGTATCTGTCTCAGTCAGCTGCTAGTAGAGCCTCTCAGAGGACAGCCATGCTAGGCTTCTGTCTGCAAGCACAGTATAGCATCAGTAATAGTGTCAGGGTTTCGTGCTCACCCATGGGATGGATCCCAAGTTGGGCTGGTCACTGATCAGCCATTTGTTCAGTCTCAGATCCATTTTTGTCCTTGCATTTCTTTTAGGAACAATTTTGGGTCAGAAAATTTGATGGTGGGTTGGTATCCCCATCTCTCCACAGGAGGCCCTGTCTACTACTGGAGGTAGTCTCTTGAGGTTCCATATCTCCACTGTTGAGTATTTCTGGTAAGCATCCAAAATATATAAAAAACTCAAG
Source organism: Mastomys coucha (assembly GCF_008632895.1). Taxonomy (NCBI): domain Eukaryota; kingdom Metazoa; phylum Chordata; class Mammalia; order Rodentia; family Muridae; genus Mastomys; species Mastomys coucha. The sequence continues at coordinate 53,805,897 of NW_022196898.1, read as the reverse complement.
AAGTTAGACTCCATAAAAACCAAATAACCCAATTAAAAAAATAGGATACAGAGCTAAACAGAGAATTCTCAACAGAGGAATCTCAAATGGCTGAGAAATACTTAAAGAAATGTTCAGCATCCTTAGATGTCAGGGAAATGCAAATCAAAATGACTGGGAGATTCCACCTTACACCAATCAGAATGGTAAAAAACACTGACTGCTTTTCTAGAGGTCCTGATTCAATTCCCACAATGGCTCACAACCATCTATAATGGGATCTGATGCCCTCTTTTGTTGTGTCTGAAGACAGTGACAATGTACTCACAAATATAAAATAAATAAATATAAAAACAAAAAACCTCAAGTGACAGCACATGCTGGTGAGGATGTGGAGAAAGAGGAACAAACACTTCTCCATAGCTGGTCGGATTGCAGACTGGTACAACCACTGTTGTATCATTGGTTCCTGGCAGTCCTCAGGAAATAGCTTCTTCCTAAACACCCAGCTACACTGCTCCTGGGCATATGCCCAGAAGATGCTTCATCATACCACACGGACATGTGCTACACTATATTCATAGCAGCATTATTTGTAATGGCTAGAAACTGGAAGCAATCCAGATGTCCCTCAACTGAAGAATGGATGCAGAAAATGTGGTTCATTTATACAACAGAGTACTATTCAGTTTTTAAAAACAAGGATATCATGAATTTTGCAGGATGGATAGAACTAGAAAATATCCTGAGCGAGATAACCCAGAGCCAAAATGACACGCATGGTATGTACTCACTGATAGTGGCTATTAGCCAAAAAAGTGCAGAATACCCAGGATACACCTCACAGACCCTAAGAAGTTAAACAAGAAGGAAGGCCCAAGTGAGGATGCTTCAGTCTCACTTAGATTCTTAACATAAAATAACATACAAATGCCCCCAGTAGCATCTTTCTTCCCTTTGAAATGTCAAGTCAGGCCTCCATCATCTGCTTTGCTCTTAGCTCTTAGCTCTTCCAGATGAACAGCTCACCAAATTTTGAACACTCAGTGGCTTTTCTAATCCAAAGTTCTGAATTTCTTTTTGCAGTCTTCCCAAAAATACAAGGTTCTCTCTACCACAGCAGTACCCTGTGATCTCATAGCAATTTCTGTCTTAGATTTGTATTACTGTGAGAGAGCCCATGACCAAAAGTGATTAGGAAAGGCGTTTCTTTCAGCTTACAACTCTCAGCTCACACTCCATCACTGAGGGAAGTCAGGATAGGAACCTGAGGCTAGAACTGAAGCCACTGAGGAACACTGCTTACTGGCTTGCTCCTCCTGGATGGCACAGCCCCCCCCACACCCCCATAGACTGGAACCACCCACATCCATCATTAATCAAAATATCCTACAGAATTGCCTATAGTGAGCCTGTATGGAGGTATGTTCTCAATTGAGATTTCTCTTTACAGATAACTCTAGCTTGTGTCACGTTGAAAAGAACAATAACAAAAACAAAACAAAACAACCAATCAAGCATTGTTATTGTCCGGATCTTATAAGTGATTAAAATAAAGGTAGTTGTGTGCTTTATGAAAATTCACACAGCTCTAAGTTCTATTATGCTAATACCAAGCTTCCCAAAAGATCAGTAGCATAAGGCAAAAAATTAGATGCTCGGTAATTGTTTATGTCCTGCTTAAAAACACGAATGAAGGACTTAGTTACAAGGAACTGTCTCTGTACCAGTTATCTGTTCTTTAGTAAATGACACCATTTTCCTCTTAGGTCTAGAAAGTCTAGAAACTTTCTTCAGAAATGACTACTAAGTCAGGCTGGAGAGGTGGCTCAGCTATTAAAAGCATTGCTGCTCTTCCAGAGGACCTGGGTTCCATTCCCAGCATGTACATGATTCCTCTCAACCAGCTGTTCGTCCAGTTTCAGGGGCTCTGATGTCCTCTTCTGACTTTTGTGTGAACTACATGCATGTGGTACATGTACCTGCATGCAGACAAAACACTCGTACATATTATAAATAAATATATGAAAAATGAAAAAAGTTGCTTCAGCTTTTTTTCTTTTATCCCCCTCCTCAGTGAGACTTAAATTACTTATAATAAAACGCTCTTTACAACTTCTGAGGGCAGTGAAGATCAGATACTTTCTTTTTACTTTTTTATTTATTATTCTCTCATACAATACATCTCTACTGAAGTTTCCTCTTCTTCTCCTCACACCTCCCACCCACCTTCAGATCCACTGCTCATTCAGAAAAGAGCAGGCCTTCCAGGGAGACCAACCCAACATGGCATAACAAATATAAGTTTACCATTATTTCCAATCTTAAGGAATGGATGTCCACCTAGAAATTAAAATAAGTTGATAGAGGGAAGTTGGAGAAGTGAAGGGATATTAATAGAGGATTTACTGTAGGAGAATACTTGGCACGTGAGAGAGTTGCTTTTCTAGATGTAGGTAAATCATTTATTTTCACAAAGCAGAAATGAAAATGATGAAATGTCTGCCTTGAGGAGGTAGGTTAATGTTGAAGGAGGTGCATGCCCTGTATGGGCTGCTGTAGCTCACTGAGGACCTTCAGAGAGATGATGATGCGTCTGCCATCGTTTGTACTAATGCTAATTACCATCTCTCTGGGAGTACAGTAAGCCTAGACAGAATGAGAAAGTTTGTTTTGGAAAGAAAAAAATATTTAAATTTATTTATTTCTTTTGCCAGAGACTAACAAAATTTGATAGGCTTCTTAAAAAAGATAACTTTATATAATGGTTTTATTTTGAATATTGTCAGTTTTTTCTATTAATGTTTAATGGATTTTTTAAAAAAAGATTTATTTGTTTATTTCATGTAGATGAGTACATTGTCACTACCTTCAAACAGACCAGAAGAGGGCATCAGATCCCATTACAGATGGTTGTGAACCACCATGTGGTTGCTAGGAATTTAACTCAGGACCTCTGGAAAAGCAGTCAACTGTTGATGGCTGTTAACCACTGAGCCATCTCTCCAGTTGTTTTATGAATGTTAATGAAGTAATTTGTGAGTTTATTTCTGTTTTTTCTTTTTCTTTTTTTAAAGATTTATTTATTATTATGAATAAGTACATTGTAGCTGTCTTCAGATGCACCAGAAGAGGGCGTCAGATTTCATTACAGGTGGTTGTGAGCCACCATGTGGTTGCTGGGATTTGAACTCATGACCTTTGGGAGAGCAGTCAGTGCTCTTACCCAGTGAGCCACTGAGTCATCTTACCAGCCCTATTTCTGATCTGCTTTTTAGATCCTAGTATTTGCAATTAAAAAAAAAATCTTCCTAGACATGTGTGGCGGTGCATGCCTTTAATCCCAGCATTTTTGCATATGATGTCTGTAGAGATGGATTTCTGTGAGTCAATCTAGTCTGTAGAGTGCCAGGTGCACAGTATACAGGTCTGTCTCAGAAAATGAACAAAACAAAAGGACCTTTGCTTTTGTTTGTAATTCTTAAAAAAAAAAAGAAAGAAAGAAAGAAAGAAAAACAACTTTGCTAGTATAGGCTATTTTATTCTAAGTTTTTTCACTTTACTCCTATGGTTTAATAATGCTACATAGCTTTCTGGTATGAAGTTTTCATTCTTCAGAAAGTATTTCACATGTAAATTCAAGTACCATTTTCTATATATCTATAGATATATATCTGAATTTTAATAGTGCAGCTTTCATAAGTTTAATTAATGTAAGAATGTCACTAATTTATAGAAAATTGTGGGCAAGTAATGTGGGAGAGGACTCTTTTTCTTTTCTTTTCTTTTTTTTTTTTTCCCGAGTCAGGGTTTCTCTGTGTAGCCCTGGCTGTCCTGGAACTCACTCTGTAGACCAGGCTGGCCTCAAACTCAGAAATCCGCCTGTCTCTGCCTCCCAAGTGCTGGGATTAAAGGGAGAGGACTCTTAAGATCTGCTTTTCTCTGTGTGTTAGATGCATGTGGTTTCTTTTGCATCCCTGTGATCAGAAGCTCAGAGCTGTCCATGCCGGGGAACTAGTGCTCTTCCACTGTCTGTTGCCAGGCAAGCATGGTGAGACTGTGCTAAGTCCTCCTCCAAACACTCTTGTGCCTTTTGATACTTAGTTCCAAAACTCAGGACAGACTTCAGCAGTAAAATATACCTTGACAAAATTAGTCTTTTGGTCAAATGTTAGACTTTTTACACAGACTATCAGTATTATAATTCAATAGCCTTATAGCTCCAGCCTGTGTTTGGAGCCATGGGTAAGTACAGTTTTAGAAGCTGTGTTGTCCCATTGTTCGCATTGTGCCATAGACTTGGACTGCTGTCACCAAGCTTGAGCTCCTGTCACCACTCAGTACCATCTGCTTACGTGTATATGTAAGGAATAGTACGCCTTAGATAATGACTACAAAGAGACATTTCTTTATTGTCTTCTTAGCTGGCTCTGTTTAGGTTCATGTATTTTGGGCTGAGTTTTCACTCCTTAGACCTTTAGTCGTAATACTGTCTTGACTATTGTTTAGTATCCTGTGTGTTGACATGCAGAAGATGGGAATGTGAATACTTTTTTAAAAAGTGCCTAAGTTGGAAAAAGTTATTTAAAAAAAAATCAAATACTCATAAAAGAATTATCTTTACATGATGAACCATCGTCCCTTCCCTTCCATCCTGTGGTTAATTTTCAGTGTATTAAATCAGGTTTTTAGTCCTATAAGCCACAGCATTTTGTATAGCAAACCATAAAAAGTGTCTGTTGTTAAGGGGAGAGAGCAGATGAGCAGTGCTGATGGGGTTTTCATGGCCATATGTATGAGGTATGTGTTAGTGTAGAGTACAGCAGACAAAGAAGTAAGAAAGTTCTTAAATTGTTACTCCAAATCATGGGGTTATGGACAGTTATTTACAGGGTCTCATGATGTAGCCTACAGTGGCCTGAATTGTGAGTCCAGTCATGCACTCCACCATCCCTGGCTTATTACATTCCTTTAACCTTTGATTTTAGGAGCTTTACACATTACACTGTTTATGTATTTTATATTCAGAAAATAAAAGCTCTAATATGAATTTTATTAGTGTATGAAATAAATTTAAAGAAAATACTCAGATAGTATTAAACACTGCATAATTTAATAAATATAGCATTTGAAGTAGAATTATGAGAATTTTTATATGATTAGAATTTGTGGTAAAACTAAGCGGGAGCTTTCTAGTTTCTGAATGTGGGGAATGAGAGATCTGGAAAAGGTCTGAAGTATTTATGATAGCATGCTTTGGAAACTTTTATCATTGTAATTGCCCAGTTATATTGATTTTTCACCACTTTATAGGTAATTGTTAATAACAGAATTTAATTTTATTCCCCTAAGTGGTATGCTAAGTCTCACTTTGTGTCAATTCATAATGTGTCTGTGACCAACAGAAAGAATACTGGGCAAAAAATTTGCATGTAATACTTGGGTAGGTGGGGTTTGTGTGTGTGTGTGTGGGGGGGGGTGGTTCGAGACAGGGTTTCTCTGTGTAGCCTTGGCTATCCTGGAACTCACTCTGTAGACCAACCTGGCCTCAAACTCAGAAATCTTCTGTCTTTGCCTCCCAAGTGCTGGGATTAAAAGCGTGCACCACCACTGGCCCGGCTGGGTAGGTGTTTTTAACTTCCTTCATTTTCACTTTTCTCATCTGCAAAATGGGAATATAAATGGTCTCTAAACTTTAGGTGTGTCTAAAAGTTAAATAAGTATGCCTGGCATATGGAAAGCCCTTAAACTTTACTACCACTATTGTTATTACTAAAATTAGCAATAATGCCTCTCAGACACTAGAGTAGATGTCTAGAGACTGGAGTTGTCTGTGTGTGCACAGACATGAAGCCAGAGGTCAGTATCAGGTGCCTCCCTTGTTTATTTTCAACAGTGTCTCGTTACTGAACCCAGAGCTCACTGATTCAGCTAACCTTTCAAGCCAGTGAGTTTCAGGTCTCACTATGCTGTGCTGAGATTACAAATGCTGACTGCTGCATGCGTTCAGCTTTTGCATGGGGATCTGAGCTTAGCTCTCCATGCTGGCAATGCAAGGACTTTACCAGCTTGGCTGTATTCCCAGGCATTCCCCATTAGTTGAGTAGGACAGTTAGCAGTTACATTTAGGCAGGTTAAGTTTTTAAAATTAATGTATAAAATGTATCTTTGACATTCATATCTTAATATTTTAGAACTAAAGTAACATGGAAAATCTGTAACACAGTATAGGCAGAGTGCTGGGTTTGTGTGTTTAAGTACTCATTCTCTGAATATGATCTAGGGTAGAGCCAGGAAAGCCAGCTGGTGTTCCTCAGGTGGTAGTTATATGATACTCTTCCAGTTGTTTTCTTTTCATGGTTTTCATTTTAGAATTAAATGTATGTGTTGAAGCTAAGGAGAGAGAGGTATTCATTGTGTTGCTTTGATTGGTCTATATTTTGGGATTTTTCTGCCTCAGCCTCCCAAGTTATCATGATTGTAGACACAAGCCACCATATCCCAGCAGGTTGTTTTATTTTTGAAGCTGTAGAAATAAAAGTGGACATTTTACATTCACTAATAAAAATTAATGATGCCAACTTCTCATTGTATATTCATTTTGACCTTGTAAATTCATTAAATGTACACAGATTATATGGCTCAAACTTGGGTTTTAGCAGATTTATTTTGAGAAATGAAGTGTTGCTGGAGGAGATGTATCTTAGTGTAGGATACTTGTGGAGCATGCACTAAGTCCTGAGTTTGATCCATCCCTACGTCATTAGGAAAAAAACAGAAGAAAAGAAGAAAACAGAGCATACCAGTGAGGCATAGAGATAGTGAAAATTTGCTTTCTGTGTATATGTGATTTATATAGGAAAAGTAGGGCTTACTTTCTGCCCCAGAGGGCTAAGTTTTCTGCCATCAAGAGTGGATTCAGCCAGGTGGTGGTGGTGCACGCCTTTAATCCCAGCACTTGGGAGGCAGAGGCAGGCAGATTTCTGAGTTCGAGGCCAGCCTGGTCTACAGAGTGAGTTCCAGGACAGCCAGGGCTGTACAGAGAAACCCTGTCTCGAAACAAACAAAACAAAACAAAACAAACAAAAAAAGAGTGGATTCAGAGAGCTAAAAGAAAACAAAGAAAAAACCCTTTAACTTTACCTTCTAGCCTGTTAATATTTTGGTGTACAGCATTCTCCAAATTATTTAATGTAGCTCTTCTGTCAAGTCAAATATGTAATATTTCATGTTTCCCTTTTCATAACAAATGAACATACTTTAACTTCCTATTTAATCGGCAATAACATAGATACATAACTGCTATTTAAATGATTCCCTATAGCATCCTGCTTTTTTTTTTTTTTTTTTTTTTTATTAAAAGTTGTTCAGTGAATATTCTGGTCAGTTTTTCCCTCATGCATCTTAACTTACGTCCTCAGGATAGTTTTAAAAAATAAGAATTGTTTATTGTATATATTTTAATATTTTTAGTACATATGATGTAGAAAATCAAAGTTCCTTTCTCCAAAGACAATCACCATTAGAGTGTTTGTTCAGCACTTTCTTTCTTTTTTTTAAAAAAAAAAATTATTTATTATTACATGTAAGTACACTGTAGCTGTCTTCAGACACACCAGAAGAGGGCATCAAATCTCATTACAGATGGTTGTGAGCTACCATGTGGTTGCTGGGATTTGAACTCAGGACCTTTAGGAGAGCAGTCAGTGCTCTTAACCTCTGAGCCATCTCTCCAGCCCTGTTCAGTACTTTCTTATGTGTATTAAACATAGTTTATACACTATATTCTTGAAACGGAAAAGGAGACTGTGGCTTCACTGTAGGCAAGTGCTTGCTTGTTGAAGGTATGTTGGTGATGTTTTCATTCCATGTGCATAATTCTTACTCTTTAAAGTAGTATGTCCCTTCTTCTGCTGAAGGATCTTTTGTTTCCTACCTCTTTGTTTGCTTGTGTCTGTCTCATAAATTCCTGATTGTGATAAAGTCACTGGATCACTTAAGAATTGAAAATGCTTTATATGTTCATTTTTCTGTTATTTCATTCTTTTGGTATTGGCACCAGATTTTAATTGCAGTATTTTTGTAGTCCTTTAAATAAAGAAATAGAAAATATTTGGTGTATGTGGAGGTGTGCCTGTATAATTTTCATGTACAGCTTAATTGGGCTCTAGTTTTAAAAATTACTTTTAAGCTGTGAGTGTGTATGTGTGTATGAGAGAGGGGGGGGGAGAGGGAGGGGGAGGGAGAGTATGTGTATGTATTATATACCAGACTAGAATAATACATGTATTTAATAACATTTTAGTGCCTGGCCATAATTCAGAACTCTAAAGCTACCACTGAGTTTGCTATCTGTATTATAAAGTACTTGTAAGCACAGTAAGTAAATAAAAAGGCTGTGTACTCTTGAGAGTACCTGAAAGCAAACATACTGTCTTGTTATACCTTTTAATCTTTAGTTTATTGATTGAAGAACTGTGAACTTACATTGTCAAGATAGATGTATCCTCCTCTCTCTTTTCTGGTGAAGTATTTATTTTAGGCATCTTATACTATCCTGTTTTGGCTTATTTATAGAGTTATTGATGTATTACCTACACTTTCTTAAGGTTTACAATCTAATAAATCAACCTATACCAGAATAGAATTACCTTAGGTGATATTTGTGACTCAGTATTTTTTATATAATCTTTTTTGTTTGTTTGTTTTTGTTTTTTGGTTTTTTTGATACAAGGTTTCTCTGTGTAGCCCTGGCTGTCCTGGAACTCACTCTGTAGACCAAGCTGGCCTCTAACTCAGAAATCCGCCTGCCTTTGCATCCCAAGTGCTGGGATTAAAGGCGTGTGCCACCACCGCCCAGTTATACAATCTTAATATAATTAATACTATGCTAGATTCAAGCAGGTTTCTTTATGGAAAATCAGTAAACATTTCAAAAAACTATATTTTAGTTTTTAAAATAAAATTTTTTTTAAAATATTTATTTATTATTATAATTAAGTACACTGTAGCTGTCTTCAGATGCACCAGAAGAGGGCGTCAGATCTCATTATGGATGGTTGTGAGCCACCATGTGGTTGCTGGGATTTGAATTCATGACCTTCGGAAGAGCAGTCAGTGCTCTTACCCGCTGAGCCATCTCACCAGCCCCCATTAAAAATGTTTTTAGTTTTTAAAAATATACTCATTTCTTTCATATTCATTTCTCATACAGAAGAAAATTTAGCTACTTGTACCATTTTTAAATATTTTGAATGTTAGTTCTGATTCTTTTAATAATTACATTACCTACAATCTTCCTTCCTTTTTTTGCACTTTTGGAAGTGTCTCTTTATGTAGATAAGGGTGGCCCTGAACTCACAAAAGATCTAGCTGGCTCTGCTTTCTAAGTGTTGGGACTAGAGGTGTGTGCCACTATGTCCCAGCCTGTGGAAGTCTTTTAAAAAAGACACCCTCAAGTGCCTTTTTAAAAGCTGATCTCAGTGGCACACACTCCCCTGTAATCCCAGCACTCAAGAGATACAGGTAATTAATTGTTCAGCCATCAGGAGAGAAGCTTCCTTCTGCACCAGATGGGAACAGATATAGAAACCCTCAGCCAGACATTACAGAGTGAGGGACCATGGAACACTCAGCCCTAAATGGGATATCTCCATCAAATCCCTGTCCTCGGAGCTCAGGGAACCCTGCAGAAGAGGAGAAAGAAAGAGTGTAAGACCTAAGGAGATGGAAGATACCAAGCAAACAAGGCTCTCTAAATGAACATGAGCAAAGCTCATATGAACTCACAGAGACAAAAGCAGAATGCACAGTTCTGTACCAGGTCCTCTGTGCTTATATTATGGCTTCCAGGAGTGTGTGAACAGGTGGGTCTCTTTATTTTGTGCCTTCTCTTGGACTTTTTTCCTTTGTTGGTTTGTCTTGTCCAACATCAACGTGATAGTTTTTGTTTTATCTTATTATAATTTATTTTGTTATATATTTCTTAAAAAAATGAATGAATGAATGAATGAAGGACAGACAGACAGACTGACTGATCAATCGACCTAGCCACTAGGGTAAAGGTTAACAACTGAACTGTTATAATCCTGTTGGGAGAGGTAAAATCAGTTTTCTCCAATGGAGTGACACTGGGTATATCAACCACTACAGGGCAGGCCTCATGTTCAGCATAGTTGATCAACATATTATGGACTCTGCAGTTGGGGTGTGTGTGTGTGTGTGTGTCTGTGTGTCTGTGTGTCTGTGTGTCTGTGTCTGCTTTCATTTGGTTAGTTGGGTGGTTTTTGTTTGTTTTGGGGTGCTGTTTTGTTTTGCTCTCTTGGTTGTGTTGTATTGGGTTAAAGTTGGGTGGATAAGAAAGGGGAGAGGATCTGGAGGGATTTGGGGGAGGGGAAGAATATGGTCAAAATATAAAGTTAAAAATTATTTTAAATAATAAAAAGTATAATAAAAAAGAACTTTCAAATAAATTCACATACCAAGGTGGGGGAGGGGCAAGAGGAATGAAAGTTTGAGGCTAGTCATTAAGTAATGATCTTGCTATATTTTATTTAAAAAGTGAGATTTTAATTACTCTTAGTGTTCTGGCATGTTCACACCTAGAATAAAGGCTGGTTGTAATAAATCTGCAATTCATTATGTACACTCGCCCCTCCACAGTTCAGACAGAATTGCTCTCAGTACTACTAGACTTTCTTGGAATTGAGTGGTTACTAGGTTAATTAGGTTCATTATAGAAAAACTGATCTTGGAACTAGAGAGATGGCTTGTTGATTAAGAGCAAGCAATGCTCTTCAAGAGGACCTGGGTTTGGTTCCCAGCATTCACATTGGGCAGTTCACAAACTGTAACAAGAACTCCAAGGCACCTGACCCCTCTGACCTCAACGGGTACCTGTGTCAGGTGCACATAATCACACACAGTACACATAGTTAAAACTAATAAAAGCAAATTCTTCTTTTGAAAAAAGCCCATCTTGATTGTGTTAGTGCGTTTGCCAAAGTGAAAACATCCATTTCCCTGATAATAATTTTTTGTTTTGTTTTTGTTTTTTTTGGTCTGGTCTTGTTTTGCTTTTTGAGACGAGTCTCTCTGTGTTGCCTTCAGCGTCTGCCATGCCCTCCCAAGTCACTGAGGGCTTGCTACTCTGCTCAGCTAGTAGTATCTTAATGGAATGGTTATAAAAAATTACCATCGTAATTGTGAATTTATAGGCTGAAATTTACTATTTAACCAAGTTGAAGATTCATGCTTTGGCACAAGATATAGCTTTCGTGAATTTTAAGTATTTATACAAAGCTGCTTTTTTTATCTTAGCATCACAGTTACAAATGACAACTTTTGCTTGAGAATTCATTCATTATGACTTCAGACCTCCCACCAAACCATGGGTAGCTTTACTACAGCTCTTAACCTCTGACTGCCTACTTTGTTTGCTGAAGACTGAAGGGACAGTAAGATTGCAAACTAATTTAAATAGATAGTGCATGCAAAGAAGATATACAGTTTTAACTTAATTTCGAGTTAAAATATGTGAAGTTATTTTATAAATAATTATAAAAATTAGAATGTATGATGGACATTTGTATTTTATAAAACTTAAAATATTTCTATTTTCTTATTCCTCTTCCATTTATTCTTGCCTTATTAAGTATTGCGATAAGTCAATATCCATAGGACTTTAATTAGTCATGGCCACATAATAACAAGGATTATTTAATGAGTATTTCAGAGAATATGTCTCCATGGCTTGTAGAAATTGGGAGATTTCATTTTTATGTTTTGTACTCTTAACTAAAAATAGGTTGTCTTTCAGGAAAATATCAAGTATTCATAATATATAGAAGCCCATTTTTACTCTCATTTTGTTTGCCCTTTTAATAATAATTTCTCAGTTTAAGCACTAAAGCAATATGGAAAAATTTAAATCAATTTAGAAAGGTTAATTTTTATGAAGTAATTGTAGAAGCAGTAAGTACAGATAATCAAAAAGTATAGAAGATTACAAGTAAAATAAAATGGTTATTGATTTGTTATGTGTCCTTAGAGAAACTTCTGTTAAAACATATACTTTTTTAAACTTTCAATTATTATTATGAGTATTTTGCCTGCATGTATGTCCATGTACTACATGTATGTTGTGCCCAGAAGAGGGCATCAGATCTCTTGGGACTGAAGTTACAGATGGTTGTGAGCTACCCTATGGGTTCAGAGAATCAAACCTGGTTACTCAGGAAGAACAGACAATGTTCTTAGCCACTGAAATATCTCTCTGGCTTCCAAAATATGCATTTAAATATTTTGTAATTTTACTTTAGTTTTTGAAAATGTAGGACAGCAAATCAGGGTCTTGTGGATCCTAGGCAAGACCATGGCCTTTTGAAAGAGGGGTCCCCTAGGCAGCTCAAAATGATCTCAAACCCAAGGTCCTCCTTTCTTAGCCTCCAAAATGCTGAGAATACAAGCATGTGTCACCATCCTCAGCTAACAGCTTTGTATATTCACAGGCTTCTAAAGTCAAGTATGAGCTGGGAATGTGGTATAATGGTACATGGCACATGCCCATGAACCCAGTAGTTAGGAGGCAGGAAAAACACCTTGAATTATGGGGTACATAGTGAGATCCTGTGTTTAAAAACAAAACAAAAGTACAGATAAAGTGAAATACCAAAAAGTATAAAACCTGAGGTAAGACAGTAATTTAAGCCCATGGTACCATGGTTTTCTTTAGCAAGCTATATGTAGTTATAGATAGGCAGCCGTTTTTATAATGCTTGTAATTCTCTTAAAAATGTACCATTGCAAACTTGATTATTTATTCCAGTATTGACTCATCTACAGTTTATAATTTATTCAGGCACTATACAGTCACTTTGTATTTAACAGTGGTCTCCTTAGATTATTATATAAAGTGGAGAGATTCATATTAACAAGTAATGTTAACCATAACATTGTAACTCTACTGTTTGTGCACATGTTTGTGGTACACACACACAGAGGTGGGGGGACATGGAAGAAGAGGAAAAAGAGAAACTTGTGAGTTAACATTTCATCTTTGTGAACTTCAGGGCTGGAGAGAGAGAAAAAGAAAGTGGGCATGCACACCTCAATTCAGCAGGAGACAGGAGGACTGGTGTCCCTGAACTCTTAGTATATAAGATTTGATAATGACAATAAGTGATTGTTACTGGTGTATGTTTCTTACACTCTACTCAGAGATTACATGTAAGGAGTAGAAATGTTCTGCACAGCATTCTAGTTACGCTTCCATTCAAAGACAAGTTGTCAAGTTTCTAGACTCTATCTGTGCTCTTCCTACTTAAATTATATGTGTTTACTATAAAAGAAGATGCCATGTTATGCTGGCAGCTGCCTCATATATCTCATGCTAACCTTAATTCTTGATTAATCTTTTATTGTGTTTGGTTTAATCTTTTATTTCATTCATCATAGCCCCAGAAACAATAAATAATCACATGTATGTGCATGTGCGCGCGCACACACACAACTATTACTACTATTTAGCTAAAGTGTGCAGTAGGTTATGACATCTTGGGCATGGGCAAGTGCACTATGATGTTTCACAGTGAAGGCTCCTAGTGACCTAATTTCTCATATCCCTGCCCTTAAATGACATACGACTACACATTATTTCCAGGGAAAATCAACATCATTTGTGTAGTACAAATTAGATAGACAAGATGGCTGATAAGACAGTATGATATTGAGGTTAACCACACAGATGCTAGAGCCAAACTGCTTGGATTATAATCGTGATTCTATGATTTATGTCTGTTCACTTTGGACAACTTAGTTAATTTCATTACCTAATATAAAATGAGGATAATGATCTCTACCTCATAGGAATGTTACAAGGATTGAAAACATAATAACACAAACAGTGTTCAAAACACTGTTTTGTACATGGTAAGTTGGCAATAAATAATGGTTACAGTTAATTTATTCCTTGTGATTCTCTAGCCTCAGCCTCCCTCATACTGAGACTCTGTACCACAGCAATCACCCTTTGTTCATATTCTTTTTTCTTTCTGTTTTAAACCATATTTTCTACTGTTTCTACCGGTTTCTTGTTCATTTTCACTGATAATATATTAATGCTTGCTTCAATAAATTAAACCAGGAAGTAGCAATTTTTCTCCCTAAAAGGTAGCAGGTACTATATATTTTAGACTTTTAGGGCCATGGGGTCTCTTGAGTATAGTAGACTTTCTATATCTGTACTTTCACCAACTGTGGATCCAACCAACAGTGGGCCAGAAACTTTTTGTAAGTTGTATCCTCTGAGAAACCTCAGTTTTGCTTCTTCAAGCCTTTGTGCAGTTTCGATGTTGCTTACACACATTATTGAGGATAACATCTTAAAATGAACTGCCTGTAAATGTTAACCACATTTACATAATTACTATATAGCAATACCAAGATGAGATTCCTGTTTGAATAACTGAGTACTGTAGCCTAACCAGGTTGACACAACTGTCAAACAGTTTAGTAAATATTTATTCATCACAAAGATGAACAAGTTTTGGAAATGATGAATAATGTAAGCAGAAAATTATGTTGGCTTGAAGAATAACAAAATAACAGAACTTAAGTCGAATTAACAGGTAGAATCCCGACACCCAGAATCAGAGGTGAGCAGGAACCAACATCTGTCCCAACTCTGGGAGTAACTGGGACCAGCGGGACTAGGCACACAGGAACTCTGCCAGCCCAGTGACTTGGGTTCCTTCCTGTCTGTCTGGGCTGGGGTCCAGAGCAGACCTTGGCCGCAAACTCTGCAGCCAGTCCCACAACACCCAGAGGAAGCTCCTCTCCTAGGCGCTCTGACACACCCAGGATCAGAGATAAATTGAAATCATGTAACTTTTCTCATCATAATGCAATAAAAGTTTAAAAAAAAAAAAACAGGTAGAATCCCTGAGAGGAACTAGAACAGGTGGGTGTGGGGACCTTGACTTCACTGTGCAAGTGGTTTTCTTCTATTTTTAAGGTGTACCATAGTCAAAATTAATGTACTTTATCCATATTTAAGCTCTAATTTCTTAAAGTTAAGCTTCCTGGGAAACTCAGTGTAATGGCCTTACTTTGATTTTAGGTCATATTTCCTTTGTTCAGTCCAGAGAAGGATACCTTGATTGACATTCACATCAAAACTGTATTTATGGAGATAAGGGTTGCTGTCCAATAGAGAATGAGAATACTGTTGTTGTCACGAAAAGGGGCAAGAGGGACAGTAGAGATTCAAAAAGAATGTAACTAAATTCACCTGCTCTTCCCCACAGAGGGGCAGCTGGTAAAGACCAAAACTAGGCCCAGAATATGTAAAATTCCACAAGCTCAGAAAATGAGCTGAGGTCTTCACAGACATCATTGAAACATGAAACTTTTGGGCCCTCTAAGCTTTCCAGAAATTATTCCTGTGCTTTAAGAACAAAGATTTTTGTTCTGTATTCATTTAAGTTGTAAGTGGTTCTTATATTTCCTAAAGTGCAAATTTGACTACAAACTGATAGGGAGAGGATAAAATATAGTACATGAGGAGTGTAGCTGAGGATTCCCCGTTGCCTGCTGCATTCCGAACACATGGCTTTGGCTTGTATTAGAACATGATTTGAGAGGTGTAAGTCTGTACACTGAAGAAATTCAAACACCTCACTTCTTCCTTCAGTTTGCCAGTTTCCCTGTGTCTTCCTAATTCTCCTCTCTCTGAGTTTTCTTTGGGGAATTTTGTTAAGAAATGATGAAGGCTTTTATAGACAGCGGAAATAGAGTCAAAAAAGAGTAAACAGTTGAAAATGGTGTTTTCGAAAGTAAAATTTGTAGAAGTAGCTTAGCTGCCAGTCTCACGGATTGTAAGTTTTCTAGCTTTCAGGACTTCCAGAAATATGTACGACAAGTGAGAGGATGGCTTCTGATGTGGGGACAGGTTCATGAGACTTGAGGACAAAAGATGATAGTGACTGGATTTGGTATATCAAGGTAACTCAGCCAGAAAGACAAACATTTCATATTCTTTCTTTCTGTGGATCCTAGCTCTGGAGATATGTTTAAATACTGAGGAATTTTTCCTTATCAGTTGTGAGTGTGTGACATTATTAATTAGTCTCTCTAATTCATACTGTGTTGAGAATTTGCTCTTCAGTGAAAATATTTAGTGTCCAGGACTAAGGTTATGTATAAATCCCTTTATAGTCCTTATTCTTAAGATGTATATAATAACAATGTCACTACTCATTGGTGATAGTTTCCATTTAGTAGAGCTTACATTTGTATGCTTAAACTTTGCCATTTTTTAATTGATTTAAGTTTTATTGCATTATGATGAGAAAAGATACATAATTTCAATTTATCTGAATTTGTTAACATTTAAAAACATATTTTAAGTAAATAGAATTATACCACATTCTTGTTTCCCTTTTGTATCCCAGCTTCTTCCAGAGACTCCCCTTCAAAACCTGCAATACCTTTTGGGTTTTTTTTTTTTTTTTGTCATACTCTTTAAAATTTATAAAATATTCTTACAATAAAAATGAGTATTATAAAAATTGTTTGATATAAAACAACAATCAATTGAACAGTCTTATGTAGATGCTTGACTATAGTAATACTAAAAATACATACATTTGTCTCAATATAAATTTGAAATAACTGCAAACATTAACTGTATATTTTAAAACAATACATTACTATTAGTATTTTTTAAGTGAATAAAAGTAGATAAAGTCTTTTTGTTTCTCGGTTTTGTTTTTAGTAGAGCTTAAAGTCTTGGCTCTTACTGTGGTACAAGCCCAAAATAAGAACAATTTTTAGACATTGGGTTTCATTGTAATAAGGCTGTACTTCAATGACCCTCACATCACCAAAGGATTTTACCTCCATCGTAGCTAAGCTGAGAGTTGATAGTTCTGCTGGGCCAACGAATGAATTGTAGGCACAATTTTTGGATACAGATTTCTTGCTATGGTCAAAGCTATTTGACTTGAGTGATTGTCATCATTCTCAGCCCACAGAGAACAGGTTACATTCGTTTAAGAAATGGTGCATGTAAGATGGTCTATCAATGAAGTCATTCACCAACTGTTTCAATGAACAGTGGTTCTGCTTGGAGAATGGCACAGACATTAGGAGAGGGTAAGAGTCTGGTTCATTGGCTGTGGTGATTTTGAAAAGCATTCATCTCAGAGAAAGAGTAACTTACAAAGTCATCTTCTTCAAACTTGATACGATAGTTACCAACATCAAGCAAAGCATTCAGTCTCACTCTTTTTTGTTCTCTTACAAGCCACCTCCCAAGTTAACTGTCTACTTTCTTTTGGCTGTGTAAACTTGTGAAATATGAAAGCTGTTCTGAAAACCATAGTATAGTGTTAAAACATCAAATAAACAATCCTACTAATAGAGAGGCTGAGATAGGAGAAGCCTGACTTCAAGATCATTATGTGGAACCCAGCAAGACACTGTCATGTACAAACAAGCAGAAAGTATATATGGATTGTACAATATTGGACCTATTTCTCCAATTACCAAGTTAGAGAGACTACTGGATGACAGCCAGCAAATTTCTAATTCCTCATATGTTTGGATTTCAGTCGAGTAGGATATGTTGGTAATATTAATTTTCATATTAAGGTAGTAAGAAAACTAATTGTTACTTCCTATTATTTTTGTTATTAGACGTGGAATTAGGTTTGTGTGGGTTTGTTGAAAGATTACTTTCTTGCTTCTTCTAGAGTGTAGTTTTGCTCCTTATGTTGGTGTTTTCCATCATTTATCCTTTGTAGGGCTGGATTTGTGGAAAGATATTGTGTAAATTTTGTTTTGTCATGGAATATCTTGGTTTCTCCATCTATGGTAGTTGAGAGTTTTGCTGGGTATAGTAGCCTGGGCTGGCATTTGTTTTCTTTTAGGGTCTGTATGACATCTGCCCAGGATCTTCTGGCTTTCATAGTCTCTGGTGAGAAGTCTGGTGTAATTCTGATAGGCCTGCCTTTATATGTTATTTGGCCTTTTTCCCTTATTACTTTTAATATTCTTTCTTTGTTTAATGCATTTGGTGCATTTTTTGATTATTATGTGTTGGGAGGAATTTCTTTTCTGGTCCAGTCTATTTGGAGTTCTGTAGGCTTATTGTTATGTTCATGGGCATCTCTTTCTTTAGGTTAGGGAAGTTTCCTTCTATAATTTTGTTGAAGATATTTATTGGCCCTTTAAGTTGGGAGTCTTGACACTCTTCTATACCTATTATCCTTAGGTTTGGTCTTCTCATTGTGTCCTGGATTTCCTGGATGTTTTGGGTTAGGAGCTTTTTGTTCTTTGCATTTTCTTTGACTGTTGTGTCAATGTTTTCTATGGTGTCTTCTGCCCCTGAGATTCTGTCTTCTATCTCTTGCATTCTGTTGGTGATGCTTGCATCTATGGCTCCTGATCTCTTTCCTCGGTTTCCTACCTCCATGATTTCTTTATTGTTTCTATTAACATTTTTAGACCCTGGATGGTTTTGTTCATTTCCTTCACCTGTTCAATTGTGTTTTCCTGTAGTTCTTTAAGGGATTTTTGTCTTTCTTCTTTAAGGGCTTCTAGCTGTTTACCTGTGTTCTGTATTTCTTTGAGGGAGTTATTTATGTCCTTCTTAAAGTACTGTATCAGCAGTGAAAAGTGATTTTAGGTCTGAATCTTGCTTTTCTGGTGTGATGGTATGTCAGGACTTGCTATGGTTGGAGAATTGGGTTCTGATGATGCCAAGTAACCTTGGTTTCTGTTGCTTATGTTCTTACGCTTGCCTCCAGCCATCTAGTTATCTCTAGTGCTACCTGCTCTGGCATCTGACTGAGGCCTGTCCTTCCTGAGAACCTGGTTGTGTCAGAACTCCTCAGAGTCAAGCTGTCTCTAGAATCCTGTGATCCTGCGCTCGTTAGAGCCCCCAGGAGTGGAGCTTCCTCTGGGTGTTGTGGGACTGGGTGCAAAATTTGCACCCAAGGTCTGCTCAGAGCACCAGTCCACACAGACTGGAAGGAACCAGTGTCACTGGGCTGGTGGAGTTTCTTCGTACCTGTGTCCTGCTGGTCCCAGTTACTCCCTGTGTTGGGACAGATGTCCTCCTCACCTCTGATCCTTTGATCCTAGGCGTGTTAGAGCACCTGGGAGTGGAGCTTCCTCTGGGTGTTGTGCAGAATTTGTGCCCAACATCTAATCAGGGCATGGGCTCAGACAGACCCGAAGGAACCTGTGCCACTGCAGTTTTGCCATTTAATATGAAAATAATCTTGGTAATTTAGGGTTTATTCTCATATACTACATTTTATTTTCATATGTTTTAAATATATCTTAAGTACTTCTTTTAAGTACATATATTTGCTTTTTCTCATAATTATGACTTTATAATTTCAACTACTTTTTATGGGATTTTTTTCACTTTCAGTGTTCATTGTTTGAATGTTTTTTTTTTACTCTTTTTTAAAGATTTATTTACTTTTATTTATCTAAGTACACTGTCACTGTCTTCAGACACACCAGAAGAGGGCGTCAGATCTCCTTACAGGTGGTTGTGAACCACCGTGTGGTTGCTGGGAATTGAACTCAGGACCTCTGGAAGAACAGTCAGTGCTCCTAACCACTACGTCATTTCTCCAGCTCTGTTTGAATGTTTTTTAAAAAGCATTTATTATGTTTGTTTATTATATATATGTATGTACATGCTGTGTAAATGTCAGGCTAACTCTGGAGTCAGTTCTCTTCTACTCTGTGGTTCCAGGATGGAATTCAGGTGGTTAGGCCCTGTGACTAGTGTCTTCACCTTCATTTCAGCTGCCCTAGTGTTTGCATTTCTATGATGCGTGCCTACTGCTTTTCAGCACACTGGCATCAAATTCAAGGTCTTGATTCCTAGATTGAGGAATCTAGTTTTCTCCAGCCCACCCCATTCTGAGAATTGACTGTAGGCCCTCACATATGCTAGGTAAACATTCTATAACCAAGCTAATTTTCCAAACTGCTGTCTAATATATTTTTTCAGTTGAAAGAAAGGTACAGTTCATTAAGATTGAACTTTTTAGAATTAGGAGCTGGAGAGATGGTTCAGTGGTTAAGAGTATTGGCTGCTTTTCCAGAGGACCCAGGTTCAGTTCCCATACTCACATGAAAGATTAAAATCACTCTTATCTCCATTTCTAGGGGATCTGATGCCCTCTTGTGGCCTCTGCATTCACTGCATAAAGTGCACAGTCTACCAGGCTAACTCAATGTACTTAATATAAAAATAAATTAAAAAAAATTTTAAGAACTAGAATTAGATACTGTGATTAAAATATATTTTCATCAAGCAGGTGATTTCCAGGATTCACATTTTATTTCTAGTCATAAACACTTCTAACCAAAATTTTCTACTCAGTAATTTTCATGGTTAAATGTCTTTTAAAAATGTGTTCAGAATCACATCTTCTAGGAGGCTTTCATTGATGCTTGCAAACAGTCTCTTATTTTCTAGATTTGATGTAACAGTCAGGATAATGAAAATGGAGGTAGGTATAGTTGGTTATGTTGATGAAAATAAGTAGAGCTGAATAATTACAAATTATTTCCTTGTGCTATTTCTACCAGCAGACAGTATTTCAAATATTTAATGTATTCTGTTTAGCAAGAATCGTAGCACATTTTTCAAGCACACTGAAAACAGATCTAAAGTCATTGGTTTGGGCTTTATTTAAAGAATCCAGCCATTATGAACAAAGAAATCTACTGAAACAAGGCCCAGTTTTGAACTTTAAAATAGCAGATAAAAGTGATAATGAGGGGGCTGGTGAGATGGCTCAGCTGGTAAGAGCACTGATTGTTCTTCTAAAGATCATGAGTTCAAATCCCAGCAACCACATGGTAGCTCACAACCACCCATAATGAGATCTGATGCCCTCTTCTGGTGCATCTGAAGACAGCTACAGTGTACTTATAATAAATAAATAATAAATAAATCTTTAAAAAAAAAAGTGATAATGAGAGTGAATATGTGTAGGAAGTATTACCTCATAGATCAGCCTGTTCTGTTATGTCGGGTTCTGCTTATTAAGTACTTTTTATTAGCTTCTGCTCATTGAGTAAGGAGTGAAAGTGAAAGCACACATATCTTTTTCTTGCTTCATGCTTTTGTTTTGCTCATACTGTAGAAAATGATACTATGATAAACACACTATTTAACTTAACTAGTCCATAGGAAAGCTCTCATTTTAGATAGAGGTTAAGGTAAGGCTGCAAGTACCAGTCTTGTTGCTGGCTTCTGATCCTGGTTACATAGATTATTGTGGGTGGTCTTTGGTAAGGTGCTTTTCCTTCCTGCCAGTCCTGCTTGCTTCCCTCCTTCCCTCCCTCCCCCTCCCTCTTTCCCCCTCCCTCCTTCCCTCCCTCCCTCCCT
>NW_022196898.1:53781126-53784484 GCF_008632895.1 Mastomys coucha | reverse complement strand
CTCCCTCCCTTCCTCTCTCCCTCTGTCCCTCCCTCCCTCCCTTCCTTCCTTCCTTCCTTCCTTTCTTCCTGGCCTTTTAAGACAAGGTTTTACTTTGTAGCTAAAGCTGTAACTCAGCTGGTCTCAAACTGTGGCAATTCTCCAGCCTCAGTGTCTCAGTTGCTGGAATTACTTGAGGCTCCTCTGGGACTCCAAGCAGTTCACACTGCTTCCTAGCTTTACACTTTTTAGCTGTAAAATATGAGGATGTCATTAAAAAGGTGCAGTCTTGTTATTTGTGGATTGGGTAGAACTGGAGATTCTTCTGTGTGTGCTTGTCAGAGGACTACCTCTAGTGGTTTTCTTGGGCTGTGGTCCACCTTTTTTCCCTCCAGTCAGGGTTATTTGCTGCCTGGAACTCACCATTTAGCTTAGCCTCAGGAATCTGTCTCCACTTCCCTACCGCTGGATCTATACATGTGAGCCACCACACATGCCCACATATACACACATGCACACACACAAACACCACACACACACACTGGTGGTTGGTTTTGTTGTTGTGGCAGCTTTTGTTTTTATGAGTTCTGAGTTCTGGAGCTTAAACTCAGGTCCTTGCGCTTGCAGATAAACCATTTTATTAATTGGGCAATAGACTCAAGTCTCGGGACCAGCATTTATTTATTTATTTATTTATTTATTTATTTATTTATTTATTTACTTATTTAGATTTATTTATTTAACTTATATACTGTAGCTGTCTTCAGACACACCAGAAGAAGGCATCAGATCCCATTACAGATGGTTGTGAGCCACCATGTGGTTGCTGGGATTTGAATTCAGGACCTCTGGAAGAACAGCCAGTGCTCTTAACCACTGAGCCATCTCTCCAACCCCAGCAATTCTTATATTAAGAGAAATATGTCATTCTTGGGGAGACAAGTACTGCATTTTCTTACCCACACACGAATATAATCACGTTAGCTGAGAGTATAATGATGGTTTCCCAGAGACTGAAGGAGTGGAGCATAGAGAAAGACAGAGTGTGATAAATTAATGGTACAACGTTACAGTTAAACAGGAAGCCATGGTATTCCAGACTGTAGATAATAACAGTGTGTTTTAAAAAGCTAAATAAAGATATTTAAATGTTCTCATCACAGAGGTAACAAACATTTGAAGAAATAGCACACATTGAAACATCACATGGCATCTCTCAAATAGGAACAATTTTTATGAGTCAGTTAGAAACTTGATATAAAGTAGGGTCATGGAGATAAATTATCATGGTCTATGTAAAGTCCCTTTATTTTTTTATTGGTGATCAGTACCTTACTACTGATTATGATTTTGTAAATGAAGTAATTGGTTGCTTCTCATAAAAGTTTTAATAGGCAGTTAATATTTAAAGAATATAGGAAACAGTATTCCTTTTTCCTAGAATGAACTAAATATTTAAAAGAGTGATTATTGTCTTGGATTCCTATGAGCTGGGCTTTGGTTTGGATGCCTTTATGCACTTGATTAATCTTTATGCCATTCAGAATATGAAACCAGTTTACTGATTTTATTCCTCTGTTAGAAGGGCTTTTTAAAAACAAAATCACTGCCATGTTCTTTGATGTCATTAGGACTCAGAGAAATAATTGTTGTGTCCATGCAGACCCAGAGGAGTCTTGTTTAGACTTATTTTGTACTTACTTTAATTATGCTTGCTTTATTTATACTTACTTTAATTATAAACATTTGGTTTATACTTACTTTATTTATAAAAGTTTGTACTCTATACTTATTTTATATTTACCTTAATTATAAAAATTTGGTCTTGATTTACAATTCTTCCGGCATTGTATAGGAGTGATAGTGGGTCTCCCTTGATCTTGAGGTCTGTGAAGGGCAGCCCAGATAGCATCACTGAGAAAGAGCTTCTGCAGAGTAGGAAGCTCAGTGCCATTTCTTAGTGTTCACTCTGCTGCATCACAGCTTCTGTGCATAGCCACTTCCTACAAAGAGTTAATCTTTGTACAACAGTGTTAAGGTTCCCAGCAAAGCTGGGCATACAGTACAAAGGTTCTCACATGCTGGCTGCACCTCTTCCTCCCTTCTCAGCAGTGTCCAGGAGAGTCACTAGTCTGGTAGATGAGCACATGGCACATCATCAGCACTGAGTGACACACTGCACGGAGATCATCCTCTTTCTATGGGTTTGAACAGACGTGTAAATGACAGTGTTGTGTACATGATAGTATTATATTGAGTAATGTCACTGCCCTAAAATGTGCCAGACTCCCCTTTTTATTTGTTTTGACTGTATATCAAGTAAGAAAAACAGTAAGTTCTGTCACATTGTATTACTATACTTTTTGCCTTACGGCTTTAAGATACAGAAATACTTGATTTCAGCAGGTTTTCAAAATTTATGATGTTTAGCAATTAATTGATTATAAGTAAAATTTTGAATCACAAAACATGCTGTGTACATAAGTGTGTGTGTGTGTGTGTGTGTGTGTGTGTGTGTGTGTATCTTGTGTCTGTATGTGCGCACAGATGTGAAGGGCAGAGACATCCTTGGGCACGTCCCTCCTCCTTTTTTTTCTTTTTTTTGAGATGGTCTCACTGGCCTACAACTTCTTCAAGTATGCTAGAATAGCTGGCCCTCTAGCTTTTAAGGCTCAGCTATCTCCCACTTCCCAACTTGCTGTCCCAAGGATTACAGGTGTTCTCCACCATGTCCTACTTTTGACTTATATGGGATCCACACTCAGGTGCTTATACTTTTCAGGCAAGAGCTTTACTGATTCAGCCATCTCCTCAGCTATGTCTTAAAACACTCTTAGACAAGTAACTCAAGTTAGTTGCTTTCTGTCTTCCTCCATCTCTTTTCTGTTATTTTGAGATAGAATCTTATTAGTATTACAGGTATATGCCACTGTGTCCTGGTGAACTGTCCAGTTTGAAAAACAAAAGTGACTTTATACTTACAGAAGTAATTTTCACAACTACCGTGCATTATGTCATATAATTCTTATAGTGAGCTGCATATATATTTTTACACATTTCTTTATTATATGTAGTACACTGTAGCTGTCTTCAGATGCACCAGAAGGGAACATCAGATCTCATTGCAGATGGTTGTGAGCCACCATGTGATTGCTGGGATTTGAACTCAGGACCTTCGGAAGAGCAATCAGTGCTCTTAACTGCTGAGTCATCTCTCCAGCCCCCTAAAAAAAGTGTAGTCCAGGCTGATCCTCCTGCCTCTGCCTCCTTCAGTAAAGTAAATCCTACCAACGTGTGCCACCACAACTGGCTACTTCTTTCTTTCTTTCTTTCTTTCTTTCTTTCTTTCTTTCTTTCTTTCTTTCTTTCTTTCTTTCTT
>NW_022196898.1:53779854-53781028 GCF_008632895.1 Mastomys coucha | reverse complement strand
GTATAGCCCTGGCTGTCCTGGAACTCACTGTGGAGACCAGGCTGGCCTCGAACTCAGAAATCCACCTGTCTCTGCCTCCTAAGTGCTGGGGCCAAGGCGTGCGCCACCACTGCCCCTACACATTTCTTAAATTAATATATAATTACATTACTTTCTCTCTTCCTGTTCCTCCCTCCAGCCTATCCCGTCTTCTCCTCTTTCCATCCCCCATTCTCAAATTGATAGCCTCCTTTTCTTTTATTGTCATTGTTATACAGATATGTATATATTCTTATATATACACATGTATATATGAGTGTATGTAAATACAAATATATAAATAGAACCTGCTGAGCCTGTTTTTGGTGTTTGTATGAATATGGTTTCAGGGTTGACCATGTTGTATTTGGATAACCAGTTAGGAGGCTATCTTAGTTACTATCTTAGTTACTATTCTGCTGTTGTGAACAGACACCATGACCAAGACAACTCTTAGAAAAGAAAGTGTTTAACTGGAGCTTCTTACAGTTTTAGAGGGTTGGTGTTTTGCCTGTATGCATGTCTGTGTGAGGATGCCAGATCCCCTGGAACTTGTGTTACAAACAGTTGTGAGTTGCCTGTGGGTGCTAGGAATTGAACCTGGGTCCTTTGGAAGAACAAATGACTTAACTAGCTGTAGGAAGTTGGCTAGTTTACTAGTACAAGGAATGATTTTCCTCCTGTTGAATTGACCTTAAATCCACTTAGAAGTTGGTTACTACCAAGGTGTGAGTGCCATCTACTGCACCTTTAATGGAGTGTGGTGGTTCCTAGGTACCACAGCTGAGCAGGATTATAATGGCTTTCCTTCCTTGGCAGCTTGCATAGTATTTTCAGGTCTGGAAGCTAGACTGTAAGAAGAAGGCGTTCAGGTTAAATAATTCAAGTCCTGTGTCCAAAGTATGCAGTGTCTTATCCAGAATATGCAAAAACCGTAAAAAACAAAGAATCTAAGGAAATAAATGACCCAATTAAAAAGTGGCTAAGGGATGTAAACAGAGTTCCTCAATGGAAGAAATATAGTTAAGAAATACCACAAAAAGAAATAACTTCATGGGGGCTGGAGAGATGGCTCAGTGGTTAAGAGGACTGACTGCTATGCCAAAGGTTCTGAGTTCAAATCCCAGCAACCACATGGTGGCTCACAACCATCTGT
>NW_022196898.1:53756337-53779798 GCF_008632895.1 Mastomys coucha | reverse complement strand
CCCTCTTCTGGTGTGTCTGAAGACAGCTACAGTGTACTTACATATAATAATAAATAAATCTTTTTTAAGGAAAAGAAAAAAGAAATAACTTCATTATCCTTAGCAGTTAGGGAAATGCAAATCAAAACAGATTTGAGATTTCATCTTAGCCCACTCAGAATGACTAGTTAGGTCAGCTAAACAGCTGACAGCAAATGCTGGTGAGGTCGTGGGAAAGGGAAGTCCTCATTCACTGTTGGTGGGTATGCAAATTGGTATAGCCACTCTGGAAATAAGGGTGGAGAATCCTTAAAAAGCTAAAAATAAATCTACCATATGGCCCAACTATACCACTCTTTGGCAGATGCTCAAAGAACTGGACATGCTACTTGCTCATCAGTGCTCATTGCTGCCCTATTCAGAATAGCTAGGAAATGGAAACAACATAAAAATGTCCTCAATAAATGAATTTATAATAAAAATGTGGTACATCCAGCCTTATTATAATGAAATCCAATGTCTAAAAATTGTTCTTATTTTGGGCTTGTACCACAGTAAGAGCCAAGATTTTAAACTCTACTAAATACAAAACAAACAAAAAGACTTTATATATTTATGTTCATTTAA
This sequence comes from Mastomys coucha, assembly GCF_008632895.1. Lineage (NCBI taxonomy): Eukaryota > Metazoa > Chordata > Mammalia > Rodentia > Muridae > Mastomys > Mastomys coucha. Next base: position 53,779,192 of record NW_022196898.1, on the reverse strand, counting down.
GAAAATACTAGTAGTGATGTATTATTTTTAAGTATACATTTAAGATGTTTGGAGTTATTTAAAATTTATATTGAGAAAAATGTATTTTCACTATTGCTGTAGACGAGCATTTACATAAGTCTGTTAAATTGATTGTTATTTTATATCAAACAGCGTTTATAATACTTATTTTTATTGTTATAATATTTTGTAAATTTTAAGGAATATAACAAAAAGGATATTGTGGGTATTGAAGGGGGTCTGTGGGAGGAGTGGGGTACAAAAGGGAAACAAGAATATGATTTAATTCTATTTACTTAAAATATGTTTTTAAATGTTAACAAATTCAGATAAATTGAAATCATGTAACTTTTCTTATAATGCAATAAAAGTTTTAAAAAATGTGGTACATCTACACAATGGAATACTATTTAGCTGTAAAGAAAAATGGAATCATGAAATTTGCAGGTAAGTGGATTAATTACATTGAGTGAAGTAACCCAGATCTGGAAAAAATACTACATGTTCTCTCTCATCTGTAGTTCTTAGCTCCAAATCCAAGTATAGAACATGGAGTAACCACAGAAGCCAGGAAAGTAGAGAGAGACCATGGAGGGAGTGCCTGGCAGGAGAATAGCAGGATTCAAGTGACAGGAAACAGGAAACAGAAATGGGAAGGGAGTCTAAAGACTGAAGTCTGTCTTGGTGGCCATCTCAGAGGGCCCTGTTAGTGTGTGTGCTTGATACATAAAAGTTTTGAATTTTGATGTAATTTTTTTTTTCCTTTTAGTGGTTGTATTTCAAATGTCATGCCTCCACAGAGTTATTGCTAACCTGTGTCATATAGTTTCTGTCTGTGTTTTCTTCCATGGAACTTTTAGTTAAGCTGTATTGTTTAGAGTGTGAGTCCCATTTGGTCAGTTTTAATATACAGAATGGGATCATTCTTTTTTATGTGGACATCTAGTTTCCCAGCACTATTTATTGAAAAGGTTGTCCTTTCCTGACTGTCTCCTGTAAAACATAATTTGGCTGTGTTTATGAAGATTTATTTCTGAGGTCCCTATTTTGTACAATTTCTCTATATATTCATTTCTACACTGTTAGGAACATGAAGTTCTGTGATAGAGATGTTGCCTACCTCCAGTCTCAGCACTTCAGAGGCACTGAGGCAGAAGGATGGCTTCTAGCTTACATAGTTTCATTCTAGCCAGAGCTACATAAAAAGACCCTGCCTTGTATATTCATACAACAACAAAATACTAACTTCTCTTTTGATTTTTTTTTTAAAACTTGGAATATTAGAAATATAGTTTCCAGGTATTTGGAGATTCTCATGATATCTTTGCTACTGATTCTAAATTTGATTCTATCACTTAGAATATATTTTGTTCCATGCTGTTAATTTTTTATTGTATACATATTAAATACAGTTTCTTAAAAGAATAAAGATCATACCATCTAGAACTGAGAAAATAATAAAGTTATATAAAATAACAAACATAAGTACTTATTATATTCAGTAAACGGAATTTTTTACAGTTCACTTATTAGAAAGTATAGAATTGATACAGGAAGAAAACCACTCAGGTGACTATTATGTCTTAGTGACACAGTTCAATGGGGACATCTTTATATTATGGAAAAGAAAACAAGTTTAAGTATTAATCACTTTAGAAATACTGCCTAAACATTTAAATGTACACTCCTTTCCACAGTCTATTCTAGGACCGTTTATGAACTATTAAATCAAGCTTCAGAAGTTAAACTTTTAGCATTGACATAGTCAAGCTATAAAAGGAACCGGACTGGATTCTGACAACTTTTCTTTTTTATGTAGAGCACTATCTATTAGAAATGAGGATGTTAACTATTCCACACTGGTATTGGTTATAAAGACGAGGCCAGGAAACCATGAAATGAATTGAAAAGGGATGAAAAGTGATGGGGAAGAGGAGCAGGCATACCATAGCAGACACAGCAATTTGGTAGAAAACAAAAGACATTTTGTATGATTTAATTCCCTTGCGTTTATTGAGACTTGTATTTGTAGTATAGAGTACTTACTATGTTGGTAAATTTTTATATCCCCTGAAAAACAATGTAGATTCTATTGTTGTTGGGTGGAATGTTCTCTAAGTGTGGGTCAACTCTGTCCTTACTGGCAGGTAAGCAAATGTAAGAGATTTGTTTCTGTTCTCCTCGTTCTGTACATTTTGATATGTTGTGTATTCATTTCTAGCAAATGCTATTTGTTAGATCAACAAAAGTAAAAGTCAGCTTTATGATTTAAATACCATTGTCATTTCTAAAGAATTTCACAGTTCTTTCAGTAGTCATGTTGATGACAAATCCCTTCAGTTTTTGTTTGTAGATATCTTTTCTTTCTCATTTTGAATGATAATTGACCTAGATGCACAATTGTATTTTGGCAGATTTTGTCTGAATGATGTAAACATTTTGCTTTATATTCTTTTTATGTGGTCAGAAGAGAATCCTAATGGAAGTCTTGTCTTAGCTCCCCCTTCCTTTGGCTTCCATTTTTTTTTTGTTGTTGTTGTTTCATTTTCTTGCTGTTTGAGTATCTGCCCAAGTAGATGGTTTTATGTTCAACCTACTTGGTGTGCTCTGCATTTTCTGAATTTGTGGTTTAGTGTTTATCCTGTTTGTTTATTTTTTTAGCAGTCTCCCCCCTTCCCAGGTCCTCTGCTTGGCTTCATCTTCAGCTATATTTGGAAACTTAACGAATTCTTGCCACCTCCACTGCAGCTGCTTTGCTCCATGTGGTCTTGGGTGCTTGCGGTTGCCTTCCGTCTTCTTCCTGCCTTTGCCCTTTATCTGTTTCATAGCTAGAGGAAGCTTGTCATCTTCTCTGCTCAGTCATCCAGTGGCTTCCTGTCTCATGCCAAGCTAACAGCCAAATTCCTTGCCATCAGCTGAAAGGGTGGGTTTAACTCTGTTTAGAATCTCCTAGTAATTCATCCCTAATGCTCTCCAGTATGAGGGCCGTCCTTTTCTTATGGAAGTTGCCAGTCTTCTGGAGGCTTCGTCACCTTGCTCTTCTGTACATCTCTGTTCTTTAATTTCCTCTAGCCCTTACACAATCAAATACTGCTTTTGAAAACTTAAACCACATATTCCATGAACTCCTTTACCTATTTTGCTACTTCTTTATTCTCTAAAGTGTTTGATTGCTTGTTTATATTACTGGGGATTCAAACCAGGGCCCTGAACATGCATACCCCTATCTCCTCACTAAAGAAGAAATCTCTGGCAGAAGAGAATATGGTACACTGAAGAAAATGAAAGAAAGCCAATTATGCTGGACTGTTGAGAACATAGGGGGCACATTGTAAGATAAATCTAGGTGGGATTTAGAGGTCAAATTATAATGCTCCCTCTTAGACCTTACTAGCCTTTTCATCTCTGTATTTAAAAGGTAATGGTGGTCACTAATAAATAATATTACTCACTCGGAGGATTATAAGGAAGTAGTTACTAAAGTGGCTGATTTGTCATGTTAGGAAAATCATCCCAGCTACTTTGTGGAGAATAGACTGGAGGGGGTATATTAATTACTTTTTTTTTTTTAGCTGTGATAAAAAACTGTGACCAATGCAACTTAGAAAGTGTTTCATTGGTTGGGCTTATAGTTTCGGAGGGTTAGAGTCCACTGTGACAGAGCCCTATGGTAGCAAGCAGCAGGCACGTTGGCTAGAGCAGCACTGAGAGCTCACATCTCAAACAGAAAGAAGGAAAGAGTGCACTAGGGATAATGAGAGGTTTTGGAAGCCTCAAATTTTGACCCTGTAACATACTTGCCTACAACAGGGCCACACCTAATGCTTCCCAAACTGGATCTACCAACTGAGGTCCCTGTATTCAAATATATGAGCCTTCCATGGCCATTCTAATTAAAGCCACCACAGGGAAAAGATTGAGTTTGCTGCTGTCAGATGACAGTTGGTTCCATTGATTTAGGTGTCAGTTTTTGGCATGTTGTTGGTGACCATGTAAAAAGAATGTTGGAGCAGTGAACCTTCAATGAAATGTATTTATAAATATCCTTAATTAGCAATTTTATCTCCTAATCATCAGAATGAGCTTTCTAATTTTATATAATCTTTTGATTCTATTTTGAGAAAATAGAATGTCTGATGTAATGTAGATCTTTAATATATATCCTAGAAACCCATGTCCTTTTATGTTTCTTAACATGTAGCACAAAATCAGGCATCTCTACTTATTCTTATTTAACTTTCATTTACATTAGAGCTAGACTTTGTGTATTAGTCAGGGTTCCTTAGAGTCACAGAAGTTATGATAGTCTCTATGTAGTAAAGGAATTTATTGCAGACTTACAGTCTGTAGTCCAACTCCCAACGATGGTCGGCAGCAGCTATGAATGGAAGTCTGAGGATCCAGCAGTTGCTCAGTCCCACAAGGCAAACAATTGAAAAAGAGCGAGCTTTCCTTCTTCCTTATATAGGTCTCCAGCAAAAGGTGTGGCCCAGGTTAAAGGTGTTACCACACCCTTAACCCCAGGTGACCCCGATTGAACTCGCAGATCTTCCAGTCCCAGTCTTCTAGGATTCATAGCCACTATGCCACCACACCTCCAATCCCAGACGATCTTGAACTCATAGATCTCTCTATCTTAATCCTCTGGGATTCGTAGCCACTACACCTCAAGATCTCCATGCCAAGATTCAGGTCGGAAACTTGTTATGTCTCAGCCTCCAGATTAGGGCCAGGTGAGCCCTCCAATTCTGGATTGCAGTTCATTTCAGATACAGTCAAGTTGACAACCAGGAATAGCCACTACACTTTGGTTTTGTTTTTCACCCTTTACTTTGGAGTACATTGCAACATTACAGTTTCAGATTGTTAAATAAACTATATGTAATAAAGTGTTGACAGGAAGTATGACCTGAGTTCTGGAAGAGTGGCTGCGACTCACTGGGGGCAAGGAGGGCAGTCCTGCCCATGATCTTCAGCACAGCAACCAGAGTCTTGAGTTAGTTATTCAGAGTACTCGTAGGTACAAGGGAGAGCGCAGCTTCCAGTGCCTTACTAATTAATCAGGGTGACTACTGAAGTGCCCCATTTGTGATCCTCAGAGTGACTGTTGGTGTGGGGAACATTTCAATGTGTTCCTTACTGTTACACAGTACACGGAGGCTGGGAAGTGTTGCTCTCGCCACACTACCTTGTGCTACCCCCAGAAGCCTACCTGTGCTTTTATACAAGTCTTCTCTGTTTCTAATTGCTACCGTGTTGGGGTCAACTTTTGTACTACACATTTTCTCAGCACCACCACCAAATGTACAGTTAAAGATAATCAGAGAACCTAGAGTGTACCCTAAAGTGCCTCTTGCCTAATTGTCATATTTATTTTGCATGAACCAAGCCTGTTTTGGGGTTTCTTTCCCACCAAAGTGAAAACCATTCATTTTCTCCAATGTAGCCCTTGCTATACAACATCCTCCAATGGAAAAGAATTTAAATCTGCCCTGGGTTTTATTAACTCCAGTTGGAAAAATAAACTTTTCCCATATTCTGAAGATGCTTTCGATCCACATACACATGCAGAGACATGTCAACCAAATCAGCTTGCAAGCAATATGGGTTTTTTGTTTGTTTGTTTTTTTCAGCTTCAAAAAAGCTGACTAGCCATGTCCCCTGGTTTTGTTGCCACTTCTTTTGCCTCCCTCCATGCTGTGGCAGCCAAGTGCCTTCGACTTCCCAATATCACCTCAAGGCCAGAGCCACTGCGATTCAAGACCAATTCAGGACCTTCCAATTTAAGATTAAGAATCAGTATGTATCCTAGAGCTGATGTGTAATTTAGGGTTCCTACATTGATAGTGTTGTTGAATGTTATGTGTATATTATCTTACTTGTTGTTCACACCATTGTTGCTGAACTGGTAAAGATTAACCATTATCTCATTTTCCAGCCCCATTTTCATTCCATTCTAAAAACGTCCTAGGTTATCGAACTGGGAACTCAGTGAGAAAGGTCATCAACATTAGTGTTCAATAAAATCTAGCTTTGAATCCAGCCTTAATTATTTCATGCAGTATTTATTGAACATCTACCATTCCCACGTATTGTTTGGGGTACTAGGATGACCTTTTTCTTTATAGTATTAGGGAAGAGATACTAACTTTGAAGCTGCTAAAAACTAAAATATATTATTAGTAGGCAGCTTGAAAAAACTGTTTCCTTGCCTTCCTGTGGTCTTCCTCTTTCTTGGGTTTCCTTCTGTAAACTGTGTCCTTGTGATACAAATGTTCTAGGTTCTTAGGATATTATAGGAGACCACAGTAAGCTGATAGCCTGCTGTTAAAACCATCCTTTGTGGGACTGGAGAGATAGTTAAGTTGCCAGTTGTGCTTGCTGCTCTTATAGAGAACCAGAGTTCAGTTCCCAGCACCCACATCAGGTGGCTTATAACTACCTGTAACTCTAGCTCCAGGGGATTCAGCATTCTCTTCTGACTTCTGTGGTTATCAGCACACACATGCCATACACTCATACAGACACATAAATACAATGTGGTTGTTCCTCCCCTCACTTGACTTGTCATAGTAAAAGCTCACTAAGTCTCTTTTTTTCCTCTTCAAATTCTACATCTTTTATACTCTACTTCTACCTTCTTCCCTCTCCTGGCCTTCAAGAAATACATATAAAACATGGGGATAACTCTCCACCCACCCCATCTCCTTCCAAAGGTGAGCCCGTGCATAAATACAAGTTTATGTATGTGCGTATATGGGTAGAGGCAAGTTGGCATGTTAACCAGTGAACTCTGAAATCAAATTGCTTGAGTTTGAGTCATGCCTTTTCTTTCTTTCTAGATGTGGACACGTTAGCATATTATGTATTAATTAGTTCCTACCTCCTAAGCTTAATATGACTTCCTTCTTCCCAGCTGATACTGGGGGTTGAATCTGTGGCCTTGCCTACACCAAGCAGATAGATTGTCACTAAGCTATGCCCTCAGGCCTCTTATTATGAGTTATCCATACTCAGCGAAATGAAGGCTGGTATTATTTGTTGTTATTATGTAACAAAACAAAATATATTGAAAAGCTAGTGCCATTTAAACACTAGAGACAGATTGGATTATGGCTTCCTAGTTATTTTATGCCTAAGTCATGTAACCCAAGTAAAACCCTTTTGTGGTTTCCCTTTATAATGGGGACAATGATTAAAAACTTGTAAATGACAGAATGCTATGTAAAGTTCAGTTGCTGTTAGTCACATAGTTTTACTTTTCAAGGTCACAACATTTTGGCTGAATAGAAGAAATGAAGTCTATTAAAAAATATATTTCTGGGTGTAGTAGTTCATGCCTACATCTCTAGCACTCAGGAGGTCAGAGCTCAGTTTTGGATCAAGCTGTACCTGTATCAAAAAATAGTAAATAGACAGATCTATCAGAAACTTTGTAATAGTACTCTTTTCCCCCCCAAGTGACTCTAAACTCAAACTTCTTTATTTAAGCTTATAAATATATAGTTTACTTGGCAGTCCTGCTAAGGAACAAAATTTGAGTAAATAAAACTATCCTTTGTGGAAATATACCTGCCAGTGGATTCCAGAATTGGACACATTTAGCTGTGCTTAGCAGAATTTAGTTAACCTGGTCTAGTGTATCTTTTAAAATTAAAAAAAAAAAAAGTTTTAGTCAACCTTGAAAGTATTAATCTTAAAATTTTTTAGACTGAGGACTGGGGAGGTGACTCAGTAAAGTGCCTACTCTGTAGTCATGAGGACCCGAATTGGATCCCCAGCACCCATGGCAAAGCTAGGCTGGTACAGTACACCTGCGGTCCTATTGGGGAATCAGAAGTAGGATCACAAGAGTTCATTGGCCAGCTAGTCTTGCCTAACCAGTAAGCTTCATGTTCAGAGAGTACCTGTCTCATAGTGGAAGCCACCATGCATTAACCTGTTTACATATGCGTGTGCTTCTACACACTAGACATACAAGGGTTTTCAGCCTGGTTTATAAATGTCTTGCTTGACAGTACCTCATCTCCATGTCCATCACTCAGCCATGAACTTTGTGATGATTTCCTATGTTGCTAACCAGGATATAGGCATTTACTAGTCTTTGATAGCTCATGGATCCAGAGCACATGTTGTCCTCAAAGGCAGAGTACAGGATATTTTTGGATATGGTACTTTTCTCCCTTCTGTTAATTAGAGGCATCCCCAGTACTAGACATTTAGAAGGAAAAGTTACAGTCATAGACACTTTGAGAAAGATCATCCCTTCAGGATGAATGTTAAATCATTTAAATATGAGAAGTAAGTTTTACTTCAGAGTAGTAATTTGATTTAATGTAAAAAGTACATTTGAGATTTTCATTTTAAAAGTATTTTTGTTTCTAGAAAACAGCCCAGTTTAATGATTTAATTATGCAATATGTAATCTTGATCACCTACTGCAATGTAGACTACTGCATTAATAGGTGATGCTTTTTAACATATGAAAGCAACACAGAAATAATATAGTTTCTGTTCTTACGCTGCAATGTAGATCTAAACTTTGACAGGCCACTGCCCCCAGCCCTTCTTTTTTAGTTCTTTTTTTTCTTTTTCAAGTTATTAAATCCATCTCAGTGTTATTTGAGGTTGCCAGCTTGTCTGCAGGTTAGTGAAGCACACTGGTAAACCCCATCATCCAGGAGGCTGAAGTAGGAGCTGGAGTTTGAAGCCAGCCAGGAATATGTTGCAAGTCATTCCAGACAAGCAGACAAACCAACAGTGACAAAACCAGTCTCGCCAACTCACTTACTTCATAGCATGAAAATTCATAGCTGGAACAACATGCTTGTTTAAAGTTGTTGCATAAAAATGTTTTTAGTTGTCTTTCAGGGAGGAAAAAAATCCAGAACAACAAATTTCTTCCTAACTTAGAATTTATATTACTTGATTAAAAAAACCATCATTTTAGGACTATGGATATGATATGCTACAACCTTCAGCCATACAGCACATCTTTACCAACTCCTCTAATTCAAATCTGGAATTAGTTATTAAAAACAATGCTCTTAAGATTGGTTTGTTTATGAATGAGATTAAAAGTTCTGCTTTCTTCTCTGAGACAGGGTCTCACTATGGGACACAGGTGGAGGCCAGAGGGCAGTCTCAGATATATTAGCTCTCACCTTGTCCCTTGTTTGTCTCTGAGCAGGCTACATACACCAGGTCAGGTGGCTCACAGCCTTCCAGGAATCTTCTCTTTCTGCCCTCTATCCTATTGTAGAAGTACTGGGATTATAGATGGGTACACTCCTTTATATTGATTCTGGCGATTGAAATGCACAGTGAGCACTTTGCCCACTAAGCCATTCCCTCAGCCCTAAAATGTGCATTTTATAAAAATAGTATGCTGAGATCTAAGGGCAACAGTTAATATTAATTGAGAGGGAAGATAAAAAGCATTTCAGGAAAACCAAATAGTTGTGCTTTTGTACAATCCCTTGATAAAAGCAAGCATGTCAGATTATAGGAACTGAAGAGAGACTCAGGGTGCCTGGCAACGAGTAAGAGTGCAAAGGGGTCAGTTATTAAGAGCTTTGAAGACTTGTTCTTGGGTTTAATCTTACCAAAGAACAAAAAGAAGCTGTTTGATTCCCTAAGGAGGATGATAACTGCAATAGTTCCTTTTCTTGCTGTGTGATCAACCAATGACCAAAAGTGACATGAGAGAAAAAGTTTTTTTTGTTTTACACTTTTAGGTCACAGTCCAACACTGAGGGAAATCAGGGCAGGAACTCAAGATGAGAGAGAATCTGGAGCCAGGACACCTTGCTGCTCATTGCAGCATTGCCTTCAACTAGAGAACTCACAGCCAGTGATTTATCACAGAGAAATGCTGCTGGATTGCTCACAGGCTCATGCTTAGCTAACTTTGTTAAAAAACCCAGGACTGCTTACACAGGGATGGTGCTACTTACTCACAATGGGTCGAGCATCCAGTAATAAAACACTACAGCACAGGCATGGCCACAGGCCAAACAATATAGGTCATTCCTCAATGGAGGCTTTCCCCTGAAATGCCTCTAGGCTGTATCAAGTTGACAATCCTAAAACAAGACACACATGCACACAACACACACACACACACACACACACATACACACACACACACACACACACACACACACACACACTATATTCTGAAAGGATCATTCAGGTTGCAGTGTATAGCCAATGCGCTGTGGAGATTTAAGCGACAATGACCTAGTTATGAGGCGGTTTCAGAAGTCCTAGAAGAACAGTAATGGCTGTTTAAGATTATGTCTTAGAAGAAAAAAATAAATAGGTTCTGTAGCTGGAGGGTAACCAATTCTTGATTCAGGTAATTTTAACATTGCCGTCTTTTTCTTTTACTCTACCTTTTAAAAGGTAGTGACACAGCAGAAGAGGGAAAGGAAGAATGTAAGAGCCACTTCTTCTGGACATGACTTGGCCATTGTATCCATTACCTCACTGCAGTGGACAAGACTGTACAAGAGTGGGCTCATCACCACTTCCTCATGAGTGCACGAAGGGCTCTTTGGACCACCTCTCCATGAGGGTCTGTGGATAGTTAGTAGGTACTGAAGGGAGGGCTGTCATTTTCCTCCGTAGGAATGGATTGTTGTTCATGTTTCGGTAAATCACTACTGAAAGTAACCTTCATGTAAGCAACCTTAATTAACTCTGGCTCCCCCCATCCCCAGTAAAGGCGTTAACATAGGAAGAAGAATATTGGGAGGAAGGGTTTCGCAGGAGAGAGGATAATAGGAGATGAAAATGCCTCAAACTCAGTGGTGTTATGTGTGAATTGGCAAAAGATTTTTGAAAAAGTGTCACAAAATGCAAAAACACTGCTTTGTGGTGAAATTATCACTTTAGGATGGTATTTTCATAATATCAACTATGCATGGTTTCATCTTCAGAATATTACAAAGGAATTTTTTTAAATGTAGATTCTTGACTGCTTGCTTGGGAAAACATATATGTTGACCATATAGAATTTGTAAGCAAAGACACATTTTTATCTTACTGTAGTCCTAAGAAACACTTAGAACTGAAATTATACATCTGTGACACATTCTTCTTTGTAAAGGGATATAATTCTTTTGCTCTGTATATTCCTCACCAAGAAAATTTGCCGTTATCACTTAAGGTTTGAGAAGTATCACAGGATCTTGCTACAACATTTGGCAACAAAAGCACGCATGCATACTTTTCATTGGCTGCAACCTAGAAATGCTTAAAGATATTAAGGGTTCTGAGGAGAAAACTTAGGAGATCATGTTGAAATGATAAGCTATGTTCCTTTACCCTCCTAGATGAAAATAACTTAAAAAGGCAGAATATACGGTATTTTTCATGTATCTAAAAGCTGGAACGTTTTAAATTTTATTACCTTTTGTTTGTTTGTTTGTGTGGTGTTGTGGATTGATCCTGGATCTAGCCCTAGCCCCAGCCCCAGAGTGGGTGTTTTAGAGGACATGCTCTGTACAGGCTTACGAAGTGAAAGTTAGACCAACTACCACAATCTATTTTCATCATGAGGTCATTTACTGAACTCTTGGAGTTGGTTACATTGTCTTGGAGACACACAAGTAGGACAGTAACTCAGCCTATTAGAAAATAGCCCATTATGTGTATCTATGTGGCCCCCAACCCTAGACAACTACAAGGAAAATGAACTGAGTTAAAGTGGTGGTGGAGGTTGGGAGAGGAACAGTTACTCCCTGACATTTTATAGTCATAGCCTAATCTCTGTGAGATTTGTATCTCTAAGTCAGTTTGTTGATAGTTCTAAGATAAAAATGAAATATGGTTTACAGTAATTCCAGCCAGAGATAGCCCCTTGACAGAAGCAAATGCATGTCATAGTTTAAAAAAAAATATCTGCAGTTAAAAAAGAAAAAAAAATACTGAAAACAAGGACCAACACAACAATAGATGGCTGAATTGGATCCCCCACTGACTTTATACCTTATCATTGTTATATAGAGAACAGCGTGTTCAGGAAATTTTAAATTAAAATATCAGAATGATAGCATTATGATACTTCTTAGTGTTATAGAACTTCCCATGAATCTTCCAATATTCTAATCCTTGATACATATTAATTCAGTCAGTTCTCACAACTGTGAAACAGGGACTACCTAGAGGTGAATAACTAAAACACAAAATGAGGAAGTAACATGGTAAAGGTTAGTAAATGAGCCAGTGTGAATCCTGTTCATGTTTTTAACTGTTTCACTGTGGTACTTAAGAACAAGAAAATGAGATAATGAAGTACTACTGGTTGAAGGGAAAACAATTTAGAAACTAAATGTATTTGTTTATACATATATATATTATATATAAAAATAAGTTTAAATGGACAAGTTATACTAGAAAATTAGTGAGCAAGAAGATGATCTGAAAAATAGGTTAACAGAGACAAGGATAGAAATATGTAAGGAGAGATTTGAAAATTATGGCAGAAAAATGCTATTTTCCTGATGCTTTTCCCCCTAATAATGACTGGGTGTGCTGACTGAATGCTTTGTTGCCTAGCTAACACTTCCATGCCATTGCCTTCTAGCAAGTGAATTCTGCCCTTGTGATAAGCTCTGAGCAATTTGAGATGCAAATGGGAAATTGTGTAACTTCTAGGTCATGAATAGGAGGAAAAGTGTGGCCTTTCTTTTCTTGTCTTCATTCCATGGACTGACAAGAATGCAACATGGTTGGTGAGCTTTGTGGGGGAGGGGTTGTATGTGTATAGAATGGAATGCTTTAAGAATGATAGGGTAAGATATAAAAGTTTGGCTTGCATATTTCTAAACTGCTAAAGAAGTCCTGGACTATATGAGCAGAGGCTGGGGGTGGGAGGGCTTGGGTAGTCCCTAAGATGATATATGTTCTCAGTAGAATAGCTTAGTCTACATCCTAATACAGGAAGAGGTTAGCAGTTGTCTGATCAGAATTCCAGATAGGAGGAAAAGTCAAATAGAGATAACATTTAAGGAGATTAAGATTTTATATTTCCAAAACATTAAACATTAGGCCTTAAGCAAGGTAAATAGAAATCTAAGACTAAGCAAGCACTCAGTTAAAACCACAGTCAAAATAACAGAGGGGGAGAATTTGAAATGTCTGCCGTTACAACAGCTGAGTGACTGAAAAGAAAATAGAAACCAAAACAATAGACAGTGTACTGAAAGTAACATCTATTAAAGCTAAAATAATCTTTCAAAAGTAGTGGTAATGGAGAGCAACATAACTTTTAAAACAAAAACTGGGACTGTTTACCACTAATTGGATATCCTAAAAAAAGATTATAGAAGATTAAATTTAGAGATAAATAATCCTTGATGCTTGATGAAGAGTGTATTATTAGAGAAGGGGCCAAACATGGTGGCATATGCCTATAACCACAGCATTTGGGTACTGGAGCAGAAGAATTGCTCTGAGTAGTAAGTCAGCCTACACTACAGAACACAGTCTAGACTCAAAACCAAAACCAAGCATGAACACTAGCAGGTCATGGCTGCTGAGGAAGGGGGAGACTAGCCCACTGCTATGCCCCTGTAGCCAGTGGACTGCAGAAAATAAATCAGTCAATAAAAAGGGGGGTGGACAAAGAATATGAGAGATTGAAATTGTACTAGGATTCTCTAGAATAGCAAAATGAATAGAATGAATATATATTACAAAAGATACTCTCTGGATTGATTTATATGATACATGGTGTGTAGTCCAGCGGTGTCTGTTTAGATACTAGATAGGGTGAGAGCCTTATAGCCCGTCAATCTACAATGGTTGACCCAACTTGCCACTGAAGATCTAGAAAATTCCTGGAGAGCCATTGGTTTTCAGTGTATATAGAAGTCCAAGAGCCTAAATTCTAATGTCATTGAAAGATGACAGTGGCAAAGTCTATGTACCCACCAGCAAGGGGCAAAAGCAATCAGATAAAAAGCAACAGTTTTGAACTACCTTACATCGGAGCCCCTGCTGGCAGGTATTACCCACTCCAAGGGAGGGAGGATTTCTCCCTTACTTAGGCCTTCTAGGAAATTACCCTTAACCTATCCAGTGGTGTGTCTCTTAGTTGATTATAGACCCAATCAAGTTGACTACCAAGATTAACTATCACAATACCTTTTTTTTAGTTAGTGAAATAATTCAATGGTAAATTATTTTATTGTTACAATAATATTTTAAAGCTTTCATGATCACTTGTGAAACTCAACCTTTGGAAATCTTTAACTTGAATATTTAGAAAATTCTAAGGAGTTAATCAATGAATTAACTATCATTCAAGCGGTGTTTGTCTGTTTGGCAGGATCTCACCTTGGCTGGCCTGGAACCGGCTATGGTAGACCAAGTGGCCTCTAATCTACCTTCCTCTGCCTTCTAATTGATGGGAGTAAAGATATATGCCACCACACCCAGCCTCTTACTAAAGTTTTTGACAAAGATTTATTTAGATGATATAGATGGATACATTTTTTTAAAAACAGTATAATTTGTGTTTCTAGTTAATCTGTATATAAGGAAAAGGCAGAGAAAAGCTTTGAACCCAAGGATCATTCCACCAAAAAGTGTTGACAGTGGCAATGGGTTACAATTTAGTGCTTTTCCCTTTAAAAACAACAAAAATCCAACTGCAACAACAAAACAAAAAACCCAGACACAGTCGCTATGCTTACAGTGCAGACTTGACCCTGAACTAACAGCTCACAGAGGATATAGATGTCCTTCCTGCGCCAGCTTTCTTAGGACCGAGGAGCACAGCTCCAGATTCTACAGTCCAGAGTCTGAAGCACCAGTGTGCCAGGCACTGTGGAGGAGGGATTCTTAATATCTAAAGCCAAAAATGAAGAAGCAGCCTCCAGTACCCAGGTAACCTAATTGTGAGATTAAGGTAATAGTGATCACTTTTTTTGGGTAAAGCTAGTAACTTCTAGTATGTTAAGCAACCACGGAATACTTTTGAGGTGGTTTGGTTTGTGTTTGTACAGTGCCGGGTATTGAACCAAATGATTTGTGACTACTATGCAAAGTAGACAGAAGCTTTTACAGAAGGAACCAGAGCATTAACAGAAGCATGCTTTAAAAAGAAGACCGCTTACTACAGAGGGATGCTATAGAAACTGCGAAAGGAAAAAAGAGGAAAAAAAGATCCCTGTTCAAGTGCTTGAAATCTAGAAATGGAGGAGGAATTCTCTTTGTTGTATTTATAGCAGTGGACAGACTGAAGTCAGCTAGTGGCCACTACAAGACCCAGAGCAATGGAAAGAACTCGTAATAGCTCAGCTGCCAAAAAGTGGAGTGGAGCTTTATGTGCAGTAGTGTTTGAAGGAGGCTCCATGACCCTGTGTAGTTATGGTGGCTTGTGATTAAAGAAGTTCTTATGTTTTAATATTTAAGCAGGAAAATGCAAAACAAAAAAACCCAAAAAACAAAAAGCCTAACCCAAACCAGCTCTTTGTTTACCACATCTAAGTTAAGTATATTATATTCTAGGTTTTATATTTGTCAGCATTGACTGGAGTTCTTTTCATTGTGTGACATCTTTTGCACTGTTCCTAATATCTTTGTTTGTAACTCTCTTATTGTTTGTAAGTGAGGGTGCAGTGAAATCTCCAAACTGGGCCATTATGTGGGTAGAAAGAAAGGTTTAATGGGGGAGCAAACTGCCAGTCTAGCTCCAGTAATAGTGGTTTGCTGGAAAGCAGGTGGATTTGGTATGGTAGTCAGTGGGATGGGGGAATCTTTGACTGATGAAGTCTGTTTAGATGCTCTTGTCTCAAGTAGTTGACCACTGTGAGCAGATAAAGGAGGTCATGGTTTGCCTGGTAAATAGAACCCTGCCTTACAGAGATTCCAGAGGAATGCTTGCTTTAAGCTTCTGTTTACCCAATATAACAATACTGTTTACCTGTCAGAATCCTTCTATTTAGGACATTGTTACTAGCATTGCCATTTGTGGGGCCTGATTTGGACCTAACATTGTTGATTTTTCAGTTTCTGAGTCTTGTTGAATGATTGTGTGTGTGTGTGTGTGTGTGTGTGTGTGTGTGTGTGTGTGTGTGTGTTAATTTATGAGGTAGATGTGGGTGTGTATAGGGTGTAAGTGTGCTTATATATGTTAAAGTTAGAAGTTGTCAGATGTCTATGTTTATTATTCTCCACCTTATATAGAGGGAACTTGGACTTCACTGTTTTGTAGAACTGGTTGGCCAAGCAGCTCTTAGAGTTTGCCTCATATCCCCACTACAGCTCCCCTTCAGCCTGTCCCTATCTCACTAGTCCTGGAGTTATAGGTATGCACCATCAGACCACACCATTGTATTTGGCTTTTTACTTGTGTGCTCTGGGAATCTAAGCTCAGGTCCTCTTGCTTGTGCAACACCCACTTTATACTGAGCCATTCCTTGGCATCTTTCCTAGTGATTTCAAAAGTATACTCATCTAGTTTATTGACATTATATTTTCCATAGTTGCTTAAACTTTAAATTTTTTCATGTATAGAAATACTCATCATTACCTTTTTCCCAAGCAAAGGAAAACTTTTATATAACAAAACCAATCCTCAGACAATCAATAACCTTTGTTAACGATGAAAGCCTTCATGATTCAGTCCCACTTCTCATATTATACTCTTAAGATACAACTTAACACACGAGATTGGCAGACAGTCAGATCACAGCCCTCTCTTGGTGTGTGCTCCCTGTCTGTGCTTTTCCTCTACACTCTGGTCTCAGTACAGACTCAGTAACTTACCCTTATTTAAGCCATGTTTTTTTCCTCATCATATCTGCCACCTTTTTATAGTGAGAATCATGGGCTTTTCTTTTTCTTTTTTTTCTTTTTTTTA
Organism: Mastomys coucha; assembly: GCF_008632895.1. Classification (NCBI taxonomy): domain Eukaryota; kingdom Metazoa; phylum Chordata; class Mammalia; order Rodentia; family Muridae; genus Mastomys; species Mastomys coucha. Next base: position 53,762,316 of record NW_022196898.1, on the reverse strand, counting down.
GAAATCTCTAATAGATCTTTTTTATAAACAGTATAACCCTGAAAAGTCTTTAAACATTTATTTGGCAGTTTCTCACAGGGTCTATCAACTGTTTCTTTAGGTTTTATTATTCTCTTAAATGTTTTTGTCTCTCAAATGGTTTTCTCAGGTCTGTGGTTATCTTTTCTCATCTAAATGAAATCACCCCTCCACCTGTTATAAGCTTGCTTAACATTAGCTTCTCTGACTCATCTGTAAGACTAAAGATAATTACTTGTCTATAACCCCTGTTCTAGGGATCCATTACCCTCTTTTGGTTTCCTTGGATACTGCATGCATATAGTGCACAGACACACATGCAGGCAAAACACCCTTATATATAAAATAAAATTAAATCTTTATTTTTTAAAAAAATGATAATTGGGATAAAACTGGGGATACCAAGAATGTTGTATGGATTAAAAATACACATATAAAGTGCTTAACACGGGTATCGCACTTTGTAGGCAGATAGCAATCAGTTGCAGTTAGTGTTTTTTCTTTTATATTCTGTTCTAACATTTCTACCCCTTTCTTGTTCAATCCTCCAGGTATATTAGTATTTCTTCTGATAAACTGGAGCAGGATTTTTGTTTTGTTTTGTTTTGTTTCTTTTTGTTTGTTTGTTTTTTATTTTGGTTTTTGTTTGGTTGTTTAGGATATATAGTCTGATGAAATACAGTTGACATGCTATACCCTTAGGTTCTGTACTCAGGACTTCAATCAGCCGTGAATAAAAAAGTATTTCTGTACTAAACATGTGCATTTTTTTTCTTATTATATCGTACCTTAAATAACATGTAATGGTAATTTATATAATATTTACATTTTCTTAAAGTTGTCATAACATTAATATTTTATCAGATGTAATCTAGATGTAATGATTTATAGTATATAGGAGGATATATATATAGTTTACATGCAGATATTGTGGTATATGAGGGACATGAGCATCTGGATTTTGGTATGGTATGTGGTGAGCATGAGAAGAGATCTGAGACTCACTCCTTTACTTACACCACATGTATATACACTCCCTTCCCCAGGTGTACTAGTCTGGAGAGTATTAGAAACTACAGGGAGGAGGGCTTCAAGATGAATGCTTTCAGTGAGCTAATAATTATACAGTTTCATATCAGAAATCTGCAGTTTTCATTATGTTATACTATTAAGATGGTTGTTAAGATACAATGTTTCCTTACTTGAGTTAGAAGTAACTCCCTTTAGAAGAAAGCTGCTAACTCCAGTAAGAGTTACTTTATTGTTTTTATAGATGTGCTTCTATGTATGCATATTCACAACCCATGTTATGTACATACAGTATGTGAAAAATTACTTTGAAAGTTAGATATAGTAACCATTTTGTTAAGGAACAGAGGCTAAATATTCTGTTGTTGGAGAATTCCCCCAAGTAAATTGATCATCTCTTAATTCTTTCCCTAATTCCTGTTCCCCTAGGCATTTGGGGAATATAAATAGCTCACTGTTTGCTGTTTTGTGACTACCTCATGAGAGAGACATACTTGAATTAGAGTACTAGTGAGTTCACATGTTGATTGCAGTCCCCTTAAAGGCCTGGATAAGAGCAGAACAGTATTGGTGCAGGAAAGCGTCAGCATTGTTCTCTGATAAACGAGAGAACCCCCTAATACACATGTAGGATACCTACACAAGTTTGTCAAGCAAAAACTCATCAAATCTCACCTGTTTCTTATGTCTCTATGATAACATGTAGTTATTTTCAAGTCCTCTTCCTAGCTCTCCTTTCTTTTCACTGAATGTCCCGTAGTCAATTTCATATACTGCTGTGGTTTTAATTGGTACCATTTTTCTAGGCCCTTCCAAACTTGAGTATTAAAAGTAGCTATCAAATTCTGTTACATGCTTTTCCCACAGGAATTCAAATTTCCCAAGCAGAAGATGCTAACTCTAGTTACTCTTACTGATAGTTTCTTTGTATGTGCTTGTTGTACAAGCTACTTTATTTTTTTATAGATGTGCTTCTATGTATGTATATTCACAACCCATGTTATGTACATACAGTATGTGAAAAATGACCTTGAAAGTTGCAGGTGCCCTATCAGCCCCTTTTTTTGCTCAAACTAAATACCTAGAAGTTGCATTTGCCTTTCTTCTTTCTTTTTAACAATATCTCTCATCAGTTAGAGTCCTGAACCTTCAGAAGAGCGGGGTCCCCTTCTCAGTCTAATGCTGCTGTAGAGGTCTCTATCAGCTCTCACTGAACTGCCAGCGTGGCTTCCTAACTTTACCTTTACTGCTGATCTGTCCTTTTGTCAGTCCATGTTATGTAAATATAAATTCAATCATAATAACATGAAGAAAAATCGCAGTATCAGAGCCAGAGAGATGCTCAGAGGTTAAAAGCACTGGCTGCTCTTGCAGATGACCCAGGTTTGATTCCCACACCTTCATGGTGGCTTACAAAATCTGTAGCTCCAGTTTCAGGGGATCTGGTACTCTCTTCTGGCCTCTGTGGGCACAGGCACACATTTGGTACACAGACATGCAAGTTAGCAGAACACCCATGAGTTTAAAACAACTGTTTTCTATTTGGGTAACTAGGTAAAACGTAAATGATAATAGCTTCACATTCCATAACTTTTTTCTTTGTGTGGCAGGATTTCACTGTGTAACCCTGGCTGACATAAAGCTCTCTATGTAGACCCGGGCTGGCCTCAAACTCACAGAAATAAGCCACTTGAGTGCTGGGGTTAAAGGTGTGAACTACCTCACCAGCCATAATTTGTTTTGTTGTTGTTTTGTTTTGTTTTGTTTTTAGCCCTATATTGAAAAACATGAAGACTATCACTAAGGGGTTTGTTAGATTTTTCTACCAATGTGTAAAATTTTTGAGACATCTAGTGGATGCCTGCTGTTTCACCGAGAGGCAACACTATCTCCTATCACTGTGTAAACCCTGAGATTGCAGCAACATAATATTCTTTTTTCTCTCATTATGTTCTTTGCTTTATTGCATGTAGTTCAACATCCATGCTTGGCAGTCCTTTTGATACATTTCTAAGAAGTATATTTTCAAGTACATTGCTCTTGATAGTACTTGGAATTTAATCATACTGAGAAAAACCAGTGTCTGTACAAAAGATGCACCTAGACCAGAAGCCTGGGTATATTGACGACTACCCATCAACTCCCTGGTTAGTCATTGAGTGACAGCTTGGCTTGCTATTGGTCCCAAACTCAAGTGATCCCTCTGAAGATTTCTGAAATTGTCAGAGCCTAGCTCCCTTTCCTCTGGTGTATTTCCAAAGCTTCCTGAATTCTTTCTCCCTGAAGCACAGCCTGAAAAGAATCTTCAGATAAAAAGCCAAGGAGTTATGAGTACATTCTGTCTGTCTTATCTATACATTTCCAACCTCATTGTTGATTTTCTACTGTCTAGAATAATTATCTCATTTCCTCCAGTGTTTTAGCAGTTTTCTATAGGCTGAAAAGTTTTACCTTTGTTACTCCATATTGACCATTAGAAATTATTTTCTGGATTTTACTTTGTAAGATAAGCTTATAATCCCCTTATTTTTTTCAGCTCTTTGGATCTTAGGTAGTGCTTATTAATCCCTGCTGACACGTGTTAACAGTGGCTTTTCATCTGCTTTTTATATCTTAAGAATTTTCAAGCTGGCATTTTATACCGTTCAGCTATAAAATAACAATAAATAAAATATTATAGAAGTACTATATATTTTGGGCAAGTAAAGTAGCATGTCGATTATATTAAACCTCATGTGTCTCTCCAAATTATAGCTTTGCAAATAATTAGGATCATGGCTGTAGTTTAAGACTATGTTGACTTTAATGCCCTGTTTTCTGGTCATTCTTCAAAGTAACATGTACAGGCTTAACAGCTGTTACCTAGTTAGAGATCATCTTCAGTAAATTAAAGAGTCTGGGACTGGTCCTATAAAGCTGTTATTGAAAACCGTGCTGTGTGATTTTTGCCCATAGCCTCTTTTTTTTTTTTTTTTTTTTTTTTTTTGGCTAGATAATGTCAAAGGAAAAAATTAAAAAGCAAAACCCTGTATTTGATACTACATTCTTAATTTGTTTTGTAAGTTTTTATTTTTCTTTTTGTTTTTCAGATTGTCAATATTTAAACAGCACATCATGCGTGAGTACAAGCTAGTAGTCCTTGGTTCAGGAGGCGTGGGGAAGTCTGCTCTGGTAAGTTAGCCACCCAGCCATAACTAATCACAAGATGTGGACATTAGCTTGTTCTCATGCTTCTAGTCAGTAAGGAAAAATGAAGCATTGTTCTTTATATTTATATATTTATATATTGCTCTTTTTAGCCAAAGACATATAGCTTTAGACTGGCAAGTCACTTATACTTTTGTATGCCAGCTACTTATTGGCCACCAGTATTTGTGATTGAAAATGGAATGTAATTTTTATTGTCAGGAAAATGTATATTCCATTGGGGAAAAGTGTTATAGATTGTCTCAGAGTAGATTCTCCTTTACTTGACTCCAAGCTTGCATGGAATGAAAGCTATTTTTTGTATATTTGAGGTACGATGCCAGCCTCTAGGGTTACAACAGCAGATAAAAATCACTTGTGGAGCTCACAATATAGCAGAAAAGTAGATGTAATGACACACAATTAAAGAGCTACTTGATGCTCTGAAAGAAAAATTCAGACTTTTAAGGGAGAGACTGGCAAGTGGCCCTTTAGCTTTGACAACTGGCATGAGTAAGTGGGAGAAAGTGAGATGACAGGGAGTTGAGAGCTCGCGTGACTTAAACATGGCTATGTAGGGTTTCTTGGGGTGCTGGGAAGCAAGTGAGTTAGCCATATATCTCATTTAACAAGTGGACTTTAACCTCTGTCATTTAGAAGAGTGGGAGAAAGTTAGGAGCTAGTTAAGTCCAGTAGAGATTGCTTAGATTCTTGATTAGGGGCATGCTAGTGAAGAAGAGACATGTAGATGCTTAAAGATTAAATAGGAGGAGGTAGATCTGAAACTGAATGCTCACTGGGGAACGGGGTGTAAGACTGAAGGAATAGAAATGCAAAGTCTGATACTTACAACATACTCAAGTTGTTCAAGTAAAATATGTCAAATACACAAATGAATCTTTAAGAGTTTAAAAGGGGCTTGAGATATGATATTAATTGCCATGAATATGTCAATCATATTCAATTTCATGAGTATTCCATTACTGTTAGCCTGTTAGGAATATAAATTAACACCTTTGTGGAAGTCAGTTTTCAATGCATGTAATTTGGGGGAGGGGAGGAAAGGGCCTCAGTGTTAGCCCAGGCTGGCTTTGAAAGGGCCTCAGTGTTAGCCCAGGCTGGCTTTGAAATTGAATTGAATTGAAATTGCCTCAGTTCCCTAGGTGCTAGAATTACAAATATGTACCACAATACTTGGCTTTACATATAACTTTCAGTCCAACAATTTCTCTCTGATCTTTTTTTTAAAGATTTACTTATTTATATATATGGGTGTTTTATAGGTACTGACCTGTGATATCTAAGATGGAGCATGTATAGGAAAGAAAGGTACTAGTTAGGGTACCATTTATGCTTGATTTTTCAAAAAGCTGTAGGTATTAGGGCTTGAGAGATGACTGGACACTTAAGAGAAAATACTGTTCTTGAAGAGAACTTAAGTTCAGTTATCAGAATCCCAATTGACCAGCTCACAACACTTTTTAAGTCTAGCCCCACAGGAACCTGTGTCCTCTCCTGGCCTCTGTGGGCTCACACATATTAGCATAAATACATAGAAATAGGTTTGAAATAACTTTTTTTTAAAGTTAGAAGAGGGACCTATGAAATACGTGGACTGTTGTTATAAATAGATTGGGTAGATGGGAACAAGGATGGTAATAGGATAAAGAAATAAATTGGGGCGGTGGTGGCGCACGCCTTTAATCCCAGCACTTGGGAGGCAGAGGCAGGCGGATCTCTGAGTTC
>NW_022196898.1:53753046-53756292 GCF_008632895.1 Mastomys coucha | reverse complement strand
AAAAAAAAAAAAAAAAAAGAAATAAATTAAATTCCCTAGGCGCAAACAGAATTGTCCAAGGAGAGAACAGCCAGGACTGAGTTCCGAATAGGTGTCAGCTGTGGAGGATAGAGAGGATGGAAACACCCAGCAGAGAAGAAGGTCTCTGGGACTGTTTCTGAATAAATGGATGTGTCTTGACTGCTCAGAAGTCAGTGGGGAAACAAGAGTGCTACATGGAGATGGTTGCCCATCATAAAAGGAGCAGCTTTGGTTTGGTGATGTTGCCACAACCATGCTGGGTAGAGCTGAAGAGTAAATGAGAGCCAAGGAAATGGAAACACCATGTAGATAGTTAAAGTCTGAATATAAGAGCAAACAGAGACAGGACGAGAAGTTTGAGGGGACATGGGGTTAAGAGGAGTTTCTGTTTTGTTTGGGGATTGATGGTAGTAGAGAACGTTTGTATCTTGGAAGCAGTGATCCAGTGGAAAAGAAGATATGACACGAGGGAGAAGGAGGAACAGAACCAGTATGAGTGTCAAAGGAATAAAATGAAAATAGAGACAAAGGAATGAGATAATCCTTGAGAAATGAGGAGCCAAGATTGAGAGGAATAATGAAAGCTTACTCTTCATAAAAAATAAGTGTTCAATGTGAGCTGGTTGCTGTTGTTTACAAGTGCCAGTAATGTCAAGCTGGGGCACTGCTTAGGCTTTCATGCCGCCTGTACCTAAGCATTTGTAACAGCGGAGGACAAGTACAAGAGTAGACACAGGCTACATCTTAGCATTGGGACCTTGTGCACCTTAGGAACGCCATATCCTGGACCATATTTTGAAACCCTCTCCTCTAGGCTACACTTGTTTGAAAGCCATATTAAGCTTTTTCCTATCTATGTTATAATACAGAGTGATTAAACCCTTGGTAAAAATTAAGATTAAAAGACTGCACCTGAGGAGATGGCTTAGCAGAGAGGAGCTTTTGCTGTGTACATATGAAGACCTCCATTTAAATAAATCCCCCGCACTCATGCCTGGGTGAGGGCATACACACATCTGTGACCCCAGTGATGAGCGTGTACGTATGCGTGTGTGTGTGTGTGCGTGTGTGTGTGTGTGTGTGTGTGTGTGTGTGTGTGTGTGTGTATGTGCATGTTAGCTGTATGTTGGAGAAATAAGGCTAGAAGTGATAGAGTAGGACAGCCAGTGTCTTCTAGTCTCTTCACATATGCACGAACACACAGTTTGAAGGCATAGTACCATGGTAGAATGTTTGCCTACTGTATATGGAGTCCTGGGTTGTATCCTCAAAACAGAGGAATGAAAAGAGGGAGAAAATGATTAAAGATTTTACTGTGATTATATACTGAAGTTCCTTTAAATAATTTAGGTATAGATGACCTTAGTCTGCGTGTTTGCTTTTGTTTATAGGCAGGAATATTCCAGACACTGTTTTAAAACTGCCTAGGATATATCTCAGAATTATTATCTGTACTTGCCACTTAGTGAATGATAAATGTTCTTTCTAGTATACATTCAGATATGTTCATTCAGTATACTGCAGATGAAAGTGCATCATTCTCCCTAATCTGGATGTCCCAAGGCTCTCTCTCAGTTGATTCCTGAAACCATGGGTTGTATTGAACTCATATTCTAAATATTGTATATATCCACATATATACACTACCTAGTCATCTTTTTTTTCCCCTTTTTTTTTCTGGTGTTACTTAGACAGCCCTTGTTTTCTGTGACTAGGTATTACTTTCTACTGGAAAAAGTAAGACTTAAGAATCAGAAAGAGGGGGCTGGAGAGATGGCTCAGTGGGTAAGAGCACTGGCTGCATTCCAGAGGTAGAGTTCAGTTCCTGGCATGCAGGTGTACATGCAGATGAAGCATTCATATACATAAAATAAATAAATGAATAAATCCTTAAAAAAGATCAGAAATATGGTGTATTGTAAGTTCAGCTGGCAAATGAGAACTATTTTTGGGGTACAAGTGAAACTTAAATGTGATTATAATCTAAAATTGAAGCAAACAGATATTCAGTAACATTAAATTTCTTTATTCTTCATTACAGTTTAAAAGATATAAACATTTAGAACCTTTGTTTCTTTCCTTTTGGACAGAAAGTTACATATTTTTTAATGAGCTATATAATCTTGCCGTCTGTATCCCTGTGTTTTAAGATGTAATGTAACCATGGTTAAGCAGTGTAGTAGCACTGTTGACAAGTTTTTAACATGACCTTCTCTTTTTATAATAAATGTGTTCTTGTAGTTTATGTATTCTTTCTTACTGGAAATAATACTGATGATTTGCATTTGTTTTTATCCAGAATTTCAACACAATTCCGTTTATTCTTTACAATTTTTAATGTATAATAACACTTAAGAACATTTGATTTTTCTTTCAAGTCTTTAACTCTGGTTTGTTTTCTCCTCTCAGACAGTTCAGTTTGTTCAGGGAATTTTTGTTGAAAAATATGACCCAACAATAGAAGATTCCTACAGAAAGGTAACATGCAAAACACTGTGTGCATGTGGGCGTAATCCTTACAACTTTCAAACTTGGTCATGGAATTGCTCTTTTAAATAGTTTTGAGAATTAATAGAAAATTGCCTGTGCTGTTTTTAGAAGTTTCACCTGAATAAAACATGCCTCACTGGATACTGCTTAAGAGAGCATTCCATGTGCTGCTGCTGCTGCATCTGCTTAATAATTCATTCTCTGCTGTATACATTTTCCCAGTGGGAAGTTTAAGTAGAAAAATATTACAAATGAATAATAGGCATATTTTTAACTACTGCTTGTTAACAAATCTACTATTATGATTGAAGTTAATCATTAACTTTTTTTACTTGGTTTATAGAAAATTTAAGAATATTTTACCTTTAGACTATCAAAAGTATTCAAAAACTGTGTAATGGTGTATAAGAGCACCTGTCATGTTTCTCAGAATCTGTAGAACATACAATATTAAAAGTGACTGCAACACAAACTTTGTGTGTCATTGTAGCTTCATTGATTGTGACAAATTTCCACTCTGCTGCAGGGTGTTGATAAGAGAGAGCAGGAAGCTGTATATACTATAGGCATAGATAATGTGGGAAATCTCTGTTTTTTTCTCTAATTTTGTGGTGAACCCAAAATTCTCTTACGTGTAACCCCAACTCCTAGGAAACAGGCAGGGAGAGCTCTACAAGTTCAAGGCAACCTAGTGTTCAAAGACAGTGTCTTCATTAGGGGAAGTGGGTAGGGAGG
>NW_022196898.1:53752205-53753025 GCF_008632895.1 Mastomys coucha | reverse complement strand
GGGGGGGGGGGGGAGCAAAATAGTTATAAGACTAGGTAGAACAGGGTTAGGATAGTATAGCAAAATACCATAAAAGAGTTACCCCTCCTCCCAAAGATTAAACCTACATCTCACCAGAGAGGCATAGCTGGTCTTTGCTACTTTGTGGGTTCTTCTCTCCCACCTTTTATTTTATACCCCCAGTTTTACCCCTTAACTCTGGATAGGAGAAAAACAAGGATAGAGGACCAAGAAGAGAGAGAAGGAGAGAGAGATATCCCTAATTTTAATTTCTTTCCTTTTGTTTCTTCTTCAACCACAGTTACTAACAAACTGCAACCAGCCATCATAAACGACCAACAACCACCAACACCACTTCTTGGGGCCCTAGCATTTATATATCCTCTGAAAAGTTCCCAGAATTCCAAATGTCACACAGTTGCGGAAACTAACTGCAGCTGGCAAAGCCATGCTTCTGCTAGAGCATGAGGCAAATCATGGTCAGCTGCTGTGGACAGTCCAAAGCAGCCCCACAGCCCTGCACCTGGGATTAAAACTGAATACCCATTCTTATTAATATTTCTGTGTTTTTTACAGAAATCAAAATTCTAGAATTGTCACTAGAGAGGGGAAAGGATTGCTTTGTTGGGCATCTGTTCTGAGAATCATTTCTTTGATAGCAGTATAAGTTTCATTGAATTAAGCTTTTTAGGATGTACTGGCATGAATGATCTCATTGTCTTCCAAATTAACGCAATTGAACTCTAAATACCTATGAAACTGTAGGCCTGTTAACTGTTGCCCTCTCTGGGTGGGTAATGAGCTTGTGCATGACGGACCC
>NW_022196898.1:53649153-53752115 GCF_008632895.1 Mastomys coucha | reverse complement strand
CACCCCAGGCACTCCCTCTCAGCACTGGCAGGGAGGCCAGGTCAAAAGACCTAGAAGGTGATATATTTATTTTAGGAGGCAGTGCTGCTCTACTGAGGTTTCTTGTAGATAAATTGCTAGTTAAGTCTCTAACTATAAAAGAGCAAGCGCTCCCTAGGCATGCTGAAGGACTAATTTTCTCAAAATCCCTTCTATAAAAATTTTCCGCAGAGTTGGTAATTGATACTCTCTTTAGACCAGTCTTCTTCTAGAGATGAGGAAATATAATTAGTATATTTATATTTCACTTTCTACACATTTTTTTTTCTAAAGAGCCCCTTAAATTCTTAATAAATGTGTATACTCTTAAGGAATAAATAGCTCATTGCTATTTGATATTTATGAGTTCTTGTTGCAAATTTTGTGAATATTTTAGCAAAATTTTAACAACTTGTATATAGTAAATTGCGAACGTTTCGATTCCTCGAAATCTTTTTGCATAAAATTTGACCCATTTAAGGTGGTTGAATGAAACCTGACCTTTTGTTGGAAATAGTGTCTTTTGATGTCACCCCATAGGGCCATAAAGAACTCTTCCTGCCTCAGCCTCTCTAGTGCTGAGATTATAGGTGAACCTACACGCAGCTTGGGCTCTTTAATTCTCTTTTCCATGAAGATCGTGTGTGTGTGTGTGTGTGTGTGTGTGATTTTCATCAAAAATATGATATTCATGTTTTTCTGTTGGATTTTTTTTGCTAGAACTGTATGTACCATTTTTCTTAAATTACAAACCTGTTCTTTTGCCTTCCAATAAGAACAAATGAGCATCGTTACAGCAGAGAACATCCACACTCAGCTTTAAGCATCTTGGCCTTTGGAATACTGAGAGTGTGTCTGAAGACCCTTGTTCTTTACTGTGGCACCAAGTAGAAAAACACTCAATAGTTGTTAATAAGTGCTTTGAAGGGGTAAAGGGAAAACATTTTGATGTTGTTTTTTCTTCTTGGCTCTCTCACAGCAAGTCGAAGTAGATTGCCAACAGTGTATGCTGGAAATCCTGGACACTGCAGGAACAGTAAGGCTTCCTTTCTTTCCTTTAACAGGTTTTAGTTTGTGAGGATGATTTCTTATCTAAATAATTCTCTGTGTAAAATGATTACTCTGATTTTTTAAATTCTTTAAGTGTAATCCTTTATATATTTTCTTTATGAAATTGTTTTGTGATATGCTTGATGCCCACATATTATAATGAAATTGTATACTCTATTCACCTGAAGAATCTAAAGGGTTTTGGGGGTGGGGGAGAATGACAGTCTTATGTTGAAGTAAGATATATGCTATGAGTACTTTTTTTTAAAGGTATTTAAGTTCAGAATTTTAGTTAAGATAGGTATCCCCTGCCTAGTCCCACTCTCCTAAGCCCTCTAGTTAACTGATGCTCTAGCTTCTCAAACACTGTGAATCTCCTTGGGCCCTGTCTATTTTTGTTGATCTCTGCCTGGGACACATTATAAGAGCCCACGATAACCTCATCCTTCTTGCTCTCCTGTTACCTATAGGTGCCTTCCCCTTTAAGTTGTAAACTTCTATTCTATACCCCAGCCCACAACCCCGAAAAACAGAAACAAAAATTCTTTTTCTCTGTAATGTTATACTGTATTTTTGTTTATCTCTGTACATTCCTTGAGAGACTTTTGTGTTGACCAACATATCCATCCTGCTGAAACAGTTGTTGATAAGTCTTGTAGAATGTCCTTAGGAGGGAGGTCGGGATTCTCAGTAAGAGCCATGACTTCATGTAGCAGTACAATATTTACACTGTTGATTTAGTAAGTAGCAGAAAGACCTAATCTCAGCAGAACACGGAAGGCACACTAGTGCTAGAATTTCTAATAAAGTCTAGGAGTGAGAATTCCAGAGAAAAACGCACAAAAGACTAAACTTGAAGGAGATGTGGATGAATGTTGTTAGCTCAGCTGACATCTTGGAGTAACAGATCGAGTGCAGTGGCCAGGCTGAAACATCTAGAACTATTGTGGATATAGTAAACAGAATGGAGGTGATGACCCTGGGAAACGGCAAGTTACAGAATCAAAGTTTATAAAGCTTTGTGGGTTTGTATGTTTAATAATAAAGAGGTCACAAAAAGAATGCATTTTTAATATTCTGCTATATATGCCTTCTTAATACTATATACAAAGTTCAAGGACTTTTTAGACATTCTATATTGTTATCTATGGGTATAGCATACAATAATGATTTTTCCAAAGAAGAGAAAGTGAGTTTCAAGCAAACAGAAAATATTTAATCTGGTACAACTGTGACCAAGTTAATGGTTAGTGACTCTTAAAAGAAAATAGTCATTGTATCTAGTGTGACTGTGACTGGTGTTGACGGTCAGTGACTCTGAAGAGAACAGTCACTGGGCTGTTCTCAGGTTCTTCCAAAGAATTTGAAATTCAGGGAGCAGGAAAAAAAATACAAGAAAGCTCTTTTTCGGAAGTGTCTAATCTAGTGTTGGTAATGTGCCTGTCCGGCCATGCTAGATGCCTATAACTCAGTACTAGAGTTGCATCTTAGATTGTTTCTACTTGAGCGATGATCATATATAAATGTTCCAGACAAAGTAAACCCAGGCTTGTATATTAAAGGAATTGTGTCAGCAAGCATAGATATTCACCTCAGCTTCTAGAAACTAGCATGGAGTCTTACGACAATTTGTAATTTAAATGTAGGTCCTTATTTAAGATTGTTCTGTTTAAAATTATTACAGCGTACATTCAAAATGCATTTATATTTATAATTTTTTAATTATAGGAGCAATTTACAGCAATGAGGGATTTGTATATGAAGAATGGCCAAGGGTTTGCACTAGTTTATTCAATTACAGCTCAGTCTACGTTTAATGATTTACAAGACTTAAGAGAACAGATTTTACGGGTTAAAGACACAGAGGATGTAAGTATTTTTCTCTATATAAAATATATTGCTGTCTCTCTATAGCCAAATAAAAGTGTCTGCTTTCTCATCAATAGGTTTGGATGGTATCTAGCGTACATCAAAAGGAGCCCCTGAAAATAAATTTCAGCTTTCACAATTAACCTATTAGTTGTATGCCAATATGCTTAGAAAGTGAGTGAGTGTAGGGCAAAGCGACAGTTGTTTTGCCGCGTGGATAAAAAGTGTGGTAGAGATGAGGAGTCAGGTACTTCATGGAAGAGAGAAGGTGTGGGACATTTTCAAAGAGCCATAAGATGAATGTTATTGTTTCTAAAATTCTTTCCATATATGTTCTTTGAGTTGCTTTGCTGTTTTAACACAGTATCTTGCTATATAACCTAGGCTAGCCTTAGGTATTTAACCTTTCTGTTTCCACCTTCTAAGTACTGGGATTATAGGCATATGCTACCTTTGTTGGCAGCATATGCTTTTTCCTTACCTATGTAAAAAAATATATATATTTTATATGTTTACATCAACTTGAGGTTGTAAGAAATTAAGATAGAAATTTTCAGTTACACCTTCCTGGTTTTGTGTGTGTGTCTGTGTTTTCTTTTTTCTTTTTTTATAAACTTACTTTGTAACTTTTATTTTTTATTTTATTTTTTTAAAGGTTTATTTATCTTATGTGAGTACACTGTAGCTGTCCTCAGACACACCAGAAGAGGGCATCAGATCCCATTACAGATGGTTGTGAGCCACCATGTGGTTGCTGGGAATTGAACTCAGAACCTCTGGAAGAGCAGTCAGTGCTCTTACCCACTGAGTTATCTTTTCAGCCCATATGTATGTTTTTTAGTGGGAGCATATTCAACTGCTCAGGACCTTAACCTTGATAACATTATTGATAGGAGGAGTTTGTGCCATATGACTCCATGACTACCTTTAATGAATAGTTGTCTTCCTTTCTTTGGATTGATTTCCAAAGAGTTTGTTGTCATAGAGTTACATTCAGATCAGTGAGTTCTGATAATGTTAGTCCCCTTTATTCCATCAATAAAAGAAAAAGATGGAGTTGAATATGCCTAGACTGTTTAATATTACCTGTTTTGGGTCAAAGGTTCACCACGTCCCTAATGTTCTTTCTTTTGTGTAGTACCATCGCCTTACAACCTCCTGGCTTTGTTCTGTGAACTTTTAGCTGAGGAACCTAACACAGTTTGTTAGCTGTATGTGTTACTGGGAGTAGGATATTGTGTTAAAGATAGTCAGACATCTGTGGTAAAAGGAAAGACACAGCTGCTTGATGTGTACTCTGCTTGTTGAGGGGTGCCCAGGGAGGCTGTAAGAGCTGGCATTACAGGTGATTGTGAGCCATCTGGTGTGAGTGTTGGAAACTGAACTCAGGTCCTCTGCAAGAGCACCAGGTGCTCTTGACCACTGAACCAGCGTTCCAACTCCTGTTTTTATTCTTACTTCTCCTTAATATCTCACCTAACAAGCCTTCAAGTCTAATGCTAAACATAGAAGTAGAAGCTGCCGATAATCTTTTGTCTTGTCACCATTCTTGGCACTTACTAGACTTGTGAGATGAAATATTTAAACCACTTAGAGCAGATGAGTGTACTGTTTGCTGTATGGCAGGGAGTTCCATTTCCTTATACTTGAAATTAAGCTATTTGTAGTGATCACATGAGAATTTTAGGATTATTAAGGGATGGAGAGATAGCTCAGTAGTTAGCACTAGCTGTTCTCCCAAAGGACCAGGGTTCAATCCTCAGCACTCACAGGGCAGCTCACAACCCTCTGTAGCTCCTTTGGCTTCTCCAGGCACCCCACATGAACATGGTGCATAACATTCATACACTACATTAAGAAAAAAATGGAATTATACTCTTTAAGATAATTTGGTGTGTGAGTGTAGTAGGAGTTCTTCACTATTTTTGGCCCCTCTCTCACCCTTCCATTCTCTTCCTATCCTGAGCAACCATAGCACACAGCACCTTGAATCACTTAGTGATGCATACAGTTGCAAACTGCTGTGTTTCAGTTAGTAGCAGGTAATTGTTCATTTGTCATGAGAGGGTAAGTCATGAATATGTCTTTCATTTGATAGTTTTTTTCCTTTCTGCAGGTTCCAATGATTTTGGTTGGCAATAAATGTGACCTGGAAGATGAGCGGGTAGTTGGCAAAGAACAAGGCCAGAATTTAGCAAGACAGTGGTGTAACTGTGCCTTTTTAGAATCTTCTGCAAAGTCAAAGATCAACGTTAATGAGGTAACCTCCAACTGTTGGACAGTGCAAAGAAGTGCCTTTTTATTTTCATAGCCGCGAGTTTTCAGAAAAAAAAAATAGCAATCTCAATTTTATCACCTTGTAGAAAATAGTAATTACTGGACACTGCGTTCCTTGGCTTCCATGATGTCATTCTCTTAGAGTTGCAGTGCAGACACCTAATGTTACCCTATTGCCACAGGCTGCATATAAAATCCTGCTAAGACTTACAAGTGATAATGCCAGAGCTAGCATGTGAAACTTGACATAACACCTTTTATTATGTTACTTATCCAGATGAATATAAATAGGTGGTAAAGTCCAATAGAAAAGTACAAAAAATTAAAAGTTGCCATTATAATAAGCCTTTGTTTTAAAATACCATCATAGAATTTGATTTTTGGTTCTTGCTCCCTTTTGATGCATGCCTAAATGTGGGGTCTGTTTGTGAATAGATGTGTAAATCAAACCATTCTGTCCTTTCAGGCTGGTAGTCTGGATCCACATGACTAATGTAAGCACTTCACTATTTTAAGATCTTAACTCTGGCCCAGAAGGCTTTGCAAATAGGCTATGTGCCTCATTTAGAGACAATAGTTGACCAAGCCCTTAAAAAATTAGTTCATTGCCCAAATTGCTACCACCAATCAGGTAAACCCGTGAGAGTTCTTTTGCTTTTGGAACTTTACCAATAAATTTGCAATAAATTCTGCAGAAAGGCAGAGTAAGCCTCTTGTCCCCTTCTCTGGTTGATGCATTTGCCATTGTAGTGTCGAAGGTACCTGGACACAGGTGAGAATAAGAGAGGGCTTGCTCATCAAGGCAGGGGTTGCACTCCCGTTCCTCTCTGGCCTCTGGTTCTATAAGTCACTTTTCAGGACTGTGCATGTAGAACATTATTTTAAACACCTGGTAAGGGAAAATATTGGCTTACTACACATTCTGTTTCTTACACATGATCAAGAATGCCCAAGCTTGCTTTCTTAGGTGAAACCACTTTTAACAAATACAAAAATCTTTTAATTCCACTTATCTGACATACACATTGAGTACCTGTTGTATGCCTGGCACTTTATTCTCTACCCAAGTGGCAGTCATCCAGACAGAACTATTTTAGCCCTTAAGAGGTTTACATCCTAGTTGAGGAACCAGTCCTACTGAGTGCTGCCATATAGTTATTTGATATTCACTGCCAGGTCAATGAGAAGAAATTGACAGCTGTCACTCATCCTCCTTTGTTATAGAATTAGAATTTCCTAGAGGTTGTTCTTATTTTTTTAAATATAGCTGAAATAAAATTTTAATGTTTAATATAGTATTTTTTGAAAATATGAGTAAGCAAGAAAAGGATGCAGATATGGTGGCACACCCTTGTAATCCCAGCAGTCTGGAGGCCCAGGCAGGACTGTGAGTTCTAGGCCAGCCTGTGCTATATATCACAAGACCCTAACTAAAGTGAGCTAACAATATTTTAATGAAGAATACATTACAGTTAGTGAATGCCCTGGGTCATAGAGTTATAGTGCAGTGTCACCATATGAAAGATGGTTGGTCTTTGGGATCTGGTTCTTACGGTGTCTGTCGCCCTCACTGCTGTCCACCTTCCAAGTTCATCAGATGTGCAGGGCTGAGTTGGACCAGAGTCCATCACACAGACCTCTTCCTGTAGGAGCCAGAGTTTAGTAGGGAGAAAGTAAGTATTCCTCTTCTTTTATCATTACGTTTGTGGAACCTACACAGCTATTAGACCTCCTGGGTTGCAATTTCTAATGCAGCAGAACTGACTTTTCACAGGAGTCTTGTTCAAGCTTTACATAGGAATTTACAAAACAATATAATGCTACAGTCATCATAATAGTCTCTACTTCTTTGAGAAACCACACAGACTACATGCTAGAAATGAGAGTATAATTTGAGATATGTTTTTTTAAGATCTCACTCTTCATAGCCTAATAATTCAGCTGCAGAATTCCTTGGATAGTTCGTTGTTTTTCAGACAGCTTAATCTGCTGTTCTAATGCTTGTATGGTTTCTGAATGCATGAAGATAGGGGAATAATAATTTCACGAGATTCAGCTCTTGACTTTAAATTTGCAAACAGACAAGGACATAGTGCTTGGCCAGAGCCCTCTAATTCTCTCTATTGTACAAGTAGCAGTCAGTGCCCTGGAAATACCTCAATCTTAGCCCCAAATTTCTTGTTCTTTGCTGAAGCTGGAGTAAAGATTGGAATAAAGACATCCCAATTAGGAATGGGAGAGGGGTTGAGAAAATCTATTCTGTGTTCCCTCTAGATTTTTCTGTAGTTCAGAGAGATGAGGACGAACCTAGGCTGGGAACTTTCAGCATTTCTAACCAAATATTATAGTTCGAACTTGCCCTCATCACTGAACCACCTGCTGCTGTGAGGTAGGCAATGTTTTCCAAAGATGTAATTTAGAATAATACTGCAAACAGTCAGTTACCTGTCTCTGTGTATGCCAGAAGCTGGAAGTTGGCTGGTAAGAAGAAACTGGAATAGGAACTGGGTGTGTGTTTCATTAATTTCCTGTTCTGCTTTATCTTTTTCTTACTTTGTATTATGGCTTGCATGTTAAGCCTTGCACAAGAAAGAGAGCTTTTTCATGACTCATATTCTTAAGTTCTTGAAGGTTTCAGAGTTGTGAAAACAGCTACCAATTTGCTTATAAATGTTGTCGTTTTCAACCTTTAGAAATAAAATTGTAGAAAGTAGAATGATTTTAGAAAATGGGAATTGGATGGAGGGAACAAAAGAATACATTTATAGCTTTGTAATGAATCTGTTCTTTTTTTTTTTTCAACAGTTTAGTCTTGTAATCTCTGAGCCATTTGAAAAAGTAACAGATGATTTTCATCTTAAAGAAATGTTTAGTTTGTTTCTTATCTTTAAAAAAATACACTGACTAGAATATAGTTCAGTGGTGGAAGATGCTCCTAGCATGTACAGGCTGTGGGCTTAATTCCCCACTACTGCAAACAATAATAAAAGAAATAAATGTAAATCAATGATGTTAAAAATCTCTTTTGAAATTTACTTAAAAGAACAAGAAAAATATTGTTTATTCTTTATTTAGATTCACTAGTTATTAACATTTTGCCATGTACTTTTGGAAACCACATTTCTTTGCTCTGATATTCTTCAGTATATGTATCCTTGGATCAAAGGCATGTTTGGGCTGGAGAGATGGCTCTGTGGTTAAGAGCTCATAAGACTTTATGAAAGGCCATGAATTCAGGTCCAGCACCCATGGCTCACAACTTTTTCTAAGTCCAGCTGCGGCTGATCCAATACTCTAGACTCCACAGGCATCCACACAGATAGGTAAATGGAAAATAAAAAAAAAAAAATCACCAAAAAACTGTTAAGGTCATTCTCTAATAAAACCACAATTTATTAAAATCATTAGCTAAAGATACAACTCAGCTGTTGAGTGTTTGCCTACATGAGCAAGGCCTGAGTTCCGTCCCCAACACTGCAAAATAAAAGCAAAATAAGGAAATTTGCCTTCAACACAGTTTGTTTGGCCTGTGTTGAAAATGTTGCCAGTTCATCCCTGTTGTACTCCTTCAAGCCAGTTCTGCAGAGCATGTGTTCAGATGAGGGTGCTGAGGGCCCTGACTTTCATCCCAAGCCATTCGTAAACGAGTGCCTGCACTCTTAGCAAAGAGCCAGATTTGTTTTAAAACATTGGGGTACTTAACACAGTAGAAGTACACATAAACACAACAGAGTTGTAGTCTGCTTTCAAGAAATAGGAAATATTGTAGTTTTTGTCTTTGATAGTTTTTACTCTTCCAAAGACGAATATCCATGGTTGTCACTTCAAATCAAGGATTAGTGGATTATTACTGTCTGTTGTTGTATTGTTTGCTTTGACCATGTGTGTGGACATTTTTAATCCTAGCACTAAGGAGGTAGAGCAAGTGGACCTTTTAAATTCAAGACCAGCCTTGTCTACAAAGTGAGTTTCAGGGCTGCATAGAGACCTTGCCTTAAACAAAAATAAAAAAAAATCGTAGTGAGGGGACATCATGGAATTGATCCTGGGTTATCAGAAGGGAGACACACTTTTACCTGTCTCAGCCTAAAATGTATATCATCATCAAATAAAGATTAAGGGAAATTCCATATACGTTTATTAGACTTTATTTTTAGAAATGAGAAAACAAAATGAAACAAAAAACCCTGAAAGACAAAGGCCAAAGAACTATTCCCAGTTTTAAAGGCTAAAAGCACTTTATGAGGTAGTGTGCATCTATAGTCCCAGCGCTTGGGATATGAAGGCAAGAAAATCAGGAGTTCAAGGCCAGCCTGAGTAATAGTAAGTTTGAGACGGCCTGGGTTTGAAATGAGGCCCCACTTCAAATAGATAAGTAAATAATAAGAGACAGACAAATAGATGCTACAATATCAAGGACAGAATGCAGTGTGGATTTTGATAAGCAGTGTGGATCTTGATAGATTCTGCCCATTTTAGGGCCTCGTTATGATAACTGAAAATTGGAGTTTACACTCAAGATAATATAAAGAAATGTATTGATGCTTAAATATCTTACTGGGATCAGCTTTTTTTATTATTATTCATTTTATATACGTGAGTACACTGTCATTGTCTTCAGACACACCAGAATAGGGCATCAGATCCCATTTCAGATGGTTGTGAGCCACCAAGTGGCTGCTGGGAATTGAACTCAGGACCTCTGGAAGAGCGGTCAGTGCTCTTGATCGCTGAGTCATCTCTCCAGCCCTATGACCAGCATTGTATTTAGGTTACCACACAAGAGTATATTCTTGTTCTGGGAGATAGATGTTTAGCCCTTTAAGGATCCATGTCACTGTCATGTGGTTCAGAAGCAGCTGTGTTTGGAGAAAGAGAAAAAGCAGTAAAGTAAAAGCAGCCAAGTGCAGTTACTTGGATCTAGGACAGTGAGGGGAGGGAGCACTTTGCTGTTACTGCTGTGGTTTTGGTGCTATAATTTTAATTATAATTTTAAGTGCTCACTACTTGGTTTTTTTACTTGACTATTGACTGTCGAAGAACAGGTACATATCCTTAACCATGACTAAGTAAGTCCTGCTTTACTCTGAGTTAGCTTGGGAAGCCGAGAAACTTGACCTTCAGAAGATAACAGTAAAGCATAGATCTAATGGCAGAGTAATGCTTAGTACTTTCAGAATCATTCTGTGGAACAATCACTATCTTTTATTATTGTTTTTACCTAGATATTTTATGACCTGGTCAGACAGATAAATAGAAAAACACCAGTGGAAAAGAAGAAGCCTAAGAAGAAATCCTGTCTGCTGCTCTAGGCCTGAGGTCGGCGGCAGCTCTGAGCCAGGTGAGCCAGGCCAGCCAGGCGCTTAAACAGAGCAGGTGCCTGCCTTCCTTGCCCGCTGCCGCCTTCTCTGTGCTTCTGAGCTTCTATGTCTTGCCTGTAGAGATACCTGTGTCTGGTGGATAATCTGCCTCCTCCCCAGAAGAGTCTAAGCTCAGAGTGAGGGCCCTGTGTGATTTGCTCACCACCATATTGACAACACCTGCCACAGAATGGGTAGTTGAGAAACAGTGCTAGAGGTTGGGAAGGGCATTTACCTATGTTTGCTCCTCTGTAGCTTAGCATAAGCAAAACATATACTGCATTATGTCTGCCATCCTTCGCCCAGAGCTATGGTTTTTTTTAGAAGTATCCATGTTTATATATATATATCAGTAGTTTATTTTTGATTAATTTATTTTTTATGAGCATTGTTTGTTTGTTTGTTTGTTTGTTTGTTTTGCCTTGTATGTATGTCTATGTGAGTGTGTCAAGTCCCCTGGAATTAGAGTTATAGATAGCTGTGAGCTGCCATGTGGATGCTGGGAATTGAACCCGGGTCCTATGGAAACAGCCAGTGTTTTAACCGCTGAGCCATCTCTCCAACCCCAGCTTATTTTATGTCAGTAGTTAGTTTATTATTTGACTAAGGTATTTTGCTGTTTAGGTACTTTTGAGAAATTAGTATGGATAGTCCTGAGCCTAGCCTAGCAGCTCACACCTGTTATCCCAGACAGAGAATGAAGTGGGAAGACCAGACGTTCAAAGCAAAGTCAGACTACTCAGGCCTCTATGAAACCCTGACTTAAAACTAAAACAAGCGAAATGTATGGATAATTTGTAGCTGTGTGCATAATTTATGCACTTGTATGTGTCTAGAAACATAATGGCCAGCTCATATGGGTTCCTTAAGTGTTTGTACCAGGGTACATGCACCAGCAATTCATGAGTTCCACATCCTCTCCAAGATTGGGATTTTCAAGTTTTTAAACCTGAGCCATTCTGTCTGATGAGTGGTGGCATATCATTGTAGATCTATTTGTCAGCTCTTCTCAAGAGTGAGCGACTCTCCAACAAACGCTTAGCCAGTCTGCACCAGGAAGTAGTTGACTTCAGGTAGCATTTCAGCTTTCATTAAGAAAGTCATGTCAGCATTTGCACTGCCAGTCAGGTAAGAATATGTGAGCCAGTTACTTGTTTTCCTTTAATTACATATTTAAATCCCCCGATGTTCCTTCTTTGTCAGCTACTAAACCCAAACCAAACGCTTTCATGGGTCAGATGTCTGATGTAGTTTGAGGCTGATTAGGTGACTATAACTAAACTTGATGGAGTCGGAAGAAGAACTTTAACTCTCCTAACTTGAGAGTTGATGACACTAACTCCTGTCTGCCTCTGGGGCCTATTTAGTCGATTGCTGCTTTTCGAGCTCCCAATGAGCTAATTTGTACTCCTTAGAGATAGGGATGAATAACTAACTATCTTAGAGAAAACAGTTGAGTAACTGTAATCCTTTTTAAAGGAAAAATAGCAAGGAGGGAAAGCATAGAGATTGTCTTAAGTGGTCAAAGCAGAAGGTCAGCTCCTGCCTAAGTGGCTCGTTACTGAAATGGATTGATTAAAATATTTTAAATCATTAGTTTCCTGAAAATGATTCTTGTTAAGATTTCTGTGTGTGTGTGTGTGTGTGTGTGTTTAAGCAAGGGTACAAAGACAAAAATGAGGGCTCGAGTTGTTAATGTATTATCTTACTCCTTTAGAGTTGAGTAGCTTATTGACAACATTACCTTGGCAAACATGAGTTTTTACTTTGCATTCTCAGAAAATGTTCTCTTAGTCTATATTAAAGGAAAAGATACCACTTGGCCTACTGTGACTTTAAAATTCAATCATGCATCAAGTTTACCTTAGAAAAGAAATTTTGCCTAGGTCTGAAAATAAGCCATTCATATTAGTTGCATCAATCTTTAGACTTGTACATAATTCAATTTAAAATGTAGTTTCCTTAGATTCTTAGGTTTATGATAATGCCCAATAATAGAGGCCTTAGCAACCAAAATGCTTTGCAGTACATTTTGTTGTGATTTGTAATTGAAGTGCTAAAAGCTCAGTGTGATGGCACATGCATGTAGTCCCATCTCATTAGGCTAAGGCGGAAGGATTACTTGAGCCCAGAAATTTGAGAACATCCTGGCCAACATAGCAAGACTAGGGCTGAAAAGTTCTAAGATAACAGGGGTTAGATTTAAATAATAATTACAATATTTTAGTAAGAGTATTTGAATGTCGAAGGCAGCTTATATATCTATAGCCTTTAAGTAAATTGTATTAAAACATGTAAATTTCTTAAATGTCCCAATTTTAAGGACCTCAGAGAAATCTATCATCAGGAGTTTGCCCTCTAAACTAATTGGCTTCTGCTGAGTCGTAGGACCTGCTGATTCTTCTGCCTTTGAATTTGGGCTCTTTCTGTGCTGTCTCTTGCTGGCTGGGTTAGATCCGACAGTCCCTAGTATGGTATCAGCAAATGGCTCAATTTCCCACAAAGAGTGTATGTAGACAACTGTTGAACTTTTAAAAATAAGGTAATGGGGTACAAGCAAAATACTAGTGTCTACCTCTTTATATAGGGTGTAGATAAGATGTGAAATACTGAGTGTAATAAAAGCAGGGGCAGACAAAAATTGATTACTAATTGCTGTTGGTAAACTCCGTCTTTTATATTTGACTTTAAACTTCTAAGATAGTCTGTGTACCTCAAACTGTAATCAAGGTCAGACTTAAACTCCTGACCCTCATGCTACCATGCCCAGCTTGTTTTTGAGCATGCTTAATGGGAAGGTAAAATAGCTCTTCTACTGAAGTAGCTTGGTGTACTCTCCAGTTCCTTAGGAATGTTCATCACTGACAGCCGTTAAGCTGTGTTAGCTGTTTATTTACTGCCACCTTCTGATATTGAGAGAACTCTATGTGTGTCTGTGTCTCTTCAATGTTCCAGATTACAGAAATGAAGAACTGTTGCCTAATTGGAAAGTGCCAGCATTCCAGACTTCAAAAACTAAATCTGAAGAGGCTTCTCCTGTTTTATATATTATGTGAAGAATTTAGATCTTATATTGGTTTGCACAAGTTCCCTGGAGACAAAGTTGCTCTGTGTATATCTCTTGGAAATAAGACATAGTATTTCTCCTTTGCAATAGCAGTTATAACAGATGTGAAATAAGATACTTGACGCTAATACAATTATACAGAAGAGCATGGATGCATTTCAAATGTTAGGTGTTACTACTATAATCAAATGGTTTCATATTGACGTTTTTATCATGACTCCTCCCTGTCAAGCACTAAAAAGTTGAACCATCATACTTTATATCTGTAATGAGATAGATTATGAAATCTCCTCTCAAACTCATTGCAGCAGATAACTTTTCTGAGTCATTGACTTCATTTTATATTTAAAAATTATGAAAATATCATCTGTCATTATATTCTAATTAAAATTGTTTGTGCATAATGCTTTGGAAAAATGGGTCTTTTATAGGGAAAAACTGGGATAACTGATTTCTATGGCTTTCAAAGCTAAAATATATAATATACTAAACCAATTCTAATATTGCTTCTTGTGTTTTACTGTCAGATTAAATTACAGCTTTTATGGATGATTAAATTTTAGTACATTTTCATTTGGTTTGTGTCTTTTTGTTATTGTTTATAGACATAAGTCCTTTATTTTATAATGGCCACATTGTTTAAAGTGCAGCAGTAGCTCTTCCTTTCTGCCTGGATTCAGCATAACACTTGGTTTTAAACTACACTAACTGGTGATCTCTCTAGGAACAGACCTCGAACTTCCTGCTCTAGATAGTTTATTCCTACTATACAGTAAGATGCACCATGTGACATAGAATAGTTTTATATATTCTCTCTTGACCTTAAAGATTGTATCATATTGAATAAAGTGTCCCACTCTGTATTATTTTTATATGTAAAAAGATAAGTTCAGTACTGTATCAGGGTTTGACTTTGACTATTGCAAATCCTGCACAGTTTGTAACTTCATCCAGGGAATCCTTGCCATTGTTAATTTGTTGGTGTGAGTCCACCAATGAAGTGTTACATGAAAAATTTCAAACTTGCTTGCTAATAGATGGAAGAACTTGAGGGAAGTGGTTGCAAGTCAGAACACAAAAAGGGACACGTGGCTTGACTGTATGAGCAGTGTAGAGGAGTGATAAGAAGATGGATACACCAGTTTGCTGGCTGCACAGAGGTGCTTTTCTTTTCCTTCCCAGTCACATTTTACAAAGGAGGGGCTTACGTAGGACGTGGACCCAGGGTGATACTGCTGTTTGTTCTCCATGAAGAAAGGGAAAGCAAATGACCTGTTGGCCAGGTGCATACAGGAGAAGAAAGCAGATTGCAAGCTTAGGAAACCCTGTGCCTTGTCCTCAGAAATCAAGGAGACCAGTCCTAGAAAGTAAATCTTTGCTCAGGGATCTAGATATGGTCTCATTGCAGCTAGGTGTGAAGGTGTTCATGCCTTGCTGAGATTGCCGGGTGTGTGGACAGCCCTTCAGTTACTGAGTCAGCTTTCAAATGTAAGATCTGACCAACCTGAAGAAATGTCAAAAAATACTGTTTAAAAAATTGGAAATTGTATTCTTTGGTATTCTAATAAACTTAGCTACTTAACATTTCCCTTCTCTTTATCCAGTTATGCATGTCTGTGACTGAGGGGCAAAACCTTAAACTAAACTAAAATGCAAGTGGAAGGATAGGGTCCATTTGTCCCATCGAGAGAAGCTGGGCTATTTGTTTGATTGGTTTTGATTGTCTTTTAGGTGGGATCTTGCTATACTACCCAGGCTGGCTTCAGACTTCTGGGTTCAGGTGATCCTCCTGCCTCCGTGTCTCAAGTAGCTAGGACTACAGGAATATATCATTGTGTGACCAATTGGAGACATACTATATTTTAAGGACTTCTGACGTCATTATGCTTTGAAATACTTCTCACACATTTCTTTGGACTTAAAATCCTGGACAGACAGACCTCTCACAAACCAGTTAAAATATCTAAATACTTTGTCACATGGGTTGTGTAGGTATTTGTTAAGTTAAAACAGTCTCACCAGTAGCATGGACTGGTTTTTTTCAGGTTCCTTTGACACATCTTATACTCCTCCGTTGGGTTAAAGGTAAAACCCAAGAAAAACACCTTTTTGGCACCCAGGGATATTCAAGCCAGAGGGATGCAGTGTTAGCCAAGGGAAGTCTGTATTTGCTGAGCAACATGTAAGGTGTCCTGTTAAGAGAGAGGGTTATCTTTTTATAGTGTCTTTCTGTGAACTCCTTGGTCTTGGGAAGGGTGACTGAAGGCAAGATGTATTTTTACAGCCAAGACATCAAGAGTTTCTAGGGTATTAATTTGAATCTCATGATGCATATCCATGAACAAATTACATAGTAGTGTTTATGGCTGTTTGAAGTATAATAGCTTTAGTCTTGTGAATAACAATTTAATTTAAAAGAAGCTTGATGCTACAACTGGTAGGATTTTTGTTTTTTTGTTTTTTTTCCCCAACTAGACTACAAGCAACTTTAATGGCTTGATGCCTTCAATCTAGTTTTGGAATTAACAGTACATACAAGTGCATCATCATCTTACCCTCCACCAGGGGGAGCTCCAGTATCATATGGTGCTTCTACCAGCTTTGTATCAAAAGTACATGCTTTTCCTTACAAAGAGTTATGGAGTTTACAACTTAATTAGGCAGAAAATATACCCAAATTTTGGGGGAGGTATGAATACTATTAATTTAATGAACTGTAGTCACTTTAGTATTTATTTTTCTTAATGCTTGGAGAAACAGTGGCTGCTAACATGTAACTGCCATCTCCCCATAGCTCTGAACTCACCTTGGTCTTCAGAGGCCCCCTTTTACTCCTCAATAAGACAGTTTCCTTTTCTGAAGTTGTAATGTGCTTTTTTGTCTATTTCATTAAAACAAGTGATTTGGAGTAATTTTTCTCTTCTTAAGAATAGAAATAAAACATTCTGCATGCCTTGAGTCCAGCCACTTTAAAATAGCTACCCGGTGTACCCTCACAGGTCAACAAGTATTTGTCAGTCATATGTCTGAGTTCTGGGTAGGGACCAAGGGTCAGAAAAAGAAACAATGAGTGCTGTGTTTCCTTTCTGACCAATACTCATAGGATGCTAGAAAACAAAATGTGCTCTTACAAATTATGTGTTGAAATCAGCATGTGAAGAAACTGTCTAATAATTTAGAGGAGCAAAATTATACTTTTATTTGGTTCTTTGCTTATTTAGGGTGCTAAATATATAGTGAAGTGGCTCCACAACCATCCACACCAAGCATCAAAGAACATTTTGGTTTGCTCATCCAGAATCTGGAAAGAGCTTGTCTTGTGAGCAAATGAATGTGAGCATTGAGTGTGTCTGACTACCCAGCTATTAGCACGAATGTTACTCAGAATATAAACATGGCTATTCTTACAGATACAGTGCAGCTCTTAGGTTGATCTTGGGTTTCTCTTCCTGAAGTTTCATCTTGAATCTATTGACTGTGCAGTCCTTTCAACTTTATCATGTTTAAATGTTCCTGTAAGAAAAGCTAGAGGCTTTGAATTGGCTGCCTAGTTCTTTTTTGGGAAGGCAACATGGATCCTGTTTTCCAGATATTAACAGCCTTCAAAGGAAACTTGGGAGTTGCAAGTGCTTTGGGCTTGTTAAAAAGCAGATAACTATAGCTCTAGGCCCAACTGCTAATTGCTTGTGCTAGAGACTGGCTGTTCCCATAAAGGAAAAATTTTAATAAACCTTCCCATTTTAAACAGTTGTGTGGCTCTTACTTTGAACTGATGTTTTCAGTAGTTTTCTTTAATCTTACCTATGTTCAAATTTTTACACTACAGTTGGAGTGTATACAAAGCAGAAAAGTACATGATATTTATGTGCTTATCAATAGTTAACTGTATTTATACTCTCTGAATTCACAGTATTCTACAACCTATGCAAATTCCTTCCCTTGTAGACTTTTAATCTTTAGAAAATGGCAAAAGATTGTGCTGTTGAATTGAGTGAGAGGGTACCCCAAGTGCTTTCTATGCAAACATACCCATATAAAAGTGAGGCCTAGTGATAACTGTAATCCCAACACTGGGAAGTGAAGACAGATGCTCCCAGGAACTCATTGTCCATCAAGTCTAGCCAGACAGTGAATTCCAAGTTCAATGAGAGACCCTGCCTTAATGCAAAGTGAAGAGCAATAGATGAAGACACTCAACATTGACCTTGAGCCTTCACAAACATATGCAAGGGCACATGCACTTACACGTGTGCACATGGTACACATACCACACATACACATGAAACTGCTGAAAACCCCATGTGTTTATTACAATGAATGCTGTAAAAATTGTACAGAGGGCCACAGGAATGAGGGGTGGAAGATATATATGTCTGTGTTGGTTATGTGAGCAATGACTGAAAATGTGAGCCCATGCAACTGCATGGGAGAAAGAAAGGCCATCACACGGGAAAAGGATGAGGTCAAGTGCCTTACTGGAGCATGTGCTGGCCATGTTGGAAGACTAATGAGAACATCATGGCTGGAGGAGAGTGAACAAGAGGAAGAATATTGTAGATAATAGAATTCGCTGGCTTGAATATAGATAGGGAAAATCAGTATTAGTCTGTGTGGTATTCATGGTAAGGATTTTAACAAAAGGCACAACATATATGACAATAATATGTCATCAAGAATACTGTTGTGGGGCTGGCGAGATGACTCAGCAGGTAAGAGCACTGACTGCTCTTCTGAAGGTCCTGAGTTCAAGTCCCAGCAACCACATGGTAGCACACAACCACCCTTAATGAGATCTGATGCCCTCTTCTGGAGCATCTGAAATTAACTATGGTGTACTTAAGTTTAGTAATGAATGGATCTTTGGACCTGAGCAAGGGGAGTTGACCGGAGTGAGCAGAGGTCCTAAAAATACAATTCCCAACAACAACATGAAGGCTCACAACTATCTGTACAGCTACAGTCAGTGTACTCACAAACATAAATAAATAAATCTTTAAAAAAAAAAACATTAAAAAAAAGAAAGAAGAACACTGTTTCGGGCTGGGGAAATCGCTTAGTACATAAGAACATTTGTTGCTCTTGAAAAAGTCCCAGAACCCAAATGGCATAGAAACAATAATATGTCATCAAGAGCACTGTTGCAGGCTGGGAGGATGGCTCGTATATAAGAGCATTTGTTGCTCTTGAAGAAGTCCCAGAACCCAAATGGCAGCTCATAACCATCTAACTCGAATTCCAGGGGTACTGACTCCTCTGGTTTCATGGGTACTGCACTGCACACATGTGGTGAACATATAGACATGAAGACAAAACACTCACATATGCAGCGCTTATTCTTTAAGAAGCATCAGCTCCCAACAGTTTGGCTCTCAAAGATGTCAGAGAGGATTAAGGAGAAAAAGCTCTTGCCCTTAACTCTGTGTTAACTGACATGGTTGTTCCCTCAGGTTAGCACAGGCAGGACACTCTGGACATTCTGTAACTGCTAGCACTCCCTCCTGTCCTTACACTGCAGGTGAGGCAGCAATCCCTCTGTCTAGGGTTGTGCTGAATCAGAGCTTTTAGTCATGTCAGGTAGCTACGAGCTTCTTCATTGACATCCCATTCTCATACCCTTCCTTTTGAGTGTGAAATCCACAGGCCACAGCTATTAATGCAATTCCTGGCCAACTTGCCTAAGCATCACTGAGATCTTTCTCTCCAGCTAGATGGGCTATAGTTTGATGGAACATCTGGGATAAAGGAGTGCTA
The DNA here is from genome assembly GCF_008632895.1 of Mastomys coucha. Taxonomy (NCBI): domain Eukaryota; kingdom Metazoa; phylum Chordata; class Mammalia; order Rodentia; family Muridae; genus Mastomys; species Mastomys coucha. Next base: position 53,732,723 of record NW_022196898.1, on the reverse strand, counting down.
GGCATTCAACCTTCCCAACTTGAAGAGTAGGACTTGGCAGCTGTAGAGGTGGGGCCTGCCTGTCCCTTGTGAGCTGTGTAGAGCTAACAGAATCGTGAAGACACTATTTGATGCAATACTCCCATCAGAGTCCTAAGGCCTACACCAAAAGCTCTGGAGTTCATTGGACTCCTGAAACCACTGTTGCAAACCTAACCATTTTCTGAGATCCGAGTTTACTTATTTGATGCTTGGAACCTTAAGAGAGAGTCTGAACAATTCCCTCACTAAGTTTGGCCTAAGGCTTTGTGATGATGACCAAGTGGCGGGTGTGCCTTGAACAAGAACATGGTCTGAGGTGGCCAGGCAGTTGGTACACGGGGGATCAGTTGCTCTGCTTTCTTCGTTTGGAAGACATTTTGTTTTTTTTATCCCCAAAGTACTTGATGAAGGCCTGGGGAGGAGGTTGCTCAGTGACGTGTGAGTCTAACATAAACAAACCCAGGGAGTCAATTCCAGCATCCACTCAAACACATGAGCGCAAGCACGCACGCGCAGACACACACACACACACACACACACACACACACACACACACACACACACACCACTCCTCTCCCACAATGTCTACACAAGTGCCTGTGCACCTTCTACCTTTCTGGCAGGCAGGGCCTGGTGGGGAGACAATGCCTGGAGTATAGCCAGAAGTGGGACTGGAGGTAGAGAAGGCGCTCACCACCCAACTCTCAATTTCCTTCCTTGCTACACTGTTCACTACACTGCTCACCCCACCCACCCCTCCCTTAATAGTCACAATAAAGGGAGGAGGATCTAGCAGGCTTGGTGTTCCCATTAGAGCATGACAATTTAGGAAAACATCCTGGGGTAGGAAGGTCTGGGACCAGATATTGATTTAAAAAAAAAAAATGTCCATCAAGGTGATCCAGGTCAGGAAGGCTGGAGGAAAGAGGCTAGACAAGAAAGGGAGAAAATTGAGGGGCTGGGGCGAAAGGGGACTGCTTCAGTAACTGTTGAGAGAAAAGTAGCTAATCACTTGAAAGGCCTGAGCAGCCCATTGACAACTGAAGGTGAGGTAGATTCCACAGCCAGCCAGAGTTAAAAAGGAGTTGGCTTGAGAAGCCAAGCAGTGGACCAGGGGCAGTTCCATACAACAGCTTGAAGAGGGGCCTGTCTACTGTTTCCTGCTGTGACAGTAACTGGTCATGGCTCCCCACTTTTCTGGGGAATGGACTTCGGTGCTGTGAAAAGCAGAGTAGGTGGGGGCTAGCTAAGAAAGACTTGGCCACTGGCTGTTCCTAAACGGGATAAACTAAAGGTGGCCTCAGCTCAGAGCTCCCTGGGAAGTGGAGATCACACAGGCAGCAGCCCCCCGTACTCAGTCGAAGCAGAAATACTGAGTAGTCACTAGCTTGGAGGTCGTCACAGGTCTGGAGGAGAAGGAAAGTATGTGTAGAAGTGATTCACCAAGCCAAGTAAGTACTGTGGGGTTAGGCCAAGGCATAGACAAGACTTATGGGAGGATGCTCAAGCTGGGAAAAACAAAAGGCAGTCTGAGCAGGAACTGAACTCGTCGGGACGGCACAGGCAGACCCAAAACTTAGAACCCTTAAGGTAACCCATCTCCTTGGAGGGTAAAGTGGGTGAGACAAGGTCAGTCAGGCTAGTTTGGGGGGGAGTCTACTTGAGCTCTCTGACACTTGGGACAGACAGGAAGACAAAATCAAGTCAAAGATCCCACACCCAGCTGATATCCTTACAAAGCCCTGACTTTGGATGAGAACATCTTCCCCCATTGAACTGGCAGCAACTTCCAGGTTGGTGCCCAGAACACCCTGCCTGGCCAAAAGAGGGGAGATGCAGTGTTGGGAAAGTTAAAAATGAGCAGAGGTACAGAACTCTGACTCCTGTTGTCCCTGTGCAGGGTAGAGTGCAGTCAGGGATCCTGCATGAGGAGATGCAGGGAAAAGGAAAACTCAGATTGTCGAGATCCCCTGTGAGAGATTGGCCCCAAACTATGGGACACACTGGTTTGAGGCCTCTGACCAGCACAGAGATGCTTTCAGGGAACTGTGGGGGCGGTGAGGGAGAGAGGACTCCAGTGGGAGACTGGCATGTAAGAATGAGAACTGTTACAGGGACAAAGAGGACTCCTTGGAAATGGCTGCATGGGTGTGCATTGGGCTTGGAGGAGGTGAATGGAAGGGAAGAGTCACCTGAAGGACAGGGAAGGGAGTCTTGTCAAATTCAGTCTTCATAGGGAAAAGGATTAATCTTAGGGACACTCCCTACCCTACCAGGGTGGCTAGAGAAAAGGAGTGATGTTGCCAAGAAGGTGAAACAGCTGGTCACAGAATTTGGCTCCTTTGGCCTGCAATTGAGGCTCCAGGTTGTCAGGGAGGGAGAATTGAGTCCATAAGACATTGGGTGTATCCTTAGGAAAGGGGAAGGTCCTGAGGCAGTGGGATCCCCAAGTACCTCCCTAGCCTAGCCTAGACTATGCTCCCCCATTTGACAAAACAGCCTAGGTAAGCCACAACTGCAGTGGACAAAGCCACATTTACGTCCCTCTGATCCTTGCCACAGTCCTGTGATAAAATGAGAGTCGCTGTGTACTTTTTTTTTTTTTTTTTAGCAGAACACCAGGGCTCAAAGTAAGCACTGTTTATTTTTAGCTTTGTCCATGGTTAGGCAGGAGATGGGTGGATAGTGCCATTTCTGTGGAACCCACGTGTTGGGAACAGCATTCTCCACCACCGGTGTGTTATGCTGTGTGCCTGACAGCGTTCCTGCTTCATACAAGAGCAGAGGAGCCTCCAGCAGGTGGGGCTACATGCTCAGGTTCACATGGTAAAAAGCCTAGGTCTTGATTCCCATCTATTTGACTACAAATGAGGAATTCATAGAAATAGTGGTGCTGGCCAAAACACCCGAGTGTCCTGGTTGGAAAGATCACCCAAGGTGAATGGACACTTCTCCAGGGAAGCTGCAGATAGGCCCCAGTTCCACACACAGGCTGGACTCTTGATTTTATCCTGCAGAGAATGTAGGGGTAACTTGAGAAAGAAAGGGCCCTCTCCTGTGGAGACTCTGGGAACAGGTGAGCCAGGTGGTAGGTGGAGCTGAGGCAAGTGTCTATCTCTCAGAATGAGGTTGAGATCACCCTGAGGGTAAGCTACAGAGGAGCATGGAGGAGTGAAGAGGAAACAGAGAGATCTGGCTGGCTCTACAAACCGTGCCCAGCGGGGAGGGGATCTTCCAGTAGATGTTGCGTTTGGAGAGTATCTACAGACTGACCATAGACAGGGATACAGAGAGGCAGGTGGATCTCTGAGAAGATGCTAGGCCAACTAAAGGCCTGTCAGGGCATTAGGCCAGGTGTGGGGCAGGCCTCTGTAAATGAGCTTCCAGCTTATTTACTTGTCCTAATTAACCATAAAATGAACCCAGGGGGCAGAATTAAGCTGTTAGTTTCTCTCTGCCTATTTTCACTCTCTCTTTCCCTGACTCATGGCCCCACATGCCGCATCACTAAGGCCAGAGCATTTCTATTGACCTCTTCACTTCAGTAGAGCACTCTCCATCTCCGTCTCAGCAAGAGCCAAGGATGTGGACAGAAAAGTAAAAGTTCTATGAGGTTGAGTCACTGTAAGCTTTCATCAGCCAAGCATGACCTAGTGGTTGGAACATGATATCAGCCCTTTTGAGACCAGAGCAAAATTCCTCCAGTGGGTAATGAGCATGCCACTTGTCAATCATGAAGAGACATGAATAATCTCAGAAGACAAATGTTATTCTTGATCTGGCTGTGGAACAAATATAGACAGTTTGCCAGGTAGCATGAACAGAAGATTAGAAGTCAATTACAAACTGATTCCATCCCAGCTTTGTCCTGTGTGACCTTGAAAGAGTTAACTTCTCTGAGCCTATTCAGGTAAAATGAGCAACCATTTCCTGGGTGTAGCAAAAAAAAAATAAGAAGAAGAAAAATAAAAGCAAATGTGCCTGATACCTGTGGATTATCTTAGAAGCCCAAATTACTTCCTAATTGATTTGTATTGGTCCCTTGACTCTGTTCTAGCCAGGTGGTGGTTAATGCATTTCTTTGTGTGCCTTGGTAGCCGTGGAGGCCAGCAACGGGTTCCTTTCCTATCGCTGGGTTCTCACCTTCTATTACAGTGCCCAGACAATCGAGGAGTCGTGTTAGTTGATTTAAATGATGTTAGCTATGACTAGTCCACAAGACAAGTGAGTTGCCCATAGTTGGTGAGGAGGTGAGCTGGCTTCCTATACCATCCCAGTCCGGATCCTCTTGAATCATCTGTCGAGCATGCCACCCTTCAGGAGTCAGGGTGTGGGGTTTCTACATGTTCCTCCTTCACATACATCACAGCAGCCATCAGAGGCAGCTACCGTTATCTCCCTTCACCAGAGACAGAAGTTCAATGGAGACAGGATGGACAAGGACCGGCTTGACCAGAAAGAGTGAACCCAGCTGACAAACACCAGGCCTGAGGCCCACGGATTTGAGCTGGGAACTGCTTTCCTTTCTGAGCAGCCTGATGGGGACAACGTGCATGGCAGGACCCTTTGACCCTATTGATTAATCGTTCTGAAAGAGATAGGCACATTGTCTAGCAAAAAGCTACAGATTTTTTTTTAAATCCCCATTTTTAATAAAAAAGACCATCTATCATTTAACTGCCTGGGAACTTGCAGGTGACCCTTCCCACTGTTACTGCTGCCTCCCCTTCCCCACTGCCTAAGCTCTCCCTTCCTCCTCTCAGTCCCCTGGGAGTCTAGACTGCAGGCAGAAGAGCTTCTCTTGTTATTTTTCTTCTCCAATTTGCTCTTAATGCTCTGGGGGCAGCAGGCGGCTTGCCTCTAATTGCGGTTGTCACACCCCATCAAGCTGAGCAGGGTCTGCGGGAGGGGGGGCGAAGGAGGAGCTAAGGCACCCTCTGGGGTAGCTGGGCTTGAACAGGGGCCTACTTTGTTCTCTCCTGGCTAAGGGGTGGCGGCTGAGATGGATTCTCTATGGACCCAGGCTTGCATGTCTGCTCACTATAGAAAGTGCCTGGCATTAACCCGACCCTGCAGGTCCCCTTGTTGACTTCCAGGGTGATGAGGATAGATGTGTCCAGTTCGCTGAATGACCATGAGATGTAGACTAAGAATTTTTCTAAATGTATGGGTATTACTGCTGGTTTCACCCCAACCATCTGCTGCCCTGCAGGAGCATTAAAGGCAGGCAATAGGGGTGAGGATGGGCTCTCACTGCTGGACCAGGCCGTGTGTGACTCTAGGGTCCATTGATAACCATGAGATTGGCCTGACCTGTTTTGCCTCTGGGCAGCCGAGTGTGTTCTCAGAGATTGCTGCTTTATGGGATATTATGCTGGCTGGGCATGTCTACTTGCACTCATGAGACAGCACCTGGGTAAAGGCACATTGCTTCTCTTCTGTACTTTGGAGATCTGGGAGCATCTCAGGTTTCCTCACCCCCGCCACCCCCCCACACAACACACACATAACACACACACATGCACACATACCTCTGCTTGTTCTGGGTCCCCAACACCTAGCTATGGGCTGAAATCTTGGTCCTAGTAAGGGCTATGAATTTTCCTCTTTCTGGTACTCCATTCTGGGATATCAACCCTTTAAAAAAAAAAAAAAAAATACAAAAAAAAAAAAAGCAAAAACTTTTGCTTGCCTGTAGCAGTGCCTTGTCGGGGAAGCAGACCATTAAAATAGTTGGGGGGTTCCTGAGACAGGTCTTTATTGGGAGCTCTTCTGGGAAACCTGAGGGCTCAATGCCTCCTTCCATATAGAATGTTCAAATGAGGTCTTGGAAAGGTTATGGACGGATGTCATAGGCTTGTTGGACTCCTCTCCTGCCGCTCCCAATTACTGTCACATCCAGCCTCAAAGAACAACAACAACAACAACACACACACACACAACAACACACACGCACATATCCTCTCCAGGGCCTCAGCTCAGCCTAGCCTGTGACAGCCTCTCTCCACTGTTCTACTGAGGCCTGACTTAAGAACTCTGCTCTCTTTCTTTCTGAGGATGGGAACTTGCATCTGGCCTGAAGACCATGGCATCTGCCCTCCCTCTCCCCCAGGGCCCTCACGAGTCTGCATTTTAGGTTCAGTAAGCGTCTCTCTCTCTCTCTCTGGAATCAGACCCAAACAGCTGTGTTAATGTCAAAGCCCCTACAGGAGGGTTCTAAGGCCTTGGGACTGCTTGTGGCAGGGGTTTCAATATGTCTGGGCTCTCCTGTGCTTGAGAAAGGGAACCGTCCTGAGCCCTTAGAAAGGCTCCTCTTCTTGACTTTCTTCGAGCGTCCTGCTCGCGACTCAGAGACCATTGGAGTCATCCAGCCCGGCTTCTCCTTGAGCAGCCGGTCTCTATCAGGCCGCACGCTACGCAAGAACTTCCTAAAAATGTTTGCAGTAAGGGCAAACTTACGACCCAGATCTCTGGACTGGCCTTTTTCTCCTTTGGGTTCAATGGATCCCCCAGTCTCGCCCTTCTCCCCGCCCTTTTCCAGTTCTGGTAAATCTAGCCAGTTGCCCACCAGGTCTGCGAAAACATTGTCCCCCAACACCAGAGGCTGCCGATTTCTGCCCCGTGACATCAACGTGGAGGTCCAGTCATCTGGCTCCACCCACTCTGTCCCCTGTTGGGTACAGCTCTGGTGCTCAGGCAGTTGGGTCTTGGGAAGGACAGTCAGCTCCTTCCCACAGACACTCCTACGGCATGGAAACTTGGGGCTGCTGTCAAAAGATGGCTGGCTGGAGGAGGGCCAGGCAGCAGGCCCAGCAGAACACCCTCTACCCTGCCAGGGAGGGCACTCAGGCTGTTCCTGTGAGCTCTCTGGGCAGCTGAAGGTAGGCGTGCCTCCAGAGATGTCCAGCTGTTCCAATGCTGTCTGCACTTGTAGGAGCTTCAGTTCTTGAAGTGCACCCATCATGCAGTTCATCTGATCCTGTAAGCCATCCCCCACCTCCTTCATGGACATCTGCAAGGAGAGAAAACACAGGGCCAGTGAGCACTGGGACTGCAGGGGGTGGAGTTACTCCTCACAGCCTTGAACCTCAGCCTGTAACCTCTGAACATACACTTTCAGGGTCTTTCAAGTCAGCCATTGGAACTTCACCTATACAGTCTGCTGCAGGGTGGTCTGTGTCAGGATAGGAGAAATCGGAACACTGCTATGGCTAGATAAGAAAATGAACCTTAATAGCCATGAACTAACTGAGACGGGCACTGTCCTACTAAAGTTATTCAGATGTTCCACCGCTTGTTAAATCCATAGTACACTGAAACAATCATTTTTAAGTTGAAAATGCATTCTTTATATATATAAGCTATCAAACATCACAGCTTAGTCCAAACTGTGTCAAAGTGCTCAAAACTTATATCAGCCTACAGAGGGAGCACGCATCCAATACATATCCCATTGCATTGCATAAAAAGTATTGATTTCATTACTGCATTGCACTGCGTGCACATACATACACACACACACATACAGAGAGAGAGAGAGACAGACAGACAGACAGACAGACAGACAGACAGACAGACAGAGACAGAGAGACAGAGACAGAGACAGAAAAAAAAAACCAGAATAGACAACCAGCTATGGTGGCTCACACTTATATTCCCAGCACTAGATTTGAAGTACAGCATATAGAAGTTGAGGCAGAAGAGTTACTTTGAGATTCAGGACAGCCTTGGACATGTAGTAAGTTCCAAACAAGCCTGAGCCCATAGAGTGAGACTCTATTTCAAACAAACAAACAAACAAATGAGCAAACATACAGTAAAATATAGAGTGACTTTATGGGTATGCCTTGTCTAAAAATCATTAAGTTGGGGACTGGTATTTTATGTGTTTAGTTGGTTAGTTGGCTGGTGTGTGTGTGTGTGTGTGTGTGTGTGTGTGTGTGTGTGTGTGTGTGTGTGTGTGTAGATAAGGAAACTGAGGCCCATAAGGGATTAGACAGTAAAAGGTAAAGCTGAGTTCAGTCTAAGGCTGTACAAAGTGGTAGCAGCACACCCAGAGAGATGGTTGGAGGTTAAGGGCACTGGCTTTTCTTCCCAAGGACCCAGACTCAATTCCCAGCACCCACATGGTAGCTCACAACTACATGTAACTCCAGTTCCTGGGGATCTGCCACCATCCTCTGGCTTCCTCAGTCCATAGCTCTATACCCATAGCAAATACCCATGCACATACAATTTAAAAAAAAAAAAAAACAAAAAACAAAACAAAACAAAAACTCTTTTTTTTTCCCAGAATGACAGTAGCCACTCTTGTCCATTCTGTGACATTGCTCCCTGATGGATAATGGTGGCAATAAACATTTGAGAGTATTTACTATGTGCTGCACAGACTAAGCACCTCACCTCCTTCACTCTCTATAAACCCTGGAAGGTTGCTATTCTCACTCCAGCAAGTGAGTAAGCTGTAGCAGGAGGGAAGTAAGGGACGTGACACCACACAGCTCAAAGAGCCAGGACTTCAGCCCAGGTCTGTCTCAACTAGCAACCATTGCTTGCAGATGGCTAGGCAACAGGGCCAGACTTGAAGGCTACTGTGTCCTCTATGAGACGATAGAGAGGGGAGGGGAAAGGGGCACTGGAGAGAAAGCATAGGCCTGGGGCTGCTTCTAACTGTTCCTCACATATGACTGGTCAGGAGGGAGAGACCAGGGAACTCCTTTGTGCCAGAAGCCCCTGCCCAACCCTGCCCAAACTCCCCACCCCCAGCAAGCACCTGTTCCCTCACGCTTGGCTCCAGCATTCTTCCTGTCTTCTCTGCCTCGCTGGCTCTGTCTTGCCAGAAGCAGGGATTCCGGGGTCAGTTCCCCTAACCTCATGTCCTAGGTACCATCTGGAAGGGGCTGAGGGGCTGACTTGACTTGGGTGAGGGCCCCACTTGGAGAGGAGAGGCTGCTTCTGATAACATTCACTAAGTTCCTAGCCCCTGTGCCCAAGCTGCCTTAGGCCTGCCAGCTCCCTCCCCACATCCCGATCAAATTACTCACAGTGAGCCTCTGTGAGGGAACCATCTGTTTTTTAAGCCCCCCAGAGACCCACGGGATCATCTTACCTCCCAGGCTTGTCTTAATGCCCAGAGCTAAGTCCAAGGCATGGTGGGGTGGGGGACACAGAAGCACTGCTGAGTGGCCTGTCACTTTGGCCCTCTCTGGCTTCTATGTTAAATCTCCTGCCAACCCTGGCCTGCTAGAGAGAGATCTGCCCAAGCTCCCTTGAGCCAGCAGCACTAAAGGTCAGTGGAGGACTGTCAGCCCCCGAGGGCCGGGGAGGCCTTTTCTGAGCTGCAGAGCTTGCCCTTGCTTTGTGCATTCTCCTGAGACAGGGAGAGAAGTGACACAGGCTAACAGCCCTGGGATTTGCTGGGGGCGCATATGAGCTATTTAGAGTGGCAGAAGACACAGAACCCATGGAGTAGCTGTGCCCGTCATCGATGGTCCTTGTCCTGACCCCTTCTTTCACACATGTATTTAACGATGTATTTACACCAGCTGCTGCTGGTATAGCCCAGACTCTAGGATGCAACCCTGGCTCAGGTCCTTCCTTTGAAATTGCACTTCCCTCTACTTGCCCTATCGATCCCCACTCTCCAGTCTGTTCTATCACTCAGAATCTCTATCCATTCAGTGTGTTCCTGTCTTCCTGCACTGGGTTGGAGTCCTCTTTCCTGAGCTATCCTGCTTCTTTCCTTCCATGCTGGGAAATGCTACAGAAGCTTCCTCCAGACTTCCATTCAGGCCCATGAGTGCCTGGCCGCTCCTCCGCACCCGACTGTCTCCATCCCATCACCTCACACGGTGGCTCTCTGCTGTTGAAACTCAATTATTATGAGTCTCTAAACTGCTGTGATCTCCAGTCAAGACCCATGATGGACATTGTAATTCTTGGAATTTGAACCCATGTCCCATACATGTCTCCAATGTGTTCCTGTCAGGATATCCTCTTAGATCCTTGAGGTACATGCCCTCCAGAGTCCTAATTCCGTATGGACCCATCCATGTCTTAACCATCCATGGTATAAATGCTCAGTCGCTCATGAAATATTTACTGAGTAGCTACTGTTTAAAAGTAGAGACTGGAGGGGCTAGTGAGATGGCTCAGCGGGTAAGGGCACTGACTGCTCTTCCGAAGGTCCTGAGTTCGGATCCCAGCAATCACATGGTGGCTCACAACCACCCATAATGAGATCTGACGCCCTCTTCTGGTGTGTCTGAAGACAGCTACAGTGAATTACGCCGGAGCAGGGCCCACAGAGGTCCTGAGTTCAATTCCCAGCAGCCACATACATGATGGCTCACGGCCATCTGTACAGCTACAGTGTACTCATACACATAAAATAAATAAAATAAATCTTTAAAAAAAAGTAGAGACTGAGATCTGCACATCACTGTATCACCCCAGAACCCACCTGAAACGTTGCACGACACTCATAAACCATATTTGGGATTACTGACTCCCCTCTCCCACATCATCTCTATAGACTGTTTGCTACCTGAAGTCTCTTATTAAGCAGGGAGAGAGAGAGAGCCAGGGCCATTTACCAAGGTTTCAACTCACCAAGCAACAAGGAATCTAAGCTGGCAGACTTTCATCCAGAAGGAAGAACACAGTCAGACCAGAGGTAGTGGGAGGAATGAAATGACCCCATTCAGTCTCCTCCAGGGTGGAAAAATCCATAAGAAATAAGGCTGACATTTTGTTCAGTTTTCCAGTGGGAATGAATGTGTGTGGGAATGCAAAAATCCAGGGTTGTCCACAAGACAGGGGCTCCTTTTTAAGGAAACAAGGGCTAAAATTGTATCCATATTGAAAATATTCTGTTTTGGTTCAGACCTTGAGGTCTAGAAACAAAAGGAACAGGGTTCAAATCTCAGGTCTGTCATGTAGTAGCTGTATTTTAATTTTTCTATGGGGGTATTATTGTTTATTAATTTGTTCTGCTTTCTTCAGAGTCTTGCTATGCAGCCCAGCTTGGGTTCAGATTCACAATTCTCCTGTCTCAGCCTTCCAAGGATGGACATTATAGGATGAGCTACCACACCCAGCTGTTTCTCCATTGGCCTCAAAATCACTGGGGAAGATCTTGAAGATCTCATCCACCTGCTTCCCCCCTCCCAAGTGCTGGGATTATAGGCACACCTCCATGCCCAGTTTTACGCTGAGCTGGGAATCAAACCCAAGACTTTGTAGTAGGCAGGCACTTGAACAACTGAAGTTCATTGCCAGCTCAATTTCTCCATTCCTTAGAATAGGGATAGTAGTCTCGGCCTCAATAGCTACTGTGCAGATTAGATGAGGTAGTAGTTTCCTACACGGCCCAAAGAAAGCATCAAGTGCAGGCTGGCTGTTAAGACTTCCGGTATGCTTTCAAAATATTCCATCCATGGTGAATCTTCACAGAGTGATGAGGGGATTCCATGTATCACAAATGATCTGACCAAAGAGGACACTTCTTTCGTCCAGCTCCTTATTCCCCAACCCTGCTTTACTCAGGCAGAGGAAGGGAGGAAGGGAGGAAGGGGAAGCTCCAGCTTCCTCCTGACCACTCACTGACTTCCGGGAGCCCAGCCTCAGGCAGAGGACAAACTGACACTAAAGGAAAGGCAGCTATGAGAGGGATGAAACGAAGGAAGCCGTGGGAAGCTGGGAGAGCCAGGGAGGGTGCAAACAGTAGCATCCTCTGGGCCATGTGTGTGAGGGGAGCCAAGAGGACAGCCTTTCCCACCAACCCCAAGGGGATGATGTCATCCATGGACAAAGAGCCAGAGGCTGTGCTGCTCTCTTCACTCAGGGCGTGGGACCATCTGGGATCCCAGGGCTTCTCTTGTCTTAGGACCAAAGGGGGGAGGATGGGAGCAGTGTGGAGTGGGAGCAAAGGAACAGGGTTAGCTTCAACAGCCAGAAATAAATAGCTCTGAGTACCAATCTCCATGCTACAGGCCTCTTAGTATCTTAGAGCCACAAGGGTCAAGTCATTCCCTACTTGCTCTTGGGAGTCAACTGGTGACATCTTAAGAAGATCTGATTGGTTCTCATCTGAGTAGACAGGGATCCAACAGCCCTGCCTCCTCTGCAGCTCTAGACAAAGTCCTTATACATATCCCAATGGAATCTCTTTGAACAAGGCCTCAAGGGTCTCCTCACCCACACCTTTGCCCTCATATCACCCCCGGTTCATTGTTTACCTCCTTCCTAGGGTTCATATTCTTATCTATACATTTTCTGCATATCAAATTTTAGTCTCTCTAGCTACAATATACTCTAGTCTTCCTGGTATGGTCAAGAGTCCCATGTTGTAGTCTGGGAACCCTGGTAAACTTGACACTTGTCATTGGCAACATTCACCTGTGTTCTTTAGGTCTTTGGGAAGATTTCACCTGTGTTCTTTAGGTTGTAAACTTGTGTAATGTCAACCCTCCTGTGTCAGGTATGTAACCTTTTCCCTGCATAGTTGAGCTCCACTATTGCTCTGGGTGGCTGGCCAGGCAGGAGAAAGAAGCCCTACTTGATGGATTAAGAAGTTAGGGGTTCCCTCAGATCATCTTTTCTAAAGCCACTGTTACCCAAACATTCTTTTCCAAACCTTTACTGCATTCGCTGTATCTTCAAATTATTTAAATTCCTATTTAATGTTTTACTGAAATCTACTAATATTGTTAAAAATCAATGTGTCTATAAAGGAATATGCATGAGAAGTGTAACACAAGCCATCAACAGGTGGGAGCTGTAAGAATACATGTACCATGACTCCTGTCCTAAGACTTGTTAGTAGGAGAACTGGGATCCACTTCAGAGTCTTGCTATGCAGTCCGTCTGATCCCCTTCCTGTAGACCAGCTGGAGTGCTATGGGAAGCCAGGCCAGTCAATAGGAGGTGGAAGAAGGAGTTACCATCAGATGAGGAAGAAGCGTGGAGAAACCATTGTCCGAGTGCCTCCAAGCCCCAGTTCTGTTCCTTCCTATGCAGGGCTCCTAAGAGGGAAACACAACTGCCTGCCATTGGGCAGTAGATCCCTCCATTTTGAGTCCTGGAGCAGGAAGGGGTTCTGGGGTCAGCCATCTTTGGACGGACCCTTCCATCAGCACTGGCTTGGCCCTTTGTGGTGTGGGAGGAGAGGAGTTAGAAGGAGATGCCAACATCCTCGGCTCCCTTCCCAAGTCCTGCCTTGGGCCCCTGACTGATCCTGCAGCTGTGCCCTCCTTCCATCCATCTCACGCCCTCTCAGAGCTCAGCCGGAATCCTTTGACACAGGCTCAGCTTTGCCCATGGACTTGGCAGTGTGCCCTGCCTCCCTTCCCCACCCCATTACTCACAAAATCCCCACCACAGTTCCTTTCAACCCATGGGGAAGCTAGGAGGAGGCTCTGGGCCGGAAATGGGGAAAGACCCACTTTTGCCAAGTGACCCATTCTCCAGCTCAGTGAATAGGGACCTTCTTGACTCTTGGCTAGAACTTTCAACAGGAAGGTAACACGGAAACTCTGCCAAGAGCTGCTGCAGGGAGGAGGGTAAAGACAGGAGGAAGTGAAGGGTGAGAAATGATGAGCCTACTTTCCCAAGTGAACCATCTCCTGGGGATCACATGGTCAGGCAAGAAGAAGATGGCAGAGAGGCCCAATATTGCCTGCTCTGAAAATCTGGCCTCTCAGCCTTAGCCAGCTGTCTTTCCTCTGACAGCATTAGCCCATCTCTCCTGCAGTCAGCTAAGGAGCCTGAAGAAGTTCTCTGCTTCTCTCGTTCCTAGTTCAGATGTCATGCCCTCTTTTCTGACCTCTTCTAAATCATGTTCCTTTCTCATTTGCTTCTTCCCCTCTCATACCACATCCTAAGTCTCAGGATATAAACCTCTGATCATGCTGCTGTCTGGTGCACAGAGGAAAATGTCAGTCTTTAGCAGGACACTCCAGGCTATTCCACCCACTATTTCTCTACATATAGTCTGTGGTCCAGTAAACTCAAGAAGTTGGTCTTCAGACACCCACATGACTTCAGCCTCCACTTCATCTGGCTATGTTTCATTGTGGGCCTACCTTTGTTCGAGTCCTCACTGATCCCCAAGGTCTCATGTGTGTGCTGTCTCACTGCAACAGAACACTTGCATCACATAGCTGGATGTTGATGCTCCTTTCTCAGTGTGCTGAACCACACCCCTTATAGAGCATAAACTCCTCATCTTTGTTCATCTTTGCACATCCCATTGAACAGGTAGGAAGAGCAGCTCTGTCTATCTAGGTCTGAATCCAACCCTCACCACTTATCATCTCTATGACCTTGGCCAAGCCGTCTAACCTTTTCTAGTCTCTATTTTCTTGTTTTAGAAATGAGAATAAAGCTAGGTGTAGTGGTTCACACCTGTAATCTCAGACACACAGACACACAGAGACACACACAGACACACACACACACAGAGACAATAATAAGAGACAAAGAGAAGACAATAGTAAAAATGCAACTTCTTAGGTTGCTTTAACAGTTGGATGGTATAATGCATTTGGCGTATCTTTTTTTTTTTTTTCTCAGAACTGTAGCTTGAACACAAGATCTCACACATGCTAGGCAAGGGCTCTATGCTGAGTCACGATACAGCCCTGACATTTTCACATCAATATCCACATATGCTTTCTTTTCTACTAAATAGCCATCCCCCTCCCTGAAGACCAAATCTGGGGATGTTTTTCTTTGTCTCTACACACAGTGCTGGGGTCTGGTCAGTGCCTTAAGCCAGTATGAACTCAGTAAACCTGTCTGACTCTTATGCAGACCAGCCTGAGGTGCACCGCATCAAGTTTACCCAAGACTGGGTCTGGTAACACACACCTTAGTCCTGCGTGACCTTGGGAGGCTAAGAGCAGGAGACTTCCGAGTTCAAGACCACGTTTTACTTATGTAGCCATTTACTCTTCACAGTAGCTATATGAAGTAGGTATCTTTAATAATCCATTCTAAGGATGAGAAAAGCCACTAATTTGCCAGAGTCAGACAGGGCCAAGGCTTGGTTCAAGTTGACCCCAAATCCTATGTCCCTACTGACCCCAGACTAACTGGCCTAGCTCTCTTTCTTTCCCCTGGGGAGGGAGAGAGGGTGGGGTTTCACATAGGGAATGAGATGTTTTTGAAGAAGCTTTTCTTTGTTAAAAAAAAAAAAAAAGGCAGGGGGCTGCTTTGCTCAAGACTTGAAAGCTCCAATTATAACTTCTCCACACCCTTCTTTTCTCTTTATTTTGCCTTTGGGCCCCATTCCTTTAGTCATACGCTAGGACACCCTAAACTTGTAGCCACTAGTGACTAAAGAATTGCCTTCTGGGAACCCGAGTTCCTTGTAAGGACTTTTCCCAGTCTATGAGAAAGAAGTCCATTGGTTGCTTCCCCAGGGCTTGTCTAGGACGAACACTTCATAATGTTCTCCTATTATATTTCCCTCCCTCCAGGAAGTCTCCCAGCATAGCTGAACTTCAGGAACTCTGATCCTTCAAACTTTATGCATTCGGTTTGTTCAGAATTGAACTGAACTCACAAGAAGTGTCTGTGAGCATCCTACATCTGTTTCTCCTGTGTGCCTGTGTCTATACATTTGTTGGAAGCCTGAATGGATGCTATGGTTAAGGAACAGCTGGTCCCAAGGCCTGTGTTCAGACAGGCCCCTCTTTGGCAGCTGGAGGGAAAGGGAAGCGCTGGACATCGCAGCCCCCACCCCTACCCCCACTTAAGAAGAGTGTCAGCTGCTGCCACTTTTTCAGCCACATTTCATTCCTGAAACTTGAGCCTCCTCCCCTTCCAGGCAAGAAGACAGGACCAGTGCTCTACCTACTAATTGAGCCAGGGTCTCTGAATTCTCAGCCTCTCTCCTGCATTAATTATTACAATTCGTGCTTTTTTGCTTCAGGAAATTTGGCCATTTGGCTATGTTGTTTTTTAAGTACAACTCTTCTTAGTTGAATTTCAGTGCCAAGGAAGGAAATGGATAAAAGAGGGAACACCAAATGCCCTGGACAAAGACAATCTCACAACCTGTTAAGGTTGCCTTTGCAACAGGTTCCTCCCGTCGGGTCTACAGGACATTCTTGAAGGGAATTCAATAAAATAAGCACATGTAGACCTTAATCAGAATTACATGAGGCATTGCTGGGCAAGAACCAGGAAATAGACAGTCCTTTTGGATGGCACAGAAGATCCTGTCTGGAGTGAACCAACTACAGACAAAAGCATGCATGTAATATATGAACACTTACTCCACCACAGCCTGAGAGTATAAAGAAGCCCAAGGTTCCCTATCCCCGCCACAGCCAAGATCCCTGAATTCAATCCCTACAGTCCGTGGAGGAAGGCAGCTCAAGGGTGGGCCCAGGCTAACAGCACGATGCTTTCCTCTCTGCTCCAATTAGGGATACCAAGGCTCAGAGATTCAGCTTTGCTCCTTAGCCACTGAGGTGAGGTATGGGCGTGAATGAGACACGGATAGCTCTGCCTAGTGCTCTGCTAGGACTCCTCTTCAGCAAGCCGACACTGAGGAGGGAGCAGGGTACCACAGGGTGGGGGGTGAAGAACTTTGCCATCAGAGTGTCATTCTGGGCCCCAGGCCAGGCAGTTGGCTTCCTCTCCAAGACAGTCAAAGGCTGGAGATGCTGAGACAAAAGGCCAAATGAAAGCTGAAGGGAAGTGGGTGACTTTAGACTCTCCTTCTCCCAGGCACAGGGACTCAAGGCCTTGGTGGGGGTTTGCAGATCAAAATCTGGGAGCTCAGCTCAGTGCAGATTTCTTTTCTTTTTAAAAAAATTCTCTTGACATCTGCAGACTGTCTTCTCCCCCCTCCCCTCCCTCACCACCTCCCACCTACAGTGACGTAAAATGCAAATCAGTAAGATTTAGAAAATCCATCCCCATGCCAGGAACACCCACAAACCCTCTATAGATGCTGCTCCTGATGTAGGTGGCATGATCCCAGGTTCCAGGCACAAAGAGGATTCTATTAGATTCTTTTCTCGGCCTGGGCTTTGATCCTCAGCCACTGTCCATAATGATCTTGGTCTTTCCGGTACTTGGCCACGTGAAGTGGGAACATGAGCAGGGGATATTTATGGGCCAAGACCGCCATCCCAAACTAGCATGACATGCATATGAAAAACGATAAGGTACAGGGTACGGTACAGTTCAGAAGAGCAGCAGTGGACACTCAACAAAGGAGTGGTTTGGTGGGCTAGTAACCTAACATATCTGCGTGTCATCACAGAAAGGGCTCAGGAGGAAGGACTAAAGAAGCGAACCATAACTTGAAAAGGCAGTCTCTTGGACCGGACCAGACAAGACTAAGGCCAGCCAGGTCATCTTGGTCAGGGGGCATCAGTGAGAACACCGGCTACTTCTGCTTCCTTTCGCCACCCTACTACCACCAAAGCCTGCCTGTTACACACAGCCCAGCAGGCAGGGTGGGATCTCTGCCGGTAGGACTGGAAAGGTTATCTTAAGAAGCCTGAGCTGGGCACTCTCTGGATCCAGATCTGCTGTCCGGTGCCCGGATAACCTGGCTGAATAGAAGAAAGAAGGAGCAAAGTGAGACAGGAGGGCCTACTGCCATGGGAGATAAAATGAAAGAGACATTGAGAGGTGGAGTGGGTGGGGGAAGAAGCTAAGACAGTCTAGATGAAGAAGGGATGGGCGGAGCTGGGAAAAGATGCACACTACCTACCTATCTGCCTGAATCCTGGTGGTAAAGGAACACTAAAAGAGAGGGAGGAGGGAGAGAGGAGAGAGAAGAGAGAAGAGAAGAGAGAGTGGAGAGAAAGAAATCAGAATTCACCTGGCTTCCCTAACACAGCCTTAACAGTCACTTATTCCTCTTCAGTGATTCTTCCCCCTCCCCAGGCTAGCATACTCACCCTCAGCACCCCGAGGCCCCGCACACTCCCAGCGCACTCCCCAAGCCCAGACCTGACATCTGGCCGAGCCTCCACAACTCCCGCTCTGCGATCTGCCAGGCGGCACCCCTCCTCCCCCGTCATTACAGCTGCCACCCCCCTCCCTGCTGGCAGACAAGCCCGGGCAGACAGCCGGCCAAGCCTGCCCCCGCAGCCGCGCCAGCTCTGCCAAGCCTAGCAGAGCTGGGGGCCCCGGGCGGTGCCAGCTCCCCACGAGCGAGCAGTCCAGCCTGACCTCCTGCCCAGGGCAGGGATCTGTCTGCACGCTGCAGGAACCGGGCACCCGACCACTGGCTCCCAATGTTTGTTCCTGTCATTCCTGCGATTCTGGGCACTTGTGCCTTACTCCGTCCGTGTGCCTGTCCCCTCTGGGTGTGCCCTCCTTTCTCTTCAGTTGTTCTGTCACATTCAACTTGGCTGGGTGCTCTGACTCCCTGTTACTTGTCCATATCTCATCAGAAATCTTTGCCAAAGTTTGTTGCCTCTGAGCGACGGCCCTAGCCTCTACCTACCAGTTGGCATCCTCTCTCCTCTCCTCTCCACGTCCTCCGGTGCACGGAGCGCGGGGGCCCAAGCCAGGTACCTAGGTCTGGGTGGAGCAGTCCTCCCTGTCCCCCGGCTCCTGCTCCTTTCTTACCAGCTCCTGTTTGAGGCGACGTAGATAGCAGTCCATGTCCTTGCTCTCTTTCCTCATTCGCCCATTTGCCGGGCTCGGGCTCACGAGAAAGTAGGGTTCTCAGTGCGCTCCGCGCCCCTATCCGCGCTGAGCTGAGCCTCAGCTCCAGCGTGGGGACTTAGAGCAGCGTCCCCCGCCGCTGCGGCTCTCTGCCCGGGGTAGGGGCGGAGGAAAAGTGTAGCAGCCAATGAGAACTCAGAAGGGGTATCTTCGGCCAATGGGAAGAGTGGTCGAGGGGGGGGGGTGCGCGGGCCGGGGGACCCGAGAAAGTCTGTCACCGGCCTCGCAGACAGCAGCAACTACTGGGGGACCCGCAGAGGTCTTGGTTAGGTTCTGGGTTCTGTGGGGCAGTTGGAACTGCCAAGGCCCCCGGTCAAGCGCATTATCTATTACAAAGGGAGAACGCAGTTTTAGGAATGAGGACTAGGCATAGGGTCTAGGACTAGGCAGGAGGGTCACAGTGTTTAATCTTATCCCCGTTCAGAGAAGAAAGAGCTCTCCTCTGCCTTCCCCGTAAGTCCCGCAGAAGCCTTTTCTTTCTAAAGAGGGTCCTGGAAGCGCGCAGCTCCACTATATCTCCTCCGGGCCCACTCCTCGCTAGCGGAAGCAAGCGCCTTCCGCTAGGTCTCAGCTGGTGTGGCAGTCTGTTGTGTCCAAGGTAGACCTGGTGATACTGAGTAAGAGAGACAAGGTCTCACACCCTCCCATAACTTATATCGTGGGGGAGAAGGAACTATAAGACAACAAGGAAATATGAGGATAATCACTTTAGAGAGCGAGTTTTAATGGAAGATTTAAAGATGGGGGGATGGGAGCTGCTTCAATAGAGTTGGCAGGGATTGGAGAAAACAGGCCTTTCCCTCCCTAGAACTCCCTAATGCTGGCCTTCTTGGATGGGGAGAAGAGGACTTGAAGATGCTTTGAGTGTAGTTGACAGGCATCTCCCTGGTACCCAAGGTGCATCAACTCTTACCCGACCCAAGGGGTGGAGTTGGGGCACAGCGGATGGGATGCCTCTGCAGGCCAGTCCGACTAGATACTTCTAAGCGGGCCTCCTGGCCACTTGCCCGACTTGAGTTACCCTTGGTGAGCAAAAGCCTCGCTATTCGGCCTGCCAGAGTAATTAGGGCAATTTGCTTTGCGTTGTTTCAAGAAAATTAATAGGGGAAAGTTTGCCCCTGGCAAGATTTTGGTGGTCTGCATGGAACAGAATCAAAAGGATGCAAGAGAAACTGCTAAGGGAGAAGGCAGACACTGTGGGCATTCACTCGATGCCAGCCAAGATCACTTCTGCAAAAAAAATTTAGAGGGTAGGTGAAGAAGTGTGGCCTCTCTTCTCACTCCTCTTCAGAGTGATGTCAGTCAGAAAATGAGGCTGAACGGTGTTGGTGCTGTTTAATCTGTTCAAGAAGGTCTCGGGTCAGAGCAGCATCCTCCATGTGACCCTCGTAGGTGTTCCCCACCCCAAAGGGCCCCCTTTTTACACAGCTAGACCTTCACCCTGCAGAACAGCAGCCGGTTGTAAAGGAGCTCTCAGTAAACATTTGCAGATCTGTGGTTTTCTCCATCCCTGAGAAACCTGGGCATGAACGTCTTTGGAATTTAGAGTACTGGTTGTGGTTGAACCGCCAGAAGAAGCAGTCTGAGCTCTTGACAAGAACCTAGCACTATGGTTGGGGTGACAACTCAAATGCTTTCCTGCGCCTCAGTTTTCCTTGCATATCATTTCAACTTCTGTGAGTCTAACATATCCTTACACACCTCTCTCCATTTTTAAAGATTTATTTTTATTTGTGTGTGTGCCACATGTGTGCAGGTACCCTGGGAGGCCAAAAGAAGGTACAAATCCCATACCCTCCCTGTAAAAGCAGCTGTTACAAGCAATTTTGACTCTCCTTTCTTCCTTGTGAGTGCTAGAAATGGAACCTTGGTTGTCTGGAAGAGCAGCAAATGCTCTTAAGTACTGAGCCATCTCTCCAGCCTTACAAAACTGTCTTTTGCTGACCACCCATGAAATAGTCAAGATGTAAGAATGTATAGGGTGCAGGCAAAAAAACAGCATTACCAAGAGCAGCACACATTCTATCTGCTCTGAAGATGGAGATGGCAAGACGTAACTGATAACCACAATCTCTGTGCAGAGATCACAAAGAGACTTCCAGATGAATTAGGGGTGCACACATTGTTGTATAGCTCCCGAGGACGTTGGAACACAAGTCTTCAAAGCAAATTCTGAAGTCTTTCTATGATGCTGGGCCATTGCAAGGTGAGATTAGTGTGACTAAAGAAGAGTATAGGTGTCCCATCTCTCCTACCTCTATCTTTCTTTCTCTCTCTATCTCTTTTTCTTCCAGAAAGCAATAGCAGGGAGATGAACTGCTTTTCTATTTCTTCCCTTTTTAAGGGCCTAAGTGATAGAGAATAAAGCCTGTTGCCATGGTTATATAAACATGGGTAAATATTCCTGGCCTGAGGATGGGGGCTGGGGGGACATGATTCAGTTTTGCTGAGAGGAATCAGATGGTTCAGCCGCCACCCTCCCTCCTACTGAAACTCAGCCTAGAGAGAGACTGTGGCTATCTCAATTGACAGTAAATCTTAAAGGGGTCAGAGGTCTTGAGACTGGCCATAGGCATCATTCTCAAAGGCATCTAGAGTTGAAATGGACCCCTCAAAAGGCATGTGGGCATCTGCTCCCAGCAAGTGGGGATAAGTGGTCTGTAGTCTTCCTGAGGGTAGGGGGTGCATTTCCTGGAACTGGGTCGTTCAACTCAGCCTTTGCACCCAGCTTGGTGAGGGAGGGTGGCCCCCCCTTTGTCCTGCTGCCAGAGCCTGAAGGTCCTGGCACCTATAGATGAGCTTAAAGGGAGAGGCAGAGCTAGCTGTGTCCCAACAGAATGCATCCTGAACTAAACAATGGAAATGCTGCCATTTCTCCTGGCTTCAGATCCTGTGGCCCCACCTGAAAGGTCCCCACCCACCAGGTCCTGGCTCAGTTATAGAAGAGGTGGTGCCCAACTTCTCATCTCCGCTGGCGACAGAAGAGCTGGGAGATACATGGCCACGCATGTTCTAGAAACTTCAACATAGTAGCACCCTCCCGAAGGGTGGAGCCATGTCCCTGTTGCCCTCATTCCTCACCTCCTGTGGGCTGCAGAGACCATTAGCCCCCTTCCCCCTACCTACCCCCAGAGCATTGACAGGAAAGGCTGACCTTAGAGATAAACATGTGTTGTTGGAATGTGTTCAGATACCACTCCGGAACGGCAACTCTCCAGGGAGAGAGGACTTGCCTCACAGGCTGCCCAGAGGTGTGTCTGTGTTTGAATACAGTGGGGTACGGAGGGGGGTAGGCTAGACAGAGACTTGACTCTTCTTGGAAGAGGATAACTCCTGTTAGCATGACATCTCCCTCTGTCCCCTGTCCATGAAGGACTGGCTTCCTGTTGCCAGCAAGGGCAGAGAGAGAGAAGTAGCTTCTACAGTGGGAGAGCCTCTTGGATCTAGATGTAAAAGAAATTTCTCCAGCCCCAAAGCTCTGCAAGTTTTCAAACTCACTTTGAGTTTGAAAAGGGGGGTGGGGGGCAGCTTTATGACTTGGTAGATGACCCAAAGGGACTGGACATAAAAGTTCCACAAGGAAACTTTAAAGATTTGGTTTATTGTTCTCTCTCTCTCTCTCTCTCTCTCTCTCTCTCTCTCTCTCTCTCTCTGTGTGTGTGTGTGTGGTGCCTGCCTGCCTGCCTGCCTGTCTGCCTGCCTGCCTGTCTGTCTGTCTGTCTGTCTGTCTGTCTGTGCCTGAGGGGGGTCAGAATCTTCAGATCCCCCTGAAGTTGACTTGAGACATGAGGAGTCTGACGTGTAAAAGAGCAGCATCATTCTTAACTGCCAAGCCACCTCTCCAGCCCCAAAGCTCTGCAAGTTTTCTTTCCTTTCCTTTCTTTTTTCTGTTTTCTTTTGGGGGGTTGGGGTGGGTGGGTGGGTTGGTTTTTTGTTTATTTGTTTGTCCATTTGTGGGTTTTTTGGTTTTTGTTTTTGTTTTGAGACTGGGTTTCTCTGTGTATAGTCCTGGCTGTCCTGGAACTAACTCTCTCTCTGTCTCTCTCTGTCTCTCTCTGACTCTCTCTAGACCAGGCTGTCATGGAATTCATAGAGATCACCCTCCTCTGCCTCCTGAGTGCTGAGATTAAAGAGGCTCACCTCACTGCCTCAAGGCTCTTCCAAGAGCACTGTTATTTTTGTTTGCAGTTATCTAGTCATTTAATGGAGGGCTGAGTTCATTTAGGGAAGATATTTTGAAGATACAGTCCATTATAACCAGGAAGGCATGAGGGCAGGAGCATGAAATGGCCAGTCACATTGCATCCACAGTCAGGAAGCAGAGGACAGCAATCCATCCTCGAGATTTATAGACAGAGTGACTGAGGCGCACAGGAGAGAATGGAACATGGCATCCTGCCACTACAGCTCTGTAAAAGAAAGAAGGGCGTGCCCTAAAATGATGAAAGCCATCCAAGGAGGAGGTCCTAGCAGGTCCTTGTCCACGAAACTTCCATGGCTGATGCCCTGGTGCTGACATATGTCACGGTGTCTCTGGTTTAGCCTCCTCACAGCCACGTGGCTTTAAGATCGTGTGATTAGCCATGCGGGTGCTAAGACTTATGGGAGGGGAACAGAAGGAAGGTGTTAGAGGAAAGAAAGGTACTTTCTGAAGTAAACATGTACAAATAACTTTCCAGCTCTCTTACCTGGACAATTCAGTGGGATTTCTTGTTCTTGTTATTAGCATTATTTCAGACAGGATCTTGTTTTGTTGCCCTGGCCTGGGACTCCTTACACAGACCAGACAACAATCCTCCTGCCTCTGCCTCTGCCTCTAAAATGTAGAGATTACAGCTGTGCCCACTCATTAGGGATGTAGACAATTAAGCTAGTGTAAGTAACACATATTTAGTCTGTGGGCTGATAATCATGACATGGAATTACTGGGAGCTGCGGCCTTAGTGCTTACAGTGCCTAAGCTGTGGCTTCTTCACTCCCTGGGGAACAAATATTTCCATTTTGTAAATATTTGCCTGTCAGAAACCCAGCTACAAAGAACACCTGAAGAATGTTAGGGAAATGAAGGATGTTAGTTCAGGGAAACACTTCTGGTTTTCGTGTAAACTAAAGCTGGAAGACGTAGATAGTACTGAGAAGGCTAATGGCTTGCCCTCTTGATGCCCCTGAGGGCATTCTACAATGTCTGGGCCTCTAGAGGTACAGCACTGGCTTCTCTGTAACCTTACCAGGCCCTGTAACTCAGAGCAAGAGCTCTTTTACTATCTACTACCTGGCCCCTTCTGCCAGCTGTAAGCAAGCACCATGGATTGCCAGCCTGCCAGAGAGACACTTGTTAGCAAGAGATTAAGGGAGGCTATCTGCTTCTCCTGAGGCTATGAGGTAAGCAGAAAATGAGGTCACTTCTCAGGTTTGGCCGCTAATAGGCTGGCTCCTAAGCCGCCTCTGGTGTTCTGTGGGGTCAGAGAACTGTGCTGGCACCAATCATTTGTCAGTTTGGGGTATTGTAGAGATTTTATTCAGGACACCCTGAAAGGAGCCAGAGCCAAAGAAGACAGCTGGACAGGCGGGACTCTCTTCCTGGAGTTTTCAGTGAATACCACCAGCCATGGTCTGTACCAAGAGACTTGGGTTCCCAGATAGGAAAGGCAGGAGGCCAAGAAATGGCGTCACACTTAACAAATGGAATTGCACTGCAAAGCATAGGAGTGGAGCACACTCAGGAGTTGAATGCTGGGGAGTTTGACCGCCTCCTCCCCAACACTGGGCAGACTTCCTTTGCTGTGATCATTCCCCATGAATCATCATCCATAGAAAAAGAAGGGGGCAATGGAGGATGAATAATGAATCTCCCAAATGGCCTTTTGTGTCTCTGCATGGAGAGTTTTCAAAATAACTTGATTTGAGATTTCTGATGTACAACATAGAATTTTGGAACCACAGAGGACCATATAGAAAAAAAAAACATCAAGGCTTGTGGATTCATGGGAATACTGGAAAAGAAGATAACCAGGCATGAGTCTCTACTATGCTGCTGGAAAAAGTCCTGATTTTACCGGTATGAAAGGCTTTCCTTGTGTCAGGCTCTTATTCCAGAGATGTGTGTACCCCTAGTTCTCTGCAGATGAGAGAGGGAAGAC
Source organism: Mastomys coucha (assembly GCF_008632895.1). Classification (NCBI taxonomy): domain Eukaryota; kingdom Metazoa; phylum Chordata; class Mammalia; order Rodentia; family Muridae; genus Mastomys; species Mastomys coucha. The sequence goes on along the minus strand of NW_022196898.1, from coordinate 53,707,860 downwards.
ATGAGTTGGTGATGCCTGCCTCAGGCCAAACCCAGGGGGATGCTAGACACACCCACTGGCACTGGCTATGATGACAGAATCTACCCTCTCAACCATTCTACTCACTGTGTGGGCTTGAACGGATAAGACTTCTCTGGGTTTTGTCCTCTATGATTGGCACAGTTTTAAACACTCTTAGCACTCTGCATTTCCTAAGCCCACGATTTTACAAGTCAAGAAAGTGAGGGACAGAGTGTTATCTACCCCAGGTCACCATGATGCTAATGATAGAATTAGCACAGGAGCCAGGGCCAATGACCCATGACCCCTGTCCTTAGACAGGACCTCCTTCCCTTCTATCTCCCCCTGCCAGGTGTTTCTAGAGCAGGACTTCTCAACCTGTGGGTCGCACAGCCTCTTTGGAAGTTGCATACAGATATCATGCATATCAGATATTTACAGTATGATTCGTAACAGAAGCAAAATTAGTTATAAAGTAGCAACAAAATAATCTTATGGTTGGGGGGCTCACCACAGCATAAAGGGTTGCAGCAGTAGGAAAGTTGTGAGCCACTGTCTTAGAGGACTCTAATTTCTTCCCTTGGAAGAGTCCTGTTCAATGTTTTCAGATAGGTTGGGGCTGTTGGTATTGAGTGTGGTCAATCATAACATGAAGGATGAGTTTAATAGGCCGGTGGCATTTGTCTAAGTATCCACAACCTGTCTGGATACTGTTAGCCTCTTCCACGTCATGAATAGTGACATAAAATGAGCTTAGTGTAGGCCTGCTATGGCGTTCATACACTCCCCTTGATGGTGTTTCTAGTTGTTTGTCTTCTATGATGGCTACTTTTTGTGAGTTTGACATATGCTTAGGTTACTTGGGAAGAAGAAATTTTCAGTTGAGAAAATGCCTGCATCAGATTAGCCTGTACACAAATCTGTGGGGCCTTTAAATGATTAATGGTTGACTTGCAGGAGTGGGGGATACGCAGGCAATTGTGGGCCATGCCACCTCTGGGCAGGTGGTCTTGGGTTGTATGAGCAAGAATGTCAAGCAAGCCATGAAGAGCAAGCCACAAAGTGGTGTTCCTCTGCGGTCTGCTTCCATTTCTGTCTCCAGGGTTCTGCCTTGAGTTCCTGACTTTCTTCTAGGACAGAATGGAAACCGAAAGCCCAACACATCCTTTCCGCCTGAGGTTGCTTTTGGTTGTAATTTCTATCACAGTGACAGAAAGAAAACTAGGACATCTTGCCTAAGCACAGCTGCCACCTCCACTGTGTCTAGAGGCTGCTCATTAACTAGGTGTGCAGCCTGCGGTGGGTAATGAGCATGCCCGAGTGGCAAGGTGTGACAAGGTCCCAGCTGTGCTCACTGATTGGTGTTCCCCACCTTTGCCAGAATCCCCTATCCCAGTCCTGCCTACTGAAGAAGAGATTGGAAGGGGTGATGTGTCGATAGTGTGTCATTGGTGTGTATCTGGGGTGGGAACAAGGGCCTGTGGATGAGGCATTGTTCTATTCATGACAGCACTCTGCCTGTATGCATGTGTGAGAGTCTATGTGCGGCTCTGACACCGAAGGAGCTCACACCTACCAGTGAGTGGAAAATTAGTTCTGGCAGGTGAGGAACTGGGTGACAGGTGAGGAAGCCAGCAGGGCATCACTGCTGTCCTCCTCCTCCTCTTGTTGATTGCTGGGGTTGCTACCAATATCTTCCCACCTCACCTCCTGCCCTTAATTACAATTAGATTAAGTGGAAATGACGTGGAAGGGCTCGGGCATGCAGGCAGCTGATAGGAGGATGCTGGAGTGGAATCCTGATCTTTGGAAGCTAGCCATGTGTTTTGCAAGTAGGCTACACGAGGCCATTTGGGAACTGGCATTTTCTTGATGGCCCACTAGGCAAGCCGTACAGTTTAGGTTCTAGTGGGCGGGCGAAAAGGCTAATCTATAGGGGCTAAATCCTAGGAGATTCTGCCATATGGTACAAAACCAGAGGCAGTGTGTGCCAGGGCTAGGAAGCAAGAAACCCAGGTTCCTGGACTGACTGTAGGTCAGCTCTGCAGTCTTTACTGCCTCAGTTTCTCTAGCAGCAAAGCGAAGCTGGCAATCATACTATGGCTTGCCTGCCATGGAGGTAAAGTACATGAAGGCCCTTTGAAATGCCAAAAGAAATGTTGTAAATGTTCATAAGGCCTCAGTGCCAGGGGAATTTGCCAAGCCTCCTGGGAGGCAGCCGTCTGCCTCTGCATCAGTTTCCACAGCCTGCGCTCAGACAGGTCCTTAAGCATCACACATCTATAAATCCCATCACCTCGCTCCAGTCAGCAAATAAGGGAAAGGGCAGGCGGATGCTCTGCCTCTGTCTGATCTTCTTACCAGTGCCCGCCCCGCCCCGCCCCGCCCCGCCCCGCCCCACCGGAGGCAATGATCCTGCTGCCCTCCTCCTCTTCTCTGAGCCCGTCAGTTTAATTTAACAAGGTTGCAAGAGAAGGTTGATTTAATCAAACCAGTTGCTGTATCCCTCTCAGAGATCCCTCAGTGTCACCACTGAGGCTCAGATTAGACAGCGACAATGATTTCCTTTCTGGTCATTGCCTTCCCCTCCCTCCCTTTCCCTGGAGGGAGCAAGGGGCAGACCAATCTGCTGGGACCTAAGAATAGATGCAGGAGGATCAGAGGAGGCAACCAGGCTCTGGCCCCAGAAAGCCCCTCTCAGCGCCTTACATGGCCTTGTTTAAGGCTGAGCAACAACCCGGAGGGTGGGGAGAGAACAAAATGTGAGGAGAGCTGCTTTGCAAAGGCTCAGGGCTGCCTGAGGACAGAGCTATGCTCTCTCTGATGGAAAATAGCTTCCTTACAGCAGGCAAACTGGAGTGGAAGGGTGGATAGGTGGTGGACACCAGCATTTGTGTCCAGGTTCTCAGCCCAGATTCTGAGATATTTTGGGGTGGAAGACAATGACAGTAGCAAGATGAGGCTCCATCCAGCCTGGTTTCTGGTGCTCTGTTCTTGGCAAGAAAGCAGGAGCCCTACTTGAGCTAGGGCTTCCAGGAATACTGGAGTCTGAAGTAACTGGTCATGGTGTGTGTGTGTGTGTGTGTGTGTGTGTGTGTGCTGATTGCAGTGGTGGTAGCTGGAGGGCAAGGCAAAGGAGGGAAAGCTGTCTTTGCTACAGAAAGTTTAGAATTTCAAAATAAATCTTTCGTGACCTGTGACATGCATTTCTCTCTCTTTCTAGGCTATAGGTGCTAAGTACCCTTTCCCCCTAGCAGTTCACAGAAGAAAAACAAAGGGCTTGAGAGGATCCTTCACTGAGGGTGGTGAAGCCCCTTTGCTTTTCATCATTTGTGTTATATTCTTCCATTGACCCAGCAACTGACAGGTGCACCTGTCTCTAGGCCCCTTCCAGGTTCGTCTCTGAGCCGTTTATCTCTCACTCAGATATCTAGCAGACCTCACAACGCATAGGAGACAAATATGGTCAGCAGAAACCCTTCCTGACAGCTCCAAAGAGAATCCCTCCCAATGCATATTCTATTGAGCGCATCTCATAGTGGCTGACAGCCGCTTTATCAATTAAATTCCACATCCCAGTCTTTAGAGACACCACAAATCTCCCTACCTAATAAATCATAGGCCCCCAGTTATTGTTAAATGTCCCATCAGTCTCTAATAAACTCCCTGCCAAAAGGGACAGGTTATTTATTATGCTGCTTGGACAAGAATGAATTGGGCCCCTTTCTTGGAAGAAGAGCAAACATTCCGCCTTCCTCTGTAAAGACTGGGGCAGTGGTGTTAAATGGGGCAATCAATCAACTCAGGCCTCGAGCAGAGGGGAATCTGGTACATGCACATGTGTTATACGTGGGAGGATTGCCTAGAACTTTAATCCCAAAGCCAGCCATGCTAATTCCCATAGCCAGAGGTGGCTATCCAAAATGCTGGGGCTTAGACCTTTGGGGTCTATCACCCATCCCCAGTTCCATGCTGAGGGAGGACTGAAGATGCCATCGATGTGGCCGTGGGGCACATGTGAAAAAGCTTATTCTCCATATTAGGAAATGACATCCAGGACTGAACTGGGTCATAAAACATTTTGTGTCTAGAGGGCACATGATGTTTTTCTGCGATAAAGTTATGTTCCTCTGCTGCACATGAACTGAAGAATAAGACAGAAAAAAAAAAGGTAGAAAAGTCTGGGGAAAGAAGCTAGAAAGCCCTGCCTTGAGGTTCAGGGTAAGCAGCACACAGACAGTGCTGGGCCTTGGGAAGGAAGACCAAGGAGCCAGCAGGTCAGGTGCAAAGTGGCCTGGCTGTCACCTGCCTCCACAGATATAGAGCTCAGGGGTGCACCCAGACCTGCAAATTAAGTTCTAGCCCCTCCAGTTTGCTGTGAGTCAAGTCTCATTTTCATTTCCCACTGTGTTTCTCTTCACTGTTACATAACACTACCCTCTTTAGACGGGCATGACACGCTCGCTTTATATTCCTTGTGGTGACAAACAAGGCGTTCCGTAAGATAGAGCCGAAACATCCCTTCCAGCCTCATTTCCTGGAACTGCTGCCAGCCCAGCCTCCGTTCACACTGAAGGACTCACCTTCTTTAAGTTATTGGAGTTCTTCATGTTTCCACACCCCTACACAGACTGTTCCACTACCCAGAATAGCTTCCTGCCTGCCTGAGCTCTCCTGCCACCCCCACTGCCTGAGGAGGAGTTGGTGGGGGGGAGGGAGAAGCTTCATCCCCCAGGAGAAGTAGAGAATATCAGCCCTACCTGTCAGGGACACCAGCTTCAGCTCCAGGTACTGATGCCACCCCCTCAGTGCTGGGCTCGGGGAATGGGTCAAGTGCATGGTTTTCCTCCGAGCTTCCTGTGTCCTTTAAAGCACTTGGACTTGGTGTGAGGGTGAGAAGGATGGAGGAACAAGAAAGTCGCTGCTCTCTGAATACCCAAGGCTGTCTCCCTCAGTTTCTTAGAACTTCTCACTCCCACATGACAGCCACACTTTGAGCAACAGAGGACCTGAAAATGTCAGTTGGTGCATATGATTTCACACCAGCTTGTGCTACCTGCATGCTTCATACTTGATTTTTGTCCCCAGCTGGGCTGCCAGCTCTTTTAGGACAGGCAGAAGTCAGAGTCTGGGCTTTGCTGCTAGGCAGATCTAAGCTTAAGCTCTGGGACCCTGAGGAGGTTTTTTTGCTCTTCTGAGGAGTTACCAGAGGGCGCTAAGTAGCTCCTTCCCACTGCATTAAAAGTCTCTGTGAGATAAGCCTGGCCCTCAGCTCATCCCTTTACCTCCTTAAAGCTCATTCTGTTATAGTTTGGATGTGAAATGTCCCCAAAAGGCTCCTGTATTGGAGCACTTGGTCCCCAGCTTGTGATGCAGTTTTGGGGAGGTGGGAGACATGAGGAGGGGATGTGGGATGTTGAGAATGGACCTAGAGGATTTTGGCTCAGTACTTCTTCTGGTCCTGCTGTGTGCTTTCTGGTTTGCCAAGATGTGAACAAATAGTGCAGCAAAAGCTCCTGGTGCCCCCATGAAGCTTCTCCGACTACTCCAGATGCCAGGCCTTGCAGGTCAGGACAGACAGCGCCCTCTGGATTTATGAAGTAAATACATCTCAGCTCATCGAAATTGCTTCTGTCTCATGTTTTGTCCCAGCAATGAGAAAAGCAACTGATACTTTTCCTCATTCTCATTCTAAGATATTTTAGAATGTGCTATGGGGTCTGGAGAGATGGCTCAGAGGTTCAAAACTCCGACTGCTCTTACTGAAGAACACAGGTTTGGTTCTCAGAATCCAAATGGCACCTCACCTCTGTCTGTGACTCCAGTTCTGGGGGATCTGACACCCCTTTCTGGCTTCCTTGGGCACCAGGAACACAAATGATGCAGATACTCACACAGGCAAAACGCCCATTCACACACACCTCCACCCCACCCCACATACACATGCTAAAATGAAAATTAAAAGAAGTGTGCTGTGGGCTTCAGTATCTTAAGGCCTTTGGTTTCTCCTTCTGTGACAAGATCGACAGCTTCTGTTCATTCTCTGGAGTTTTCTAAGATTTCACAGACTCTGGGAAGATGTGGGAAACTCCCAGTTGCCTCATACGCTGTGCCCTGCCCCCTTCTGTAGTAACAGAGTCCTTTCTAACCTGCAGTTAGATGGGCATGGATTGTTGAGGGAAAATATGTATATCTCCCAGCAAGATGTCTCTGTGGGCAAAGCCCTTGCTGCCAAGTCTGAAGCTCTGAATTCAATTTCCAGGTCCCACATGATGGAGAGAAAGAAGTGATTCCTATAGATATAATCCCCAGACTTCCTTGAAGCGAGGAAGGACCCTCAGGATCAGTTCTGGTCAATGAAATGCTGCATAGGAGCGTAGTAGCTTTTTGAGAACACTCCTTTTTAAAAGGAGGGCTTTCTGGGGCTGGAGAGATGGCTCAGCAGTTAAAGGTACTGTCCTTTTAGAGACCCCTGGATTTGATTCCCAGTACTACATGGCGACTCACAACCAATACAGGATCATAATTCCAGGACCGTGGTCACATATGTGGTGCATCCAAACATACATGTAAGCAGAACACTCAGCATAAAACAAAATAAACAAATGTAAAGGGAGGGGCACCCGCCATAATGACCTCTACTCTTTCTAGTTTGGCCCTCCCTTCATCCTAATGCCTGGAATGCAGATGTGATGGTTGGAGCAAGAGCAATCATTTGGCTAGCAGGATAGAAACCTGGGTGCACATGAGCTTTGTGGACTCCTGCTACCATGTCATATTTACCGAGGACTTATTAGGGAGGAATGAACTTCCCAAGGACCAACGTTTCTAACATGGTCTCATTTTTAGTTAGTCCTAATTTTGACCCCTCGGTCTTTCCTAACTCTCCACACCTGGGTTAGCTCCATAGAACCCTGCACTTTCAATGGAAAGGCCACTTGCTTGCCCTTGAGGTCATTGTTTTGTTCTGTTTTTCCACCTTCACCATTTGCTAACTTTGTAGGGAGTGGTCAAGGACTTGTATGGACGAATGAAAAACTAAGCGTGGATTAATCCGAATATATTGCTGACCATATTCCCTCAATGATCCTTAAATGCAGGGGCAGCCTCAACACGGGCCTTCTTTATCGTCCGATGAGAGAGATCCTTTTAGCCTCGCCCTTGGCTTAGAAGTAATCACCTTGAATCTTCATACCCATCCTGGGCCTGAGTCTCACTCTTACTCTCTTACTTCTTCAGCTCACAGATGTCTCTCCTTTCGGGGTTCCTAGAGAGTCTTTACTGGCATGGCATGAACACAAGTACCAGAGACATTAAGGATTTAGGTCTGGGTGGAGGAGGTAGGTAAGCTTCAATGCCATGAAGTAGGCTGGACCGTTAGTGAGATTCTGCCAGAGGCGAGGAGGCTGAGACAATCTACCTAATGACTGCAAGTGCCACCCTCACATCTCATCTGCTTATCAAACTATTGATTACCTGTGTGCTTTATCTTAGAGAACCCATTGCTGCTAATCTCAACTCTTGAGGGATTTTTTTTTGGGTTTTGTTTTTAATATGATACAATTTAACCCAAATAACAGGACTGCAATATTTGCATCTGTAAAACATCATGAACAACAAATGTACTACCAGAATGTCTATAAAAGTGTAAAGTGGTATTGTTTTTGGAAAAAATAGTCTCGGGGGAGAGGGGAGAGCCAGGTTCTTGGATGGTGATTGTCATGAGTTTCATAGAACTATTGCTAAATGTACAAGGTCCATCAGAGAATTTTCAGCAGGGAGGTATCAGCCACTCAGTATTTTCGAGGTTTACCAAAAGCCCGAGGCTGGTGCTGGGATAGAGAGCTTAGGGTGACACAATTCCTGGAGAAGTTGATAGTTATTGTGAGACAGAGAAATATAAACAATTTGAGCTCAGGACTGGGGCTGCTTCCAATGTAAAGTCTGAGGTAGAGTTTAAAGAGCACCAGGAGCAGCATCTGAAGTTGGACCAAAACAACCTAAGAAGTTTTTGGAAAAGTCTCCCATCTTTTGGTCTGTCCATTGATCTCCACTCCTTGCATGGAGCACAGCCAGGATCTTCACACTGTGAGTGTTATTTGTCCCAAATCTATTGTAGGCCTAGTAATCCTTGGGCCTGCTTGGAGAAGAGCCTGCACCCTTCCCTACCTTCATGATGACAGATCCGTGACTATGGGAAGGCTGGGACATTTTGCCTGGCTTCCGAAGACTTCTCCCAGTACCTTGTCTCTGAGCCATTGCTGGGCACAGTCCTATGCTGGGAGTCATCGTTGTCCCAGACTCTGTTCTGTTTTGCCAAGTTACATTCTTTCTGTAGCCGAGGGGTGATTTCAGAGCTCCTGTAAATCTCAGGATGATGCTTAGGGCAGAGGGTCCTGGGCATCTCCCTTATCTTTTCAGTTTTCTACCTTCTTTTTTACAGGATAGTTTTAACTAAAATAGAATTATGTCATTTCCCCACTCCCTTTTTTACCTTCTAACTCCTCACAAATCCCCTCCCTCAAACTCTTCCACACCTCCCACTCTCAAATTGATAGCTTCCTATTAGTTACACACACACACATATGTATATGTGTATACAAATATGTAAGTATAGCTTGCTGAGTCTGTTTTTGTTGTTTGTATATGGTTTCAGGATTGACTACTTTGTATTGGATAACCAATATAAGTGCTCATCTCTGGGAGAGGTTCATTCCCCTCTCCCAGCTGTCCTTTTTCTAGGGATGGGACTTCGTGAGACAGACCCACTTCTGTATTAGACTTCTGTGTACTGATATTGGCACTGTTCTGGTCTTGTTTATGTAGTCATTTCTAGGGGATACTATTTCACAGTGGACTTCTTGATATTCTGGCTCTTATAATCTTTCTGCTGCTTCTGTCATGTTCCCTGAGCCACAAATGCAGGAGCTGTGCTGTAGATGTTTCCCCTGGGGCTGGGCTAATCCGCTGATCTCTGCTTTGTGTCCAGTTGTGGCTTCCCATGATGGACTCTATTTGTTCCTCTTCTTTTGTTATTTATAGGTAGACAGAGTTTCTCTGTGTAGCCCTGGCTGTCCTGGAACTTGCTCTGTAGACATGCTGACTTTGAGCTCAGAGATCTCCCTGCCTCCACCTCCTGAGTGCTGGGATTAAAGGCGCGTATCACCATCATCCTGCTAAGAGAAGCTTCTTTAATAAGGCTACACTTGCCTGTGAGTTTAAGAATAATATTTAGAAGTGTAGTTAGGAATTATGCTGGTCTAGCAATGGGGTATTAGAAGGTTTTCTTGTAAGATCCATGACCTCACTAGCCCCAGGAAGTCAGGCTAGGTTTCTAGTACCAGGTGTGGTTCTGCTCCTGTTGATTGGGTCTTCAGTCCAGTCAGACAGCTTGAGTTACCACAGTGATGTGAGTGCCACTATTGTGTCATTATGGATGTCTTGCCATAATGCTGTTGTCACTCATAAGTATGTCAGATGGGTGAGTGTCTTAGGTTTTTAACTGTAAAATGGAGATGGTAGTATCTATCTCTTGAAGTTGTGAGCTCCTCACGGAATGTGAGTTTAATAAATGCTAGCTGTCACCACAGCCATCATCATCATGTCCATCTCATTTATCCCCATCAGAATCATCCTCCACCAACATTAACCACACTGTCGTCTCCTTTCTTTCTTTCGCTGTTCTATTTGCTTTGCTTCTCTGTCTGCAGAGCATCCCACTAGAAGAACTTCATGGCTCATGTTTATAGGACCCCATTTCTCTGTTTTTCTCTTTGGGATTATAATTCTGAAGCACAGGGCACAGATTGGAATACCTGAAGACACAGCAAAGATCCTTTAAAAGACGTTATTTGTTGCTTACTACCCCACTATAACTTTATCCTTTTTCTACCTTAAAAAAGCTTGTTTCTAATGATTCTATAAACATAAGTGGGAAAATATCTTGAAAAGAGAAATATAATGGTTAGTATTACCTGTTCACTTGACAGGATCTAGAGTTACCTGGAGATGGGTCTTGGACCAGGCCCTGGGTGATCATCTCTGTTAGGTTAACTGAAGTGGGAAGACATCTTAATGTGGGCAGGACCATTCTCTGGAAGAGGATCCTGGCATATATAAAGTGAAGAAAGCATCACACCAGCAACCATTCACTGTTCCCTGCTTCCTGAAAGTGGATGTAATGTGAACAGTTGCTTTAAGCTCCTACTGCCTTGACTTTCCCACCATAATGGACTGGATCTTGAACCATGGTCCAGAAAACCAAAACCAAAACCCTTTTCCCTAAAGTTGCTTTTGTCACAGCAACAGGAAAAGAAACTGAGAGGAAGGAAGATGTGAGGAATGAGTTTTACTCTTTACCTGGGAATGTGGTTAAACAGTAAAGTGTTTGCCTAGTATGCCAACATCATGGGTTCAACTCTTAGGAAAAAGAAAGGTAAAGGAAGTCATTTCCATGCCTCTGAGGTTTGTGGTCTGGACAGCGAAGTCAATCTAGAAGGGTTGCAATAGTTAGACTGACTAGAAGACGGGAGGGTAGATACTATGAAGATTCAAAGGAGTGGATGAAACATTTGGAGGCAAAATAATTTGCCAGTAATTTGTTAGAAAGAGGGTGAGGGCAAAGCAAAAAGGAATTCTCAGATTTGTCATTTGTGGATTAGGTGGGCGAAAGATGTGGACAACTAAGAGGAAGTTTGAGATCTTTAGTTCTTCCTTCATTCAGATAGTGGGTGCTTGCTTAGTGCTTTGTTAATTTCTCAGCAAACATGTCTTAGTTAGGGTTTCCATTGCTGTAAAGAGACACCATGACCAAGGGAACTCTTTTAAAGGGCATTTATTGGGGTTGGTTTACAGGTTCTGAGGCTCAGTCCATCATCATCAATGAGAAAAGTAATAAAGATATGTTTAAATTTGGAAGCACGACTAAAGCTTTGTTCTAAGAGCTCTTTCAAAAACCAGTATTGTTTAGTAAGTGTCAGATTATGTTTCTCCTACCAGAGACAGAAGGAAACAAATCAGATAGCTTTCTGTCCTCCTGGTAAGTGGGGGACACAATAAACATTTTAGATAGTTGTATCATCAAGAAACTGACCAGGTATGGTGGCACACATCTGTCATCTCAGTAGTTGAAAAGTAGAGCCAGGACGATTTCCAATTCGAGGCCAGCCTGAACGGCATAAGGAGACTCTGATTTAGAAAATAAACAAACAAACACCAACTAACTAAGCTAAGCTAAGCAAATAATCAAACAAGGGGATAGTGGTGGGAATGGCAAAGGCCAGGAAGCAGTGAGGATGGAAGCGACTTAAGATTTCAAGAAAGGCCTCTTTGACAGGGTGACACAAGAGAGGGCCTAGAGGAAGGGAAAATGGTGTGCTAGCTGCCCACCGGAGAACGGGAGGAAGCGCACACACAAAAGATCCGTGGAACCCGAGACGTCTCTTAGCCTAGGGTTCCGAGAGAGCGATCAAGCAGAGCTTAGGAGTTGGCACCCAGCTCAGACTTCCACTTAAATACTCGGAGACTCCGGTCACGCGCCCCGGGGCGCCGGCGTGACCGGGCTGTGCTCGCGCGCTAAAAGCTCGCTACGCTGGGTTCCCGGGCGCTGTCTGTGAGCACGAAGGGACCGTGGGAAAAGGGTACGGAGAGCGAAGGCTTCGGCGTGGCTGCAGCCCAGCTCGACCCAGGGAGCCGACCCCAGCCCGGGCGGCGACTGACGCGCGCTGCGTCACAAAGCGCGCCGTGGGGCGCTCGAGGCTGGAGCGGCGCCGCGCGGCCGGTCCTTCAGAGCCGCGGGAGGCGGGCGGCGGGCGGCGGGCGGCGCCCACCGAGGGCACGCGACGCCCTCTGCAGGCCGCAGGCGGCAACACACCGGTAGCCTAATTTTCCCTCGCTCTTCCCGCCTCTCCCCTCCCCCCGCCCCCAGGCTCAGCGTCAGCCTCCGACTTCCGTTCTTTCCCTCCACTTCCAGGTGTGTCCGTGTCTCCTGGGGGTGGGGGGAAACTGCCAATAAAGTTTTTCTCCTTCTCGCTCCCAGGAGCCCCGCCTCAACTCCAAATATCGCGAGATCTGGAGGCGCGGCTACCATGGCGGCGGCGGCGGCGTTTGAAGCCCCAGCGGCCTTGACAACCTCCGAGTCCGCTATGGCTGCGGAGCGTGCGGCCGCGCCGGTCCAGGCTGCGGAGCCGACTCCGGCCTCCCCGTGGAACCTGCGGACCGCTCACGACGTCGGCGGGCCGCGCACACGTACGGGGGACGTGGTGCTGGCGGAGCCCGCGGATTTCGAGTCGCTGCTGCTGTCGCGGCCGGTGCTGGAGGGACTGCGGGCGGCCGGCTTCGAGAGACCCTCTCCCGTGCAGCTCAAGGCCATCCCTCTGGGGCGCTGCGGGCTCGGTGAGGACCAGGGCGGGCCGGGGAACCGGGCGGCTTGGGGCCGGGGAACCCGGCGGCGTGGGGCGGACGCGGAGCTCCGCGCCATTGCGGGGCTGAGCCAGGCTCTTGGCGCGCCATTGAATTTGAAGGTAAGACTTCCTAGCATGGAGTCTTAAGTTGGAGAAGATCAGCGGTAGAGAGAGATTCAGGGGTAGGGGGCTGGAGAAGTAGCTCGGTAGTTAAGAGATTGAGGTATCAAGCACGCCTCCAGGGCGTTTGAGAGACAACTGAAAATACAGGTGGCAACTAGGTGTCGCATGGAGAGAGCCTGTTCATTTCTCTTTTCCCGCGTTTGATATCTGGTATCTGGTGGCGTCAGTGAATCTAGGTAATGATTGTGTGTGTGTATGTGTATATAATAAATTATTATATATATCGTTCTTTTTCCTCCCCAGATTTGATTGTTCAAGCTAAGTCTGGCACTGGAAAAACTTGTGTATTCTCCACCATTGCCCTGGACTCTCTTATTCTTGAAAACTATAGTACTCAGGTGAGTTTAACTCAGGATCCGGAAGGGTGTGTGTGTAGCTCGTGGACTCTATTGAGAGCCGTGAAAAACCAGTGACTCCTCCAGATAGTGAATGTTTGATGAAAGGGGCACCAGAGCACATGAAAGTTACAGAAGTAAACTTAGAGGGTGAGTTGTAAAACATTGGTGAGTTGTGGCCAAGAATATCGTCAGTATTTTAAATTTTGGAGTTTTCTGTTGTAAGTACATCTTGACCATTTGTCAGTTGGAATCATACAGTTAAAAGTCCGTTTACTTTCTGACTAGGTTGGGGTTAGACATAGAAGGTAGACTTCTGGGTTATATACTATGTAGGCTATGGCAGAAATTTCAGGTGGTTCTTAAAGCCTTGTGTATGGGTTGTATTGATCTCTCATTTTCTAGGTTGCCTTGGAATGGTTTTAAGATTGTCCTACTCAAATTAGATTTGGGTTTGGGGGGATGATTCTTTAAAAAGCTTTGTTTAGCGAGTGTTACATATGACTACTATACTAGTATTCACACTAGAATAGGCACTATACTGGTATAGTCATACTATACTAGGCACTGAGGATTAAACAGTGAATTAGATGTGACCCTAACACTGTCCCAGCACTTGGGAGGCAGAGGCAGGCAGATCTGCAGAGAGTTCAAGGACAGCTAGAGCTACAAAGAGAAACTGCCTCGAAACAACAACAGAGAACATGGGTCTCTTTGCTGTTCTTCATGTATATCCTGCTGCTTTTGAATTTGCCTTTTGTCTTCTTGAAGCATTCGTGTGTCCCACAGCTAGCTCTATGCTATATATTTAGGTTTCTTCTCAAATGTTACTTCCTTATGGGGCTCTTTAAATGTTTGTTTGAGGTAGGCACACTCGGAATAGTCATAGCTAGCCTGAAACCTAGACCAATCTTCAACTTGAGGCAATCCTATTTCAGCTTCCAGGGCAGTAGAATCACCTGTGCATGCCAACACTCTCCATTCAGAAGGGCTTTCTGATTACCTCATTTAAAACGACTTCCCTGGGGGCTGGAGAGATGACTTAGCGGTTAAGAGCACTGACTGCTCTTCTGGAGGTCCTGAGTTCAAATCCCAGCAACCACATGGTGGCTCACAACCATCTGTAATGGGATCTGATGACCTCTTCTGGTGTGTCTAAAGAGAGCAATGGTGTACTCACATTAAAAAACAAAACAAAACAAAACAAACAAAACAACTCCCCTTGTCAGGTCTTTCTCTTTTCTCTACTTGATATAAATATAAAAGAAATACTTTTTATTATGTGCTATTATATGTATATACATATAATGTATGTATGTATTAAAAAAAGACAACAAAAACCCTGGTTTTGTTTGTTTGTTTGTTTGTTTTTGAGGCAGGGTTTCTGTCCTGGGAACTCAGCTTTGTATACCATCCTGGCCTGGGACTAATAGAGATCCAGAGTGCCTCTGCTTCTCAAGTCCAGGGATCATAGGCGTGCACCACCATGCCCGGTCTAGTAGGTTCTTAATTGTTAACTGAATAAGTAAATGGGGTGTTTTCTCTTGTCTTAAAAGTTATCTCTTAAAGTGAAAAGTAGTATATCACAACGAATGAATGAAAGTATCACTCAAATGTATTCCTCTGACTCGTTAAAATAATGTTTTGCAATTTATTTTAGATTTTGATACTGGCTCCCACAAGAGAAATTGCTGTCCAGATACACTCTGTTATCACAGCCATTGGAATAAAAATGGAAGGGTTAGAATGTCATGTCTTTATTGGAGGGACTCCATTATCGCAAGACAAAAGTAGACTTAAAAAGTGTCATATTGCTGTTGGATCTCCTGGTAAGTCACTAATACTTATTGGAAGCCGAAGTTCTTGAAGGATAAAACAGTGAGTATGCCAAAATTCCAATGGGAATTTTGATGGTGGGGATAATTGTTCAGCATAAATGAAGAATTAGACCAGAGAGACACATGGCTGGGTTGTCAACAGAATCTGTTCATCTCCATTTTGAAGAGTGTTGGAGAATACACATGAGGTAGGCTTCTGAGACCTGAAGTGACTTTAAGAAGCCTGTTTAAGCCATGGGTTGAGGTTTCTTTTGTTGTTCTCTCTGGTTATTTGCTCATAAATCACTCAGAACCAGAATCTATGGTTCAGTGCCAGAGCATTCAAGTATTTTGATAGCAAAATAATGTTTGTTTCCCATATTTATTGGTGAGGAAAAGGGAGGGGAAAAAAGACTGGATTCAGACAAGATGAGAAGTTAAGCTTACTAAGATCATGAAGTAGTCTGTGATGGTACGCTGTAAGGAAACTGAGCAGTGTAACCTGTGGATAAATAGAGTAAGGCATTCCTGAGGTTTGTACATACTTGATACATCATAAATATTTCAGGCTTTGTTGTTTTCCTCCCATATAGGTAGAATTAAACAACTCATAGAACTTGACTACCTTAATCCCGGCAGTATCCGTCTCTTTATTCTTGACGAAGCAGATAAGCTTTTAGAAGAAGGCAGTTTCCAGGAGCAAATAAAGTAAGAAAACTAACCTGAATACAAAAATGTTGCACCAAAGCATTTGTCTTTAGCTTTTCCAGGTAGTGTTTGCTCTCTGCGTAGTTTTCATGGGTATGCTTTCCTGTATTTTTACAGTTGGATTTACTCCTCTTTACCTGCGAGTAAACAGATGTTGGCAGTATCTGCTACTTACCCTGAAATTTTGGCTAATGCTTTGACAAGGTACATGAGAGATCCCACTTTTGTAAGATTGAATCCCAGTGATCCAAGTCTCATAGGTATGTATAGATTTTACATTATTAGTGTGTGATGTCCTGGAGCTTTCCCTTGTCTAGTTGACTATTTCCATGTTATAGTTGCTATTTGAATTTATTGGATGTGTTTGTTTTAACTGGGACTCCTGACTTTTTCTTAGGTTTGAAGCAGTACTACCAAGTTGTCAATTCTTATCCTTTGGCTCATAAGATTTTTGAGGAAAAGACTCAGCACTTACAGGAACTTTTTAGTAAAGTCCCGTTTAATCAAGCCTTGGTGTTTTCTAATTTGCACAGCAGGTAATATAACTTAATGTTGGAAACTTAAAAATCTAAGGAGTAGGCGTGGGGCAGTAGTTGAAGGTTGTAAGTCTTTCCCTTCTTTTGTAGAGCTCAACATTTGGCTGACATCCTTTCTTCTAAAGGTTTTCCTACTGAATGCATCTCAGGCAAGTTCCACACTGTGCTTGGGTTTAATGTACTACCTTGAAGCCCTCCATGTCAAGAGAGAAAAACATACACCTCTCAGGTTGTTTCCAGAGTGTGAGGTTTTCCCTTTTTTTGTGTGCATGTTTTGTTGGTGTATAGTAACAATTTAGAAAATCAGTGATCAGAAATACTTAAATTTTTAATTGAAATCTCAATGAGTTATATTTGCAAAGAACTTAATACTATAAACTTTATCTTCATTGTCTTGATATTATGTTTCTTCAGTATAATCAAATCATTATTAAAATGCTAAAAAATTAAGGTGTCACCACAGGTGTTGTATGTCCTCTATAGGCAGAGATAGGAAGGTCATGAGTTTAAGGCCATATGTGCATATGTTACGTTTTAGGTCAGTATAGGCGTCTTAGAAAACAAACATGCTAAGACTAGCTAAGTTTGACCTATCTTCTCTGCTCCCCTACCATCAGACATGGCCTTTTATATATATAAAGTACTTTCCTACTGAGCTATACCTCCCACCCATGAATCGACTTAATGATCTGTGGAAGGCAAAAGTGACTCACTTCATCCATAGAGTTTATTAATTGCTGGATTAATAGAAAAGATTTAAAGGAATTTTTGGTCAGTGAGATCTTTTGTTTTTTTTTTTTTGGTATTTTCAAGACAGGGTTTCTCTGTATAGCTCTGGCTGTGCTTGAACTCACTCTGTAGACCAGGCTGGCCTCGAACTCAGAAATCCACCTGCCTCTGCCTCCCAAGTGCTGGGATTAAAGGCATGCACCACTACCGCCCGTCTGAGATCTTTTGTTTTATATGTCATATAAAACTAACTTGTTAGTTGGAACAACTATGCTCAGTATTAGGGAGACTATTTCTTTTTTTTTTGCTTTTTGTTTTTTTATTATTAAGATGACACTGTAGCTGTCAGACACACCAGGAGAGGACATCGTATCCCCATTACAGATGGTTGTAAGCTATCATGTGGTTGCTCAGGACCTCTGGAATAGCAGTCAGCCCAGGTCATTTCTCCAGCCTAAGACTATGTCTTAATGGGCTGATAGCTTAACTCTGGGTCACATTTCAAAACCAGAGTTGTGGGTTGTGGAAGGGATTCAGTGTTAAAAGCCTTCCCTGTGCAATCCTGTGCACAGGAATTTGGGTCTCACTACCCATGTGACAAGTCAATTAGTATTCTTGCTCCTGGGGATCTGATGCCCTCTCCTGGCCTCTGTGTGTATAGGCACATTCATCTGCATACACTCAGACACAGAGACAGAAGCACACACAGACTCACAGATCTTAAAAACAAGGTTTGTAAATAGTTGGGAGGACCATTTACTGTCAGATACAAAGACACAAGCACATACAGAAATCTTACAAATCTCACAAATCTTAAAGAATTGTAAAGAGTTGGAAAGAACATTTTTTCCTCTAAGTATTTGTTGTTAGACTTTGCAATGTTGCCGTTTAAAAATGATTTTTGATTTTCAAATTGATAGCTTAAATCATACTTTGAAAAATATTGACTTTAGTTTTAGCACTCATATTTGCACACAACAATTAAATAACTGGTTGGTGTATTTCTTTAAAACATTAAGACTGGGAATTATGATTCTTGCTTATTGTGGATTTGATAAATATATCTTAGCTTAAGTTTTTGTTGATGTTTTTGAGATGGAATCCTACAGAGTCTAGGCTGGCCTTGAACTCTGGCTTTTCCTACCTCAACCTCTTAAATGTTAGGATGACAGATAGCAAGTGTGTGCCACCATTCCTGGCTTGCTTAGATGTTTTAAAGTAACTTCTTTTGGGGTTGGGGTCTTTTTAGGTAACATGAATCAGAATCAGCGCCTTGATGCTATGGCTAAACTGAAGCAGTTTCATTGCAGAGTCCTCATTTCTACAGATTTGGTAAAGCTCATGCTTGGTTTGGGTGACTGTTGGCTTGGCATGTATTGTTATCAGATTGCTGTCCTGTTTCATGTAGGTACCTAACAGGTACCCGAGGTTAAAGTTATCTTTCTAGTTCTGGGGAAAAGTGCTTTCTTAAACATGTGTTTAATATTTGCTTTGAAATAGGTTTAGTCCTACTTACTCACTAGAAATAGGTTTCTTTTTCCTTGGAATCCTAAGTATTTGCTCATTTTAAATTTGACTTTTGGTTATATCAGAAGAGCATAGTGTGCATTGGTAGCCATGCTATAATTAATACAAACAATTGTCTTCAAGACTTCTCGTGGGATTGACGCGGAGAAGGTGAATCTAGTTGTAAATCTGGATGTGCCCTTAGACTGGGAGACTTACATGCATCGCATTGGCAGAGCTGGCCGTTTTGGTAAGGAACAAGGAAGTTTAGACTGATGTGAAGGGTACTTGGACAGTCGTCTCTGTGGAAATGGGTTCCGACGTCATTGCTTGCTCTTAGGTACGTTGGGGCTGACAGTGACCTACTGTTGCAGAGGGGAGGAAGAAAATATGATGATGAAGATTGCCCAGAAATGCAATATCAACCTTCTCCCTTTACCAGGTATGTGTTTGTTTCCTTTGGCATTCTTTTACTATCATATTTATTATTGCTTTATTATTGCTTATTTATTTTGAGGCAGGGTCTCTTTATGTAGCTATGGCTGACCTAGAACCCACTATGTTGACCAGGTTGGCCTTGAACTCACAGAGATCTGCCTCTGTCTCCCGAGTGCTGGGATTAAAGGTGTACATCACCATGCCCATTAGTCAAAAGTTTTGACATTCTTGTAGTTGTAGTGATGATATAGGCATAATAAAAATAACATTGTGTCTACTGTATATGTTCATTAATTCTTACTGCAAACCTGTGAGGTACACAGTATTGCTGATCTGTGTCTTGTAGATTAGGACATTTGGGCATACCTTAACATGTAGGTTAAGTAAAAGTATTAACAACTGCTAAATAGATATTTCAAGCTAACTGCTTGACACATGAAAAATATTCGACGGTTTAGTTATAGGCTTTGCAGTTTTATTTTATTTTTGAGACAGTCTCACTATGTAGCCTTGCCCGACCTGGTATATGATATGTAGACCACACTGGCTTCTAACTCACAAAGATTCACCTACCTCTAGTGCTGGGATTAAAGGTGTGTACCACCATGCCTGGGGTGAGAATGTCCTATTCTTTTTATATAGATCCTATTCCTCCTGGCCTGATGGAAGAATGCTTGGATTGGGATGTGGAAGTTAAAGCTGCCATGCATACTTATAGCTCACCAACTGTATCTACCCAGTCCCCCAAAAAGCAAGTTCAAAAACTAGAGAGAGCCTTCCAGTCTCAGAGAACTCCTGGTAACCAAATACCTTCCTCTAGAAATACTTGTGTATCTACACTATCAGCCAAATCAAAGCATAGCAAACAAAAGCCTCCTGTGAAAAGCCACTCAGAGTGTGGAATCATAGAAAAGGCAGCTGCATCACAAGAGCTGGGCTGTACCACACATCTGGAAGAGCAAGTTAAAAATTCTGTTCAGACCTCTGTTGCGGACTCCTCCAGTAACAGCCAGCATCAGGCCAAAGATACCTCACCTGGCTCACTCCCTAAAATTCCTTGTCTGTCTTCTTTTAAAGTTCATCAGCCACGTACTTTGACTTTTGCAGAACTGGTAGAAGATTATGAGCACTATATTAAAGAGGGGTTAGAGAAACCTGTGGAAATTATCCGGCACTACACAGGACCTGAGGCTCAGACTGGGAATCCTCAGAATGGCTTTGTGAGAGGTAGAGTTTCTGAAGATAGAGCCCAGATGTTGGTGAGTAGTAGCCAGTCTGGAGACTCGGAGAGTGACAGCGATTCTTGCAGCTCAAGGACTTCTTCCCAGAGCAAAGGCAATAAGTCTTACTTGGAAGGCTCTTCAGACACTCCGTTGAAAGACTCTGAATGTACTCCTGTAGGTGGCCCTCTCTCTTTGGAACAAGTTCAGAATGGAAATGATAACCCAACTCAAGTGGAGTATCAAGAATCCCCTGAAACCCAGGTAAAGGCAAGGCATAAAGAAGGAGCTAACCACAGGTCTAAGCAAAGTCGGAGAAACCCGCCACGGCGCTCCTCTTACCGAGTACAGACAGAGCCCCAGGAAGAGGGTTGGTATGACTGTCACAGGGAAGCAAATGTGAGTTTTTCTGATACCTACCAGGATTATGAGGAGTACTGGAGAGCATATTACAGGGCATGGCAAGAGTATTATGCGGCTGCTTCCCATTCATACTACTGGAATGCTCAGAGACATCCAAGTTGGATGGCTGCCTATCATATGAATACAGTTTATCTGCAAGAGATGATGCGTGGTAACCAATGAGGTTAGCATGTGCCTGAGACTACTGACTGTCAACAGATAATTGGATATGCATTCTTCACCTAGAACAAGTGGGGTTTGGTGGCATTTTGGAGGAACTTGAGAGGACTTGAGGCTTTCTACTGGGACACAACTATTTTTCAGATTATTTTTAGAACTTGGATCTAAAGACCCCCAAGGTGCCACTTCATGTAGGCTGTTCCCAAAAGAAATCTTTAAAAAGGTGACTTATGCCACTCGTTATTTAAAAAACAAAATAAAAACAGTTAAAATTTGAATTTAATGTCAGTTTATTCTGTCGAGTTTCTTACAAAAGAATTGCACTACATTTTCTTTTAAAAAAAAGATTTATTTATTATGTATAGAGCATTCTACCTGTATGTATGCCTGCAGGCCAGAAGAGGGCACCAGATCTCATTATAGTTAGGAGCCACCATATGATTGCTGGGAATTGAACTTTGCTCTAGAAGAGCAGCCAGTGCTGTTAACCTCTGAGCCATGTCTCCAGGACTTGTATTACATTTTCTATACTGCTGCATTCTTGTGGAAATTTTATTATGGTAGATCTTTGATGTTTAGGCAGGAAGGAATTTTTTAATGTTCTCTGCTTCCAGTGGTACTTCTTTTAGCCATGAAAACAGGTTTAGGTAAATGTGCTGAATGCTTTCTGTTCATCCTGAGGAAGCTTGAAGATGCCCACATTTCACTGGGTTAAGTAGGTCAGCGTTGTCTGTGACTACCTTCTACTTATGAAAGGGGCAGCTTATCCTCTTGTATCTTGGGTTCTAAACCTTTTAGAAGTTATAGATAGGTTGACTCCAGAAAATTTCTCATTCCTTAGTGGAATTGTGAACAGAATTTCAAAGGGCCCATAGGTTCTCAGAAGTGTATCTATGCAGCCCTGGTTGAGACTTGACCTGGGCTGCATAGATGCAGACCTACTACTGTGCGGCTAGTAGAGTAATGGAAGTTTCTAGTGTTCAGTGTTTGATGAGAGATGAGTTCATTCTGTTCCTACTCTTCCCATAGTATGTCCTAACCTTGTTAATCTGTGTTAGAATTTTCCTTTTTTCCTTGAATACTAGGATCTAAGAAGATCTACCATTTTTCTGAGATGGTAGTATCTAAAATTATGATTTAGAAAAGTTATAATTAGAGGCTAAGTGTTCTTCTGTCACTAAACTTTTCAGTCTTGGATCTTGCTGTGAACTGGCATTTAGGTAAGAGAATCCCTTATATATTGAGCAGTCTATTCATTTTAAAACAAGTTCTTCACTGTGTACGTACTTAGCAGTATAGATTCTTTATCCTAATGTCAACAAATACCCATGGCCATTGTCATTTAATATGGAATGTCCCTAGGATATTTATAGCCTTAAACTTAAGCTTGGATTTCTGTGATTTGGTATGGTCACATATGGACATACCAATAGTATACACGTATTGTGAAATTACATGAAATAATTTAGCAAACCTAGATTAGGTCCAATGTATTACTAAGATTTAGAGATTTTAATTGCACACTTAAATAAGGTCCTGTCATTACTATGTAATTGAACTTAACCTCTTTCTACTTGTTCCCCCCACATCAGAGTCAACTTCACAGTTTGTCATTGCTAGGGGATTTTAATTAGGGTACTACAGCATCTTAATTAGGGATGAGCTACCCTTTAGACTTGAAATTAATTGAATTCTCTCTAGGTTTGTTTGGTGTTTGCTCCTCCTCCTCTTTTTTCTTTTGCTAGAAAATTTAGTTACTCCAAAGAATAATTTACATTCTAGAGTTATCCAAAGAAGCAGGTTTCTCCAAGGTTTCTCTCCATGTTAACAATGAATGCCTAGTTCAAGCTTCATGTATGTATGTACAGGGCCGAAGGGAGCTGGTGGTTAGCATACTTGCCACCAAGCATGTGGCAGCAGAGTGAGCTCCACAGGAGAGAACTTCCTGCAAGTCCTTTTTGACTGCCAGGGACACGCTCTACCTCCCACACTGCATGGAATATAAAGCTCCCAAGTCCAGGTAGTAAGTATATGAATTAAAAGTTTAGACATGAGGCACTTTGAATCTGAGCATATGCATATTTATGAAGGGGCTGAGGAATTTAATTTCCATGGGTTGGGACCAAGGAAGTTGCAGCTGTTTCATTCCAGGTAGCAGTAGCTGCAGAGGTCAAAGGAGAGGACATTACTATTTGTGCATGGCTTACTGTGTGGGAGGAGCATCCCAGGAACTATCAGGCTAGGCATGTGTCCACATAATCTCTTCAGAACCATGGTTTACAGTAAAGTCAATTGAGAATTCTATCACGAGAAAAAAAATTGTCCGGGTTAAGACTTTACCTACGTGTAAACCTGGCACCAGTCATCTAACCTCTGAAAATCCAGCTTTCTCAATAAAATGAAACACTGGATTAGACTTGTAGGGTTCCTTGTAAGATTTACTTTTTATATGACTCATAATGAGAAAGTATTTTATGAGGGTAATTCAAATCTGTAAAGTCTTTATATAAATCAAGGTAATTTTTGAATTTTCAAAGTCTTCAGTCCATTCATTACCTGTAATCTGGCTAAGCTTGAATTAGGTGTTCATTATTACATAATGATCTTGGTGAAACCTTGGACTAGTTTCTTCTTTTCTTTCTTTAAATTTTTTTTTCTGTGTGTGTTTGTTTACTCATGCACCCTCGGAGGCTAGAAAAGGGTGTTGGATCCCTTGGAACTGAAATTCAAGACAATCAGCTGCCCAACATGGGTCCTCTGAAGAACAAGTGCTTTTAACCAGTGAGCTGTTGCTCCAGCTCTCTTCTGTGGATAAGTATGAGAGCATATGAGATCACAGGTTACTTCTTTAGTGACTTTCTTTTTTTAAAGTATATCTTAAAGATAAACTTCAATACCAGAATACTTAAAAAGTAACTGAAGAAGAACGATCTTACTGTGAGTCAAGTTTAAAATAAAAGAGTGACTTGGAAGAGAAGTTTTTGAGGGCTTTTTCCATTTCCCTTTAAATATAAAACAATCTCAAATTTTTATGACCATTATTGACACCTTTGCAAAAGACTTGTTTTATTGAGGCAGAATATGTTTATTTTGTATCTTTTGAGTAAGTGCATGTGTACTTCTTGATACTTAACGTTTAATGCTTTAAATATTTTGTTATGAGATGGGCATAAAGATGCATATGCCTTTAATCCTAGCACTCAAGAGGCAAAGGCAAGCTGATCTCTGAGTTCAAGGCCAGCCTGCTCTACATAGTGAGTTCAAGGACAGTTAGAGCTACATAGTAAGAAAAAAGTTTTATTCTATTTTAATTGTATGTGTGCTTGCATATCGTAGTGTATGGGTGGAGGTCAGAGGATATCAGAAATCAGTGTTTTCCTTCCATCTGTAAATCTGGAATCAACACTCAGCATCAAACCAAGGGCTTTATGCACTGAGCCATCTTCAGGGCCCACACTGAATGTTTTTTAATAAAGAATTGCTGACTGCACTCAGTTGCTGAATACAGTTTTGTGGGTCTTTAGTGACACCTAGTGGTTGGTAAGTGCTTAGTGCTTAGAATGAGTTTCATAGTTTACTTGGGCATACTGTTTCCCAAACCCTTTTACTATTTTCATTGGAATCTGGTGGTTGTGGAGAATGAAAAGGATTTAAGTTTGTGCAGTTGGATGGCAGAACATGAAATTGCTGCTTCTCTCACACCAACAGAATTGTTAGGTTTAAAGCAGAACTTCAAGATACTTAACCCTGCCTTATCCAACCCCTTGAAAATCTAGAAGGAAACTGAAGGGAAGATGTTAAAAAGTGACTGATATAAAGTAAAAGATACATGACTGAGCTGTGTTTCTGTTGCCTGTCAGATCTTGAGGGGGAGGGGGAAGAGGGAGGGGAGAGAGGTTGGTTTGAGACCTTGGTCTAGGTGGAACAAACACTAGAGGATATATGAAGACATCTTTGTTTAGTAACTGGTCCTTAAGAGAGAGCTGTAGACAAATTCAGTCTGGTGTTTTGCTGTTAAAACAGTGAACTTGCACAAGGCATGTAGGAAGGCAAGAAGCTCCAGGAAGTTGTAGTAGAGTTCCTTACATGGAAGGAGAGGGGGTGGGCTGGTTAGATGAGGCTGCTGCACCTAAGATTATATTCCTGCTCTAGCAGCCTAGAAAGCTGGCTGGTGTAAGGCAATACTTTCGGAAAGGAAAAAACTGGTGTTAGAAAAAAAATTGTCACTTGGAAGCTTGTGGCACATAGTTTGTTTAATCCAAATTGGATACATCAGGTACAGCAGTGGCACAGGACTCAATACTGTAAATGATATACATGTTATAACATTTGCACTACAGTTTCAAAAGAAGACAAGAAACTTAAGAGCTTTTTTCCCCACAGAAAGTTTTCACATTTGTCTTCCTGCAGTTTTTTATACAGTGTATTTCTTTGCCATTGTGATGTTGGTAAGCAAAGCCCAATAATTATACGAAAATAGAAAAGAACACACTTGATGTTTTCCACAGGAACATTAATGGGAGCGCATGACCTCTAAGGAAAACATTGGAATGTCTGGTTATCAAAAATATACCATCCCTCCCACCTCCCTGGTTTGTAAAATAGTCCATTGGTCCAAGGAGTCCCCTAGGACTTGGGTCTGTGCCCTGTACTGGCTAACATGTCATCAGCCAGCATAGTTTAAATAACCTGCTAAGATAAATGTCATTCCAACATTTGATGAGAAAACGTAGAATATCCTGAATAAAAAACAAGACCCACAAGGAACCCCTTTAAAAAGCCATTTCGTTTTTCAAAGCCACTTTCCATTGGTTCTAATGCTTTCATGATGCTGTCTGGGCTCCAAGTGTCATGGGTCATGACAATGGTTTTCCTTTATCCCATCATTTTAAAGCTTTGCAAGTAATGAGAATTCATTAGCAAATCAGGAAAAATAAAAGTTTCTCCCATTCCTCTTACGGTGGTTACCATGCTAGGCCAGCATGAAAGGGAAACTATTACTTCAAGTGAACAGTATTGGGATCCTTCTGCCTTACTTAGTTATCCTAGTAATTGAAGTGAGGGAGCCTGAATCATTAGAGTCCATTAACAATTTCAATCTAATGCTAGCTCAATTTCAGTCACTACTGCTATTTTTAAAAAGACAAGGAGAATGATCTAGGCATATAATGCTCCCAGGTACTTTCCCTCCCTGCTTTCTGACAAGAAGATAACATGGTCCTGAACTGCAGAGAAATCAAAACTGAATAAGCCTTCAGCAGCTCTGTATGTGACTTCTGTCAACGAGGAATCATCATTTACCACTTCCTTAACATCTGATCAAATTATGTGGTCATAAAATAATAATGTTCAACTGTTGAGACTATCTACTGGTCTTTTGAAAGAGGTTCTGTACAGTTAGTCCTGAGCTTAAGACTAGTTAGGAAAAATGGGAATGAGGAAGAAATAACGGTCTATTTCAGGAGGTCCTGATACTTCAGGAATGCTGCCTTCCCCTAATCAACACTCTTGAAATCCAGCTTTTAAAAATCTGAGCAAGCCTTCAAGCTAGGGAGCAGGACGTAGAAGTTACTCCCAGGACACACTAAGTCCTGGATCAAATCATAATTCTACCATTCTCTTGGCACGAAACCTTGAGTGAGGCACCCAGCTTCTTTGGGCCCATTTCTTTTCTCTGAGTCAGAAATTTACTAAGGTGACCTTTCCAGATGGTAGTGAGAAGCCATAGTATGCTTTGAAATGTCATTGTCCAAGCCTCCTCCTCATCGAGAAAGTCAAACATTTGCCCGAGAGGTCTTGGGCATTCCCTTGTTCATCTGCTTCTTACAGAACTGATCACCCACAGCTGGTTCTACACTAGAACTGGTGGCTTCAAAGTTTATAATTTACATTAGTACAGTCAGGTGATTTCCAAGAGCTATATATCAAGTTATGTTGACACTGACACATGAGTGTCTCCTTATGACATGGTATCTTTGATGGTTCTTCTCCAACATAGTAACTCTGTGAGGCAAATGGTGTGATGAAAACCCCCCAAACCAAACCAAACCAAACCCAGAAATACCAAGACCACATCAGACTAGTAGCCAAGAGTCTTGTGCTCTGATCCCTATTCTATCCTTAAATGACTGCACTGCCTTGAGGGAGTCAAGTTCTCTGGACCTCAGGTTTCTACACTGTAAAATGAATTAGATAGTCTTTAATCTTCTCTGCTATATTCAGTATACTTTCCAAGTTATTTCTGCTTATTATTTGAGTTTTTTTTTTTTGTCCTTTTGATACCTTCTCCCCCAGTGCTAAGGAAGGCCGAATGGAGTGGTGGAGTGGGGAATTTACTGATACCCTAACATGGTTTGAACACCATGAGTCATTGCACCAGAGAGCTATTGGTCTCCAGAAGAATCTGATGTCCTGGTTGTTTATTTACTAGCCGATGAGTCAGATTTACTGAGGTGATCCAGCACACGTTTACCCCTGTGCTTCCCCATGAATACCCTTTAGCAGATATGGCTGTGAGCTGTTTTCTTGAGTTGGTATCATTGAGCATAGGTGAGTTGGGTTCCTTATCTCTTGCCAAGACTAAAATGGGGGAATGAAAATGCAGACAGTCTAATGATTATTTTTAGGAACTGGCATGATATGGACTTTGGAAATGAAATAGAAACAACACAAGCATTCGGTTCACTGAAGTCAATAAAAGTGGAATTTGTGGGGGAACAGTTTTTAAAATGTATTCCTTTTCATGAGAACCATAATATGCTGTGTTGGTGCACTATCCAAGTGACATGGAGATCCTCTGTTGAAGCAGTCATTCTAACTCTAATGACTTGTTCTGAAATAGAATGGTGGTTTGTATGAGAATTCAAGTGTTCCTTTTCAACTCTTATCTTTATTCCACTCAGTTCTTAGAACTTACCATGCACCTAGACATTTCTTTGTTCCATGACCCATTCTTTCAAAAGGAAGATCCTTTTCTACTCCTTGGCTAATTAAATGTATGTATGACGTTACTAGATTGGAAGAACCACTCCATTCCTATGATAAGGAGAAATTCTGAGGCTGGATCTAGGAGAAAGGACTGTCAGGGGCCACTTAAGATGAAGACAGGGAGACAAACATGGAAAGAAGGGCCCCTTTCTTCTACCCTTCTAGCCACTTTCTGGCTTGGTACCACCTTAAAACTTCTGTGCCCCACGGCATACAGGGTCACTGGAGCTGGACTCAGGAAGCCCCATGAGTGCCCTCAGGTCGCTGGCTAGTTAAAACTCATCTAGATGGCTGTAGTGGGCAGAGAGGTTTTGACATGCAAATGAACAGCTTATCTTTATTTTAAACAGAGCTGTAGAATGGATAAATTCCTAAGCAACTCCTGTGCCTCAGATCCTAGGCTTCAGAGACTGCAGCAGAGTATTTGGGGTTGAGAAGGGCAGGAACAGGCTCGCCACTACCCTGAGGCTCACTTGCTCTGCTGTTAAGTGGTGAAAATGATCAGGAGGTTTCCAGAAACACTGTTCCAAGGCCCACTACTGTGCAAATAACTTGAACAAACGTATCCACATTTTCAAGAAGTAATCTCCACTCTCTCATTTTCGTGGAGGTCATCAGTGGTGCCTCCCATTAGCTATCTTCAGAGATGTGGGCTGAAGATGGCTCAGGCCTCAGGGCATCTTTCAGACCAGACAATGATCATCTAGAGTCTCTTGCTTGCTTTCTTGCTTTGAAACATCCTTCATGGGGTACTCAGGCTTAACCTTCACAACTTCTGTGTACGAACTGCCTTGGGTGGTAAGCCAGAGTCTCCTCCCATCTTCCTCACTTGAAGATGCTCATGGAGCCTCTTGGTGGAGCTCCGCATGGGCTTTGTGGTGGATCCTAAAGGAAGGTACATAACAAGGTGCTCTGGAGCTGTGGCAGCTTCTTGGTGCTTCTGTCTTCACTGGGGCATAGCCAGAAACAACTGCTTTCTGAGGTTGCTGATTTCATTTTCAAGACCCGGTGTGATAAATGTGACCACCACCCTGACCTAAACTGCAAAGGTAAGTGGTTCCAATCAAAATGGAAGTACCTCTATTCCTAATACAGACTTACCTCACCCTTAAACTTAGCCCACTTGGCTTCCTTTCTTTTCTGCTATTTGCTTTCACTCAGCCTGACTCCAGGCACAAGTCTGCAGCACTTGGCAGTGACAAGGAAGGATTTTCTGTCCATGGTGAGACAGATGGTTGGACACAGAAACAGCCAAGGTGAAGCAGATAGGTACAGAGACAAAGGAGACAGACCAACGGGGCAGAAGGTTTGCTGTGTGGTTGCTTGACAGTTCTGTGCAGGTCAGTTGGGCAGTGAGGGCCCGGTTAAGGGACCCTCACTCATCCAGGGAATGGGGAGAGAACTCAGCAGTAACTGACTTCGAGTCTAAAAGCTTTTGCTATAAAAGAAGAAAAATAAAAACCAACCTCACAAAATGCATTGTTTTGGTTTAAAGGTGTTGGGTCCATGGAGAAAAACATTTCACAAAAATCCATTGATGATTTTGTTTTCCACCTTTTCCCATGAATAAATATTATCCATTAAGATCCTTGAAAAAGGTGCTTAAATACACAGTGTTATATTTTCTTCCTGTTTGCATGTGATGACTTGGCCTCTGGGCTGCTCTTGGTCTTGTGTTTTCCTCACTGGGGTCTTCAGAAACAACTGTTATTTGGTCTGAGGTACCCCCAACCAGTCCCTGCCCAGGCAAGCAGCCTGCACCCCCTAGTGGCCAATCCCCTACCCACCCCCTCCCTTCCTCTGGCCCCAGTAAGATGCAATGTTACAGGGCTGAGTCCACATCAGCAATAGGAGCCTTGGATATCCTTTGCTGCTTCCTTTCCCTTTCCAGGTACAAGTCTCAGTGCTAGGGGTGCAATGGGGCGGCCAGAAATAGTGGGAGGGAGTGGTCCCAGTGGCCACCCACCAACATGCCAGCCCCCTTTACTCCCCACTTCCCCCTCAGGCGCTCTGTCCAGTGTGTTTACAAGGCAGAGACCTTGACAACATTGCTGGTTATGGAAGGAATGTTCGTGTTGGGGCCTGGGCTGGCAGGGGGTGGCCGACTTTCTCCCTCTGGGGTTAGAGCTGGGGGGGTGGGGATGCTGATGATGGCTGTGGTAATCTGGGATGTTTTGCAGTTTGGTCTCAGTCCGTCGTCTGCTTTCAAATTAAGGCTGGAGCGACTAGGATAGAAAAGAGTGAGTTGAAGATGGTTCCTGCTTGTGAGCACCCCAAATCTCCCTTGACTCCCACCATTATTTTTGCTCTATGCTCTTTCAAGGAACTCAATGGCCCTTGATCTCTCCCTTTAATAATCAGCTTATAATTGCCATTCTACCTACTATTAACAATTATTGAATCATGCAGATAGTACTTATTCCCAGCCCAGTGGACTTATCACTTGTGATGTTATGACACTTGCTTTTCCTGAATTCTCTCCAACTTATTTGGAAGTAATGAAGAATGGCTTAAATATAAACTTAGATGAGAAGGACAAGTCAGTTTGTGGTTCATAATCAGCCTGGGCTCAGCCATATATGTCACACAGCTGAGGAAAGTATTTTCGTAGGAAAATGACCATAGTCCATCTTTTCAATTTTTGATTTTTTTGAGTACCCCCTCCCCACTACTTAAACCCACTTTTGACCTACACTGCTACAGTATTATCTAATAGCCTATGAAGACCCTTGGATTAACTTTAATGCATGAGGAGAAAAGTGGGGGAGGAAGGCAGAGGGGCCCCATGCAGTAGATAAGGGGAGCCACTAGGGGACCCCGAGGTTCTAATGCTGAGATTGTTTAATTCTGGAAAGGGAATGACTCAAGCCTTTGGGGGTGGCAGGAATGGAAGCCACCCACCTGGTGGTAAGGGAGGGCTGCTCACTGCCCTGGATGTGGATCGTGCTGAGCTCCTGCATGCTGCGCAGGCGGGTGGCTGGCAGGTTAGAATTGGGCAGGTGTGTGGTCTTCTTGCTACGGCGGGAGCAGCAGGTGGTGGTGAGGCCAGAGTGGCTGGATAGAGAAGGACTTCTGGTGGAGGGGTAGTTCTGCATTGAGCTCTCCATGCAGTTCTGCTCGAACATCTGCTCATCAATAAACTCGTGGTTCTGGGGGAGGAAGGAGAGAAAGTGAAAAAGAAGAAAGGAGGCAGGACAGAGCTCCAGTCTCTGCTGGCTGCCTGTCTACTAGGGGCCTTTCATGAATGACGCCCAGATGCCTGGATTACAGGTAAGTGTTTGGGAGGGGTTTCATTTCCACAGATGTCAATGTTAAAAGAGTCAAACTGGCCTCCCTGGCCATTAGATTGGACAGGGACACAGTTGTTAAATCATTATGTTTCATACACTCCATTTACAGCTTTGAGTAGAAGGGGCTCAGAGAGACCTAGGGGCATCATCAGAACTGGAATCAACATTTTTTTCAGTAAGCTCCGAAGCCACTGAATATGAATCTTCATCTTTACACATCTGATGACTCTTACAGGTGTGACATAACTTTGTAAACATTTCGGACCATTCATAGAATTGGAGGATCAGTGTTCTTGAATGCAAAGGGGTCAAATTGCCAGGGATAATGTTTCTTTTAATTTTTTTTTTCTTTTTGCCTGGTTAAAACATATAGAACAAACTACCTAGTGGTACAGGATTCCCTAGGTCAAATGTAAGCATGGGAAAAGTGTTAACAATGTCTTGACTATAGGCCATGAGTGTGGCTTGTAGCTAAACCCAGGACAATTTGAAAATGGCTGTTTGGCCAAGGTGATTAAAACTTTGTGGCATTGGCAGTGAGGCTAAGGCTGTCAGAATGAGGAGAAAGAGAAGTGTAAGAACAGAGATCAGATAAAAGAGTTCCCTGGTGGCCAATACCAGAAGTTCTCAGGTAACTTGGGAGGCAGCATAGAGCTATGTGGCACTTGGGCATTCCAGAAGAAATGAACCTTGAAGCTGAAGCCCACTGTCCCCTCAGCCCCTGGGGAGGTCAAAGGAAAGAATGGGAAAGGAAATTGGGTAGTTTGGGTGCAAAACCACTAGGAGCCTGAGCTGGTACTGGGTGTGACAGCGGAGATAGCATAAGCCCAGGAAGAATCAGTTGCACATGCAGAAAACCAGGCTAGGGGTAAGCAGAGTAGATCCACAGACTCAAGATTCAGAGAGAAGAACAATTGAATTTATAAAGTTATACCTTGATGGTGGAGGTTCGTACAGATAACAGGGGATCATCCACAAGATAGGATAACCCCTACAGGACAACATGCCAACAGAAGATAGAAACACCATTGATTGTACATTCCAGCATTCCAGTTTTGACATTCAGTTTCTCAATCCCAGCATTCCACCCTCCAAATCCAACATTCCAGCCCTCCCTCGTTCCAGCAATCTGCTTCTCTTGTCTCAACATTTCATCTCCTGGTTCTGATAGGAGCCTGCTTAACCCAACACTCACTGTTTCTATCCCAACATTCTCCTCTTCCTAGCCCAACATTCCACCCCTAGCTCCCACATTCCATCCCTAGAATCTGGCATTCCAATATCCCATCCCTCTGATCAATCCAGCATTTTCTCAGACTCAGCATTCCACCCCTCCAGCCCCAGCATTCCATCTCAGAAACCCCCAGTACCAACATTCCAGCCCTTCAAACCCCAAGGTTTTCACCCATGTCCTTTTTTAATGTATACATTCCACCCAGCACATGCAACTTGGAATGGGCAGTGGGGTCTGGGCCTATCCCATTGGCAAGCTCAGTTTCCTTGGGAGAACTTCTAGATATGCATAGAAGGTTTTTGACTATAGGTGCTAGAGCCCGAGTTTACAGAGCACTTTCCCATTGGGAAGATCTCACTGGGTTTCAACTGTCATCCGTGGTATCCATTTTTGGCTCTGAGTAAGAGGCATCTAGCATCTAGGAGGCCAGGTTACGGGCTACTAGGAATTAAGAAGTTCCTTTCCAGAGTGTGCTGAGCCCTGACTCTAGGCTCCAGGGAACTTCTGGGAAGGAACAGGGAAGAGGTTCGATTTAGCTTTTCTATTCTGAGTTCTCCCACTTTACTGTTCCTAGTACCTTTTGCCAAGGGTTCAAGGTTGGCCCTACTGCCCTTCCTTTCAGGCTGTCAATAAGGCACAAGCATCATTCCCATTCCAGCTGTGGCACCCTAAGCCATGATCCCCTTTAACAATTGGCCTTTCACAATCCAAACTCCCTACAAAACTTCAAAGTTACTAAGTGGGGTGGGGACTGATACTGCCTCCTTCATTCATGTAGGCACAAAAGGATTGCATCAACCCAGCTACAGGGGTGGGACAAAAATCTACCCTGTGTAAATTCAGCTTGAGTCTTTTAGGGTGATGTCCATCAGAACTAAGAAATGAAAAACAAAACTCGTAGTCTTCAGTAATCAAGACACATGTTACAGGGGAATGGGAAGGCCATGGGAGTGGCTTCTTCTCTAGGGCTGTAGGACACAGCTGATCTGTCACTCTGGTGACCTTGTCCCACCCTTAGGGCCTTCATCTTGGGGGCTGAGAGACTATGGTTTTAGACTGGGAGGGGACAGGTTAACTATCTGGCCTAGGATGATAACCTATGTACAGCCTTGGGGGGACAGGGATGAGGCAGAAGGGGGGCAGTAGGCTGGAACTCACAGTGGTCTTTTCTAAGCAGTGTAGCAGGTGGTGGTGCTGGCTCTCGATGAGTGATGTGGTCTTGCCCATGTGCTCCTCTTCTGGGGTGCCCTAGTGAGAAAGAAAAAAAAAAAAGACCAAGTATAAAGCTGATGTCTTCTCCTCTTTCCAGCCTTTCCATTTCTTCATAGAAGGTAGAAGAGCATGAGAAAAATCTTGATAACCCATATTAGGACTTATCACCATAAAACATTGGCCTTGGGCTGGGGGCTCTTGTCAACAGTGGGTTTATGGGCAGCAGTGATATTTTATGGGAGAGGTATGTTGGTGGGAGCATTTGGAAATATGTCTCTGTCAGAGTCTAAACTGAAGCTTTCTGGATAGTGCTGGTACATGTGGAAGAGAAAACAAGCCTATTTCTATCTTACCTCCTCTGCCAGGTCTTTTGGGCACTTACCGTCAGCTCCAGGGCTTCATTGAGGAGCCCATTGCGCTTGCTGTGCAGGTAGGCATTGGAACTTCCTGTTTTGGCCACACGGATCCTGGCAAGGCGGGCCTTCTGTGGTTGGCAGACAATAAGAGAGATAATAAGATACAAGAAGAGCAAGCCCAGCAGAGCCTGTGGCCGCAGCTAACTTACTGAGCTCCCCCAGCATTGTCCGATAAAGGAAAATGAGCTCCTGTGTCCTAGCCTTATGCATCCTTCTATACAGATGCTAGAATGGATTGGAGACCTGTGTACCCACTTTTGCAGTTTAGCCACGTCAGGACTCTAGGAATCTTGGCAAACATTCAGCCTGGGTGGAGTCTTGGTGGAAGGAATACCATGGTTTCAAGTTCTCTCTCTTGAAGCTTTCATGACCTTTTCCATTCAGAATTTCACAATGCCATTCAATTATCTCCTATCCCTGATGAGACTGGAGGGTCCCTAGAGGACAGTGCGGGCTAGCTTGTCCTGGTTCTCTCTTGCATTCCAGTGTGGTTGGTCCCCCACATACTGTAGCTTCCCAAACAATATGATGATAATATGATAAAAGTGAAGAGAGCAATGGTACCAGTGACGGCTCTCAACTGCCGTGTCTGCTTCCTCCTAGCACACCACGAAGGCAGCATGCCTGCTTGTCTTGCTTTTACTTCTCTCCTGTGCTGGACCATAAGCTCTCCGAGGGCAGATGATTTGCCTTCTTTGTTACCAGGAGGCTCTTGATCTTTTTAAAGTTAAGAAATGTATTTATAGGTGCATGATTGACTTTGGAAGTTATTAGTAACTATATTAATGGAAGTATCGATATGCATCAATGCTGTGCACAGAAGTGGGAAGGATGTACTATACATAGAGGTGGCCTGGTGTGTATGTACAGAAAGGGGCACATTCCAATATCTCTCCTACAACTGAAACCCTCTCTGGGAAAGCCCTCAGCAGACAACTGACCCCCTTTGGCTTAAAGTACATGGTTTGGGCTTTGTAGAACTAGAACCAGCTCTAAGCTAGTGCTGTAAGATGAAGAAGAGTCCGTGAGATTCATAGTCCTAATCTGGAGTGGAAGAGCCTCTTCCTGCCTCTGGGTACCATGACACATGTAATCTGAACCTGGACTCTGAAAGAAGGAGCCTGGGAATGTGTGGCAACTTTCATTTCTTGTTATCCTCTCCCACATCCTGCCTGGGTTGGTTCACATGCTAAGAGGAGGCCATGGACTATCAAGAGAATCCCAAAGAATATGTTACGTTCCCTGTGTCCTGGGAACTCTCCCACTGGTCAGTATCTCCTTGCAGGGACAATTCAACTTTCCCCTGGTCTTTGAATGTGGAGAAGGAGCTAGAACTTATGTTTTAAAGGTATTCCTATAAATCCAAGGATGGCTGCTCCTCTCCATGGAGAGAATGAAGAGGAAGACATGCAAAAGAAAGGTCGGCAAGCTTCTCCTATCACTTCCCATCTCTGAGAACCATTCATTCATTCATTCTGTGTCTGGGATAAATCTGCCCATAAACCCTGCTGCCGCCTTCCCATGGTAGATGTTTATAGTCAAGTGAGTTCCTCATAGTTCATGGAGTTGGCTGCTGTCACTTTGGGGGAAGGTATTGAGGGCTGCATATGGAAATCCAATTGTGTAAAGCTCATTATAGCCTTCTATAATCTGATTGCCACTTACAGCCAGACCTCTCTCATATGTGGGCTCTGTCTTTATTACTTTCTGGAGATGAAAGGTTCTCCTGTCCTCCTCTGTGGCACTTCTTTTAATCTTATCTCACTCTGGATTCCATTAAAGTAGAAGATTGTCACATCAAACACACCGTATCGTTTAATCATTCCTAAGCGGGATACGGAGGTTTGAGGCATATTGGTACAACAGTCTCCTTCCATGTAAAACTTGGCGGTGCTCTCTGCTTGGTTTCGTATTCCTGAGGGTCGAGCCTTGAGCTTATGCACATTCTTTTATTGCCGGCATCCAGTACAGGTTCTAACACGGAGCAGGAGCTCAAGCAAAGCTTGTGGTGGCCAAAGAAGGAAGAGCAAGCACAGCTATCTGGAAGTCTGTGCTTATAAAGCTGTTGTAAACAGGCCCAGTCTTGGTGTGAACTGGTCAGCTTCCACTCTCCTCCAGGACCATAAGGACACTATGTAAGATAAGAGAATGTAGAGACCATGTAGGCTATTCCAAAGGCCAAACAGTTGAACCATGAGTTGACTTTTTAAGAAATGGAGTGCATGAGGGGAAGCCACTCAGCCAAGGTAAGGGAATGGATTAGAAAGGTTTCAGCTCACGTCTTCTAACTAGGAAGCCAAATACAGCACCTTTCTCACAGCATCTTTCTCTTTCCTCCCTGAATTCACCTCCTTTCTGGTATGCTTCTAACCTTCAAGACCAAAGCCCAGGAAGCTGAATCTTCAACGGGTACAAGTGGAACTTTAGGGTGAAGGAGAGAGATGTGTACCACACTGTCAGCCTGGACACAGCCAGACACCATTACAGATCAAGGTCATCTGATGACCCCCAAGGAACCTGTCACAATTGAGACTTCCTAGCTGGCAGCAGGCAGGGACAGCCTGCACATGAGTCTTTGTATATTTTGCCGAGAGGGGCAGGGGGAGGACAGGGGGTTAATGGAAACACAGGTAGTTGTACACTTATTTATCAGAAAGACATTGAGTCATGTTGTTATAAACATGAACACACGAATGCTCACTGCTCTTATTTGTAATAACTGGAAACCATTGCTATCCTAGATGCTCTTCAATAGACAACCATCCAATGGAACACTACTGAAGGAGAAAATTAAAAGGACTTTTTTTGGTGAATGGACTTTTTTTTTTTTTTTAAAAAAAGATTTATTTATTTATTTATTATATGTAGGTACACTGTAGCTGTCTTCAGACACCTCAGAAGAGGGCATCAGATTTCATTACAGATGGTTGTGAGCCACCATGTGGTTGCTGGGATTTGAACTCAGGACCTTTGGAAGAGTAGTCAGTACTCTTTTATTTTTTGGCGGGGGTGGGTGGGGTACTTTTTCGAGACAGGGTTTCTCTGTATAGCCCTGGCTGTCCTGGAACTCACTCTGTAGACCAGGCTGGCCTCAAACTCAGAAATCCGCCTGCCTCTGCTTCCCAAGTGCTGGGATTAAAGGCATGCGCCACCACCACCTGGCCCGCAGTCAATGCTCTTAACCATTGAGCCATCTCTCCAGCCCTGGTGAATGGACTTTAAATTTAAAAAGAAAAAAAATTTTTTTTGAGACAGAATCTTATTGAGTTATTTAGGCTAGCTTTGAATGATGTAGCCCAGGTTGGCCTTGAACTTATAATTCTCCCATTTCAGCTTCCTGAGTATCTGGCATTACAGGTCTGCACTACTAGACCTAGAATAAGGAATTAGTGATATAATTGGAATTAGTCTCTGGGAATTATATGGATGAAAAAGGCCAGCTCCTAAAGGTTACCTGCTCTATGCGTACGTATATGCAACTTTTTTTGAAATGAAAGCATTTTATAGGTGGAGATCAGACAACTAGTTCCCAGGAGTAAAGGAAGAGGGAGGTGTGGCAGGGGTGTGGTTATAAAAGCCACAGGGCTTCTCATGGTCATGCTGCTTCTGGGCCTGCAGGAAGAGGGAGGTGTGGCAGGGGCGTGGTTATAAAAGCCACAGGGGTTCTCATGGTCATGCTGCTTCTGGGCCTGCAGGATCCTGTGTGGGTAAGGACACTGAAACACACAACAACCCAAACCAAAAAATCCCTGGGGCAATCTGAAGAAGATGGGTGAGAGAGGCTGCTTCATATCATTTGTGTATTACATAGTTTTAAAATGTTACCATTAGACAAAACTCACCAAAGTATATAAGAGGTCTATTTTTGCAACTACATGTGAACCTATAGTTATTCCAGTAAAATATTTCTTGAAAAACAAAGGATAAGGTACTGGGGAGGGATGTAGTTAAAGGATAGAGCATTTGCCTACTAAGAACACAGCCCTGGGTTTAATCCCCAGCACAACAAAAGTAAAAATGTAAGCAAAACTAAAACAATCTCCCTTGAAAACAAACAATGTGGGGAGGGCTAGGGCAGGTGGATACTTCTTGAGGCCCTATCCCAAGTGCCTTTGCTGGACAACGTTGGCTCATCTTTAGTTCTCTTGGACCAGAAAAGACAGTCCCTGTGAATAGATGTGACACCCTCATTTCTTTTGGAGCCTTTATCCACCAGGCGTCTGGGCTGGAGCTTACTTTTATGTCTTTGCATCTCCCAGAAGCACTGTCAGGGAAAGGACTATCATTAGCTTCCCTAACCTCCTCCCTGTCCCATCTCTCCACTTTCACTAAGTCCCCTGAGCCAGCCTTGCCTGAGCTCACCATGACAGATTGAGTGCTGGGAGCAGGCAGTATTGTTTTTCCCTCTCAAGGAAGCCCAAGGTGAAGGAGACAGAGCTATGCAACCTTGAGGAGAAACAGTATCCAGGCTAGGTGAAAACGTGTAAATATTTACTTATTTCAAAGGATAGAGAAAGGGGTTGGGGAGGGCTCCTCTTGAGTAGCTTAGAGGGAGGAAAAAGCCAGGAAAAGTTGGCCCTTCTGGATTTTAATCACACACCATAAGCTTTATACAGTCTGTGGGAAGCATACAATGTTAAATTCTTTGCAGATGAGTTTCTTTGAGAAGTAGGAATGGTGTAGGGAGGGAGGGAAAGGTGGCTACAGAGCACAGCTACCTCTGGAGGGTCTCTCACCACCAAGTCTGGCACTTCTGAGAACCCTACCAACAGAAAAACCTGTGTCTGTGCTTGCGGGGGTTGGGTGGTGTTAGGAGGTGCAAGGGTGCCACAGGATTCCCTGGCCCTGGGGTTTAGGTATGAGAGCCAAGTTTTCTTTGACCCTTGATTTAGAACTGTGTGATAAATTTAGTCATTGTTCACATTCACCAGCTGCCCTGAGCAGGGAAAGATAAGACTTCCTTTCAGCAGTGTCTGGGAGTGAGGAGACCTTGACCTTGGATGAAGAGATAGAAGGGAGATGCTATAGGGTCGGAGGACCTCAGAAGAAAGAATTTATGACTGGCAAAATTACAGACCAGGTATGGGGACAGGGGAACAGGAAGGTAAGGAGGAGGTGACACAATGGCATGCAAGAGGTCATTTTTAGGATGTGGGAGCAGGCTTAGTATATGATTATATTATTCATCCTGTATTTTGCTATTTGTTTTCTGTGTAAGTTGTTATACCATCGTTAAAGAGTTAGCTTAAACTTGTGGCTTTTTATAACTTTGTTATGGCTAGTATGCACAGGCCTGTTCTGAGGTTCTAGATTCTTTTGCAACGCAGGAAGTACTCCTGCCAGTGGGAGCAAGTAATCTGGCCATTAGGCCTGTCACATGGAAGGTGCTTACATAAATGTTTGTAGAAGTGAAGGGATGGAAGAAAGACTAAAATACAGAGAGCAGAATCCTTGTCTCTAAGCTCATCATCCAACAAGGTGCCCTTCTGTCCTTTCTACACAGAGACTGACCTCTGTGTACACAGAGACACAGGTCATGACCTCCACAGCCTTAGACAATAAGGGTACCATTTTCATCCCAGATCAGAAGGGAAGTAGAAACTTCCCTTAAGTTATCCCTTGTCTTCTAGTCTTTCCCAACTGGATTGAACTTGGAATCACCCAGAACACTGGTGAGGCACACTCTGGGAGTATCTTTGTTGTCTAGAGAGAGACTCATTTAATGTGAATGGTGCCATGTGGGCTCAGATGAAAAAAAAAGGCAAAAAAGAAAGAGAGCCAAGCTCTGGCATTTCCCTCCTCTCTGCCACAGTCTGTCAAGAGATGAAGAATAATCTCCATCATGTGCTCCCCCTGTCGCCATGGTGTTTGAGGGCCAAGCAGGCAGACTAACCCTTCTGAAACTGTGAGCCAAATAGTTATGCTTCTTTTAATTATATATGACAGGCATTAGTCATAGCAAGGCAAATAATACAGGACCCTTGTAAAAGTATTGCCAGGAACCATCTCTGAATGATGCTTTGGAATTGTGGTGTGACTTTGCTGTCCCAGAGAGAAGCCTGAAGGCCATTAAGAGAGAGGAGTTTCTGAGCACAGCGGCTCTGTGTGGGCATCTTGTTCTGTATTTCACTTATCTGTCTTCTAGTACAGACCTGTCTTCTAGAACTGTCTGTCAAGTACAGACTTGACAGAACCCAGAACTTTGCCCAGGCCTGATGCTGACTCTCTAGTCATCAGCTGAGTTCTGTGACTTGACATGGCACCCTGGTGCTTACTAACATTTGATGTTCCACTTGACCTAGAACTCAGTGGCCACAGTCTCTTCTCCTCTCACAGTGTTCATTTTTCCGTTCTTTTCTGCACATTTATTTTTGTCACTTGGTTTTGTATAGGCCCTCAACAGGATATTAAAATGACATTTTGTTTCCTGGTCAGCTCTTGGGTGGGCTGCTTTAGTGGCCATGGCTGGGGGTGTAGAAATGGAGCTATGTGTCAGTTCAATAGATTACCTAAAAGGAGGACAGTTGGGTTCTGTGTCAATAACTGAAGATTTGTTGCATTCTATAGCAGCAGACAGGGGCTAACTGAGGACATTGGTGGGTAGGAGGATATGACAGTGCCTCGTCTTTCCAAGCAAGAGGAAGTCTACGCAGGAATCCTCCAAAAAATCTAGGACTGGCAAGGCTGCCTGAGTCTCCCACCCTTTCTACTCCCCCCCCAAACCCTGTTTCAAAAGGCTTACCTTTTGTGCTCTGCGTTTATCTGCTCTCTGGTTCTGGTGGTAGATCCTGCTAAAGTTGGAGACTATCACAGGGACTGGCAGAGCGATGACCAGGACACCGCTCAGAGAGCAGATGGAGCCGAATATCTTCCCTGCAATTGTCTTAGGCACCATGTCTCCATATCTGTAAGAGAGAGGGAGAGGGGTGGGCACGAGAGAGATGTAAGTAAGGGGGCCATGTGGGAAACAAGTGGGGCTTCTCAGCTAATTGCTCACTTGCTCACACATTCATTCATTTATTTGTTTATTCATTA
The DNA here is from genome assembly GCF_008632895.1 of Mastomys coucha. Taxonomy (NCBI): domain Eukaryota; kingdom Metazoa; phylum Chordata; class Mammalia; order Rodentia; family Muridae; genus Mastomys; species Mastomys coucha. Next base: position 53,667,231 of record NW_022196898.1, on the reverse strand, counting down.
GTGTGTCACAGTAGTACTACTAGTAGTAGTAGGTATCAGGGCTACCATCTCAAAGTGAGTAAAAGAAGCAAACTCCTTATGTTCATGGAGCTGACTTTCTAGAAGGAAGACCACACACAAGTAAATGATCACATTAAAAAGCTCTGTGGGAAAAAGGTAACCAGACCCAGAAGGCAAAAGTTACATGTTCTCACTCCTATGTGAATTTTAGCATCAAGATTTAGACTTGTGGTTAATTTGGAGTATCTGTAGAATGCAGACACCCAGAAAGGGACCATTGGTGGTCCCTTAAGGGAGGGAGGATAGTGGGATAGGGGTGATAGGAAGGGCAAAGGAGAATAATGGGGAGAGGCTTAAGAGGGGAGAGCGATAAGGACGGAGGGCAAGGAGGGGTGGGGAGGGATGACTAACTCCAAGGATGTCTGAGAAAGCTATAAAGTAACCTACTATTTTATAACCATGTTTATCATAATTACACATATATACATACACATATATTTATATATCATACAAATTATGATATTAATATATTAATCCCTATGTAGGATTATAAAGATATGTACATATATATCGCACAAAGGAGTTTAAACGATTTATTTATTCATTTTATGTATAAGAGTGAGTATGCTGTTGCTGCCCTCAGACACACCAGAAGAGGGCATCAGATCCCATTATGGATGGTTGTGAGCCACCATGTGGGTGCTGGGAATTGAACTCAGGACCTCTGGAAGAACAGTCAGTGCTTTTAGCCACTGAGCCATCTCTCCAGCCCACAAAATAGTTTAATTGCAGTTCTTCTGCACAGGAATTAATGCTCCTCCCAGAAGCTATAGGTTGCCGAATAAAAAGCCCAGTGCTGGGTGTAGGATCCTTCCCCCTGAGTTGTCAGTCAAAGGTGTCTGGAGACCCCCAAGACAACATAGGCTAGTACCACACTCTTGGTTGACACCAGAACTTGGTAAGTCTCTACTGCTAAAGGCACCACACACACTGATCATGGTACGGAGAAATCAGTCAAGTTGGTACTGACCAGGAAGCTTCCTCTGTGCTGGGCAGTTTTCATAGCATTAGAAAGTGCTATGCAGGCCTCTGGGGTCAGGGGAAGTCAACACTCTTACCCAGCTGTGAACCCTGTAAACTGCAATCGACGGCAAGAGATGCCATGGATGACAAAGTAGAATGAATGTTATGGGGCAACCAAGAGCTTTTGTTTAGGTTTAGGGCCTGATCCACAGGAGTCCCCACCCCTAAATGAGGAGCTATGGATATCTGATGGCTTTTAGCAGGGAGGAACAGTCAGCTTTCTGTGAAGCTATGGCTCCTGGAAAGTCAAACACAATCCCGGGGTGGCCATATCCAGAAGTATATGGGCAGCAGAAACTGGAGCTGATGAAACATCAGAGACATTTCTTTTTGAGTAGATGGCAACTGATGCAGAAATGCACAACTATTTAAGTTCAGAGACTTATTTAGTTGTGCCATGCTCTGCCACAGACAAGGCATTGATATCATATTTGTGTCCCTAGGCTCAGGAACCATAATGGATGAGGGGACAAAAAGATTATAAGATCTGGAGGTTGGGGGAAGACTGAATCTAAAGAGTGTCCTCTGGCCATGACAGAATGGCAGCACTCATGAACTCACAGTTGCTGTGTTTGCCTCCACAAGATCAAGCCAGTCAACACTGTAGCATGGAGTATGAAGGGCTTCAAGAGTCCCCATAGTCAACTGAAGAGATGAGGACGTTTGATGGCTTTGGGGGAGGGAGGGACAGTTAGTTTTCTTTGAAGATATGGTTCATGGTAGGTTGACCACACTCTAGTGAGTGACTGCACACCAAGAAATATATAGACAGCACAAATTAGAGTTGATGCAACAACCAAAGGAGAAGGAGGAGGAGAAAAAGGAAGAGGAGGAAGAAGAGGAAGAGGAGGAAGAGAAGGAAGAAGAGGAGGAGAAGAAGAAGGAGGAAGAGGAGGAAGAAGAAGAGGAGGAGGAGGAGGAGGAGAAAGAAGAGGAGGAGGAGAAGGAGGAGGAGGAGGAGGAGGAGGAGGAGGAGGAGGAAGAAGAAGAGGAGGAGGAGAAGGAGTTTTGTAGTTGTAGTAGTTATAAATAGTAGAAAATTGAGGTGGATAGGACAGATGTGTGCTGGTTAGTTTTGTGTCAAGTTGACACAAGCTAAAGTCATTTTGGAAGAAGGATTCTCAATTGGGAAAATGCATATAGTTAAGTCTGTTCAGTGCTTTCTTCATTAGTGATTTATGTGGGAGGGCTCAGTCTACTTTAGGTAGTGCCAACCCTGGGCAGGTGGTCCTGAGCTGTATAATACAGCAGGCTGAGTAAGCCAATAGGAACAAGCCAGAAGACGCTGTTCCTCCATGGCTCTGCCTCAGTTCCTGCCTCTAGGTCCTGTTTTGAATTTCTGTCCTGACTTCCTTCTGTGATGGAGTGAGATCTAAGACTTGTGAGCTGAAAAAAACCTTTTTCTTCCCCAAGCTTCTTTTGATCATGGTATTTTATCACATCAATAGAAACTCTAGCTAACAGGGTGGATCTGGGAAGAGATAAGGGAAATATTTGTGGGTAAATATGATCAAAATACATTTTTATGAAATTCTTCAAGTTTATTAAACTAAACTAAAACACTTATTAAAAGGCATAACAACCCTGTGGCATGTGGCTGACTCTATGATGAGAACAGAGGCAAATGCTGTGGTTAGGGAAGGCCTCACTGAGATAAGATGTGAAGTGTAATTTCCAGCCATGTAAAACCCTTGGGCCTGGGTGTACCAGGCAGAAGGATCAGGAAGTACAGAGGCCTTGAGTAATACAAATAGTTCTTTCAAGAAATTATCAAGGGGCCAGCAGGGCTGCAGACAGAGACGAGGGGATAATACACAGGAGGCTGAGGAGTTAGGCAGGACACAGCATTCAGCATTCAGTATGTGGGTGAGGGGTTTGTATCTGAGTCCAAGCACATGAGGAGTCACAGGTGAGTTTGAGACAGAAGAGCAGCCAAGCTCTCAAGTATAATGAAGAAAAAAATATATAAACTCAGCTTCTGTTCATGTGAAGATTTATAACTGAGGCCTGGGTTCTTGCATAGTTTGGCTGTTACGTAGCTGAGACAGAGGCTGTTCATCTTGATTTCATCTCCTTTCTACCAACCATACTGACTCAGAGATGCACATGGTCTCTGACACTCAACTGCTTTAGCCACGTGGGAATAGTGCTGGACTCCTCTCAGTTTGGAACTCTCTTAAGTGCTTCACATGATGGCCGTTGCCCCTGGGACCAGTGTGGCCTGGCCCTTGCTCAGCCCCAGGAAGATTGGTCCTGAGCCTCCTTCCTGCAATCAATATGATGCTCTCCGCAGCAGTTAGGTTTGGCCTCCTCTTTACTGAGATAATTTAAAGGCCTTATGAAGGAAAGAGCTATGAAGATTCCCTTGGCCAAAGCTGTGAGTCGTCTGTGTCTGGAGCAGAAACCACCTTGGTGTGTCTGAGGAATTTTTGCTGGTAAAATGAAGAAATGTAACAGCAGTGATACTGAGGGGATCCACATGTCCTGGGTTTCCATGGAGGATGTGGAAGGAGACAGGTTAGCCATGTTGGAAGCCTGAGGTTCTTACCTGAAAACTTGAGGACTGTGAACAGGGTAGGGTTGACAAATGTTGGGTGAATGAATGAATGAATGAATAAATGACCTCCTATAAGCCCCTCAAAACCTTACGGAGTAGCTCTGAGAACTGTTCTCCCCCTTCCCCCTTCCCCCCCCCCTTCCTTCACACTGAACAGAGCCCTGGGTTCTGGCTTAAGCTGTCACAGACACGCGCTACCATTAAGACCTGCCCCAATCCTTATGTGACCACATTTACCTCTTCAGCCTGGACACTCAGGATATCAGGGGAGGGGTGAGAGATTGGATTTTTTTTTTTTTTTTACTAAGACGATCTGGGCTGAGACCCTCGTAGGCCACCATTAAATCACTGTGTGATCTTTGAGGGTTTTTACTTTGGACCTCAGGTTCCTTTATAAAAAGAGAATAACAAGAGTAACCAGTGTTGGGATTTTAGTTGATATGTGTAGCCAATGAACATTAAACACATTTGCCTTTCGGCAGGCATTCTGGAAACCATGATTTCTGTCAGTAGGGAGCTCTAAAGATAGTTAATTGTTTCAAATCCACACAATCCCAGTGATGGTGATGAGAAGTTTCCATGCAATAGATCATATTAGTTGAGCTTTTCAGATGACATGACAGACTGAAAGGTGTCTTTGGCTCAACAACCATGGGACAAGCTAAAGATGGCAGGCCAGAGGCCAGAGTCAGGAAGGCTGCATTGGAAAGTGGCTGTGGCCAGGGAGAATCTTGAGCAAAACATGGTGGTTGTTTTAGATGTTTGAAAAAATAACAGAAGGGGAGCTATAGCCACTGCTGGACAGATGGTCCGAGGGAGCAGATGACGGAGGAAACAGAACTCTACTCCGCCGAGAGGAATGCATTTCATACGGAGAAGACTGGGACCTATGCCCATCGGAAGGGTTTGGAACTTGGAGTCTGGGAGGGAGAGTGGGCATGTGCCTAGCTGGACTCAGTGGATTCCCTCAGCGATGTACACAGCCCTACCTGGAGATAGGAGGGAATACAGGCAGGGCTGCAGAACCACTTCCTGAGATCTCTGATCACAGTGCAGCAGAGAAACACCAAGAGGCTAGAGGCTTAAAATGGCTTTGTTGGTATTTTGAAATCGAGCAACCACAAACCAACAGGCTTGGCATCCATCACTTCTGCCATCAGATTGCTGGCAGAATTCAAAGGCAGATTATTAAGCGGACAGCTTGTGAACTCTTGGAAAATAAGCCTTGTTTGGTTTGTTATGCACACATCTTGCCAACTTAACCTTATTTCTTGTTTTGAGAGTGAGGTTAATGGGCTGGCAGATCAGGAGATGGCTGCAGGCCCATCCCGTTGTGACTTTTTAGCATGTCTTTTTGCCCCAGTTCTTTACATCCTGGACAAGCTAGCGGAAGTGGTATGGATGTGGTATGGATGCAGAAGAGATCAGGAGAGGCTGAGCGAGCATCTCTAGTCTGGCATTTCTTCAAGGGAACCAACAGTGCTCAGAGGCTAACAAAGGAAGCACACAGGTCCTGTTAGGAGTCTCCTTTAGTGAAGGAGTAAACATTAATGAAATAAGGAAGGGATCTAAAGTTAGCTCTCCAGTGGTGTGTTCTTGAATTTTCCAGCAACCTGTATAAAGCCAGAGGGAGGCAGCATGGCCTAATAATTGGGAGAAGAGCTGGAATCAGTCCTGGGTTTACACCTGGGCCAGGACGACTCACTAACTCAAACAACCCTGGACCAGAGCCTATACCACCTATAGAATGAGCTTCAAATCCTCAGAACTGTGTTAATAATTAAAAAAAATAAATTAGTTCCATGCTTGGGTAATAGTAAATTGTCTATTTGTGGTGGACTTATTTTTATGTTTATAGTCTACTGTGTGCCCCTCACTCATCAATATAACATGAACTCTGTCTAGGAAAGCTGCCAGTCACATGCTGGCCACTCTCTTCTCATTCCCTCAGGTCATAACTAATTCAAAATAAGGCTGGATCTTCCTAGGCTAGGTCAATGAGTTTCCACCCTAGATTTATTTCTGACCACTTTATTGGGATGCAGACAACATACAAAAATTCTACTTTGTAAGTTGTGTATTTCATCAACTTTTATCATAGATGTCTAGTTGTGATTTCTACCACTCCATGGTAATTGTTTATTTATACCAGGAATCAAATCCAGGGCTACACATTCTAAGGAAAGTGCGCCACCACTGAGTTACACCTGAAGCTTCTAATGAGAATATTTTCTTCTCTCTCTCTCTCTCTCTCTCTCTCTCTCTCTCTCTCTCTCTCTCTCTCAGTATACCTGTTGGAGAATGGATCCAGGGCTCGCTGCATTCTAAACAAATGTCCCACCATTGAGCTATATCCCACCCATGGGACTTTATAACCCAGCAAAACCACACATTAGAAGTCTGAGACCACCTAGGGGCCAGTGGTGATGTCTCTGTAGACTTCCCTTTTTCGGATATTTTTCTCATGAACCACAGAACTCGTGGTCTTTGTGTCTGATTTCTTTTTACTCAGCATGTTCAAGAGTCAACTCCTTCTTAGGGCTCCACAGTATTCACTTGTGAGGCTAGGTCACCTTCTGTTAACCGAGTCACCAGCTGAGAAGCAACAGGGTTGTTTCCACGCTTTATCAGTTTTGCAGGGTGCTTCTTCATAACAAGTGAACAGTCGTGTATTAGCTTTTAAACGGCTGTGTTCTCATGAGCTAGGGTTGCATGGTAATGTTTAACAGTGCGAGGTATTGCCAGGCTGTTCTGAACAGAATAACATTTATAATCCCATCAGTGATGACTATGGGGTTTGATGTGCCCTTCTCTAAGATAACACTTGTTAGTTTCTGTCTTTGTGATGATGGCTTCTGTAGTGAGTGCAAAGTGGGTGCTTTTGATTTGCATTTGTCTGGTGGCTAGTGGTGCTGGCACCATCCTACCTTTTCTGGATTGTACCTTGTAGTTATACATCACATTAGCATGTCGTCATGTGCCAAATAAGCTTGTTGAAAGCCTTCTCTGGGAGCGAGGAGCCCCTACCTTGTCTTCTACAAAATTCTGCCCTGGGGCAGGTTGCTCCCTCCTAACTCTGTTAATAAGGAGAAAGAAAAATCAACAAGCTAGCTAAGGGCATTGAAGCACTGTATCTCTGAGAACAGCTAGAAGATCAATTATTTCCCACCAAGGTTGTTATTGTTTATACCATACCATAAAATGCATACAGTAGGAGTGAGAAGCCAGAAACCCAACCATGGAGGAGATGGAAAGGTCTTTCTGCTTAGGACTCTATCAATCAGTAACTCTAGCTGGCTGCCTCAGTTTCCCCCGCCTGTCTCTGCTGGATGAGTGTAAGCGCTCAATGTGATGATGCCATGTCTCTGTTGTTTTATTGTTCCTTTACTTGGAAGCCTCACCTCACCTGTGTGGATGATCCGTTCTGCCTGGGACTCTCTCAATCAGGAGCTCCAGCTGGCTGCCTCAGCAAGGCCTCCCCAGTCATTTCTGCTGGATGTTTGTAAGCCCTGGGTTTGATGCTTCTGCCTATTGTTTGTTTTCTCAGTCAGGCTGCTCCAGTCGTCTCTGCCGGAGGCTTCAAGGGCTCGATCTGACAGCTGTTTCGCCATCTACCTGATGCTTCAGCCTACCTCCTCCTTACTATTTACTCCTTTCCCTTCTGCTTCCTCCACATTCAATAAACTCACTCATTCAAAACCAAAAGCATGGCTATTGTAGATCATTCTGGGACCATACGAAATATACCTTTGGGACCAGATCAATCTCTTTCAAAGAACCTAAAGCTTCAAAATGCCAGTCTATGGGGCTATTGACAACTACATTCTGTGCAGTGGGTAAAGACCATGCTGCTGTTAGGAAAGAAAAGGACAGAAGCACAGAAAGGGATAAAAGGTGGAATGTGATGGCATCTGAGCCACGGTTCTGGCTGTTGTTGAGGGCCAGCTGTACCCTTGACTTCCCTACAGCTCAGTGGTTTGGCCCATCCCCCCACCTCCGTTGATCCAGCTCAACAGTGGTTACTATTTTTGCTTTCTCTTCTTTCATTTGGAGCCAATAAAGGTGCTGATGGAGGGGCTGCCACTGTTCATTGTTCTTAGGCTTTTTCAAATTTCTCGATGACAGAGTTACTATGAAGTGGAATCTTTAGGAGTCCAAGGGATTTTCATAGGTGGTAATCATGGGTAAAATCGGCCAGATTAACTTTAACAAAGACAAATGATACCACCAGCATTTGATTCAAATAATCAATGACTTGAATAGCTGACAGAAATCTATATTTAAAAAAAAAAGAAAAAGAAATCACTGGAGAATTGAACTTCAGTACTGTCCACCAGTGTAGCAGTTTCTGATCTCCTCATGCCATCTTGACATGAGAACAGAAGACATTGACCAGAGACCAGATCCTACCCAGGGAGGTAGTTTAGAGAGCGGTTCTCCCCAGTTCCTGATGCACACGGTTGCATTTCCCAGGCTGTGTTACATGTTACAGGCCAGGCACACTTACATACCCTATGGGAGATTGCCTAACAGAATCCCACACAGAGAAGAAGGCTTATGATGCAGAACTATATTGAAATCTGCCACCTAAACAATGGGAACTTTTTTTTTTGCCTGAAGGAGTAGGACGGGGTTTGGGGTGGGGTTATGGAGGGAAGGAGTTAAATGAGAGCTGTCCTGGGTGAGGACTTCATCTACATCTATGGGACTTACAGTACCCCCATGCTCTCAGGCATGGATGAGAAACCAAAGTCTACAGAGGACGAGACCTTGCTCAAGGATGGTCTTGTAGCAAGAGATGGAACACTGCGGTTAGACCTGGGCTGTTTCCCTCAGGCCTCGCCTGCCCTTTGTGTCCTCCTTTCCCAGGCAGGAGAAGAAAGGAGTATGTGGGGCTGGGGAGATGAGAGTCCAGGAAGAGAGCTTTAAGGACTTGGCTGGCACTGGCTCCCTCTTCTCCATCCGAATCCATGTCCCTAGTAGTAGCAGTTTAGTAAAATGATCGAAAGCCTGGACCCTGAGAGCCAGCCTGCCTGCTGAGGGCCCAACGCCTGGCTTTGCCACTGACTTTGGGCATATCACTTGCCTTCTTTCTTGGTTTCCTGGCACTTGTAGAATAGTGGCGGAAATGAGTTTGTGTTTGTGAACGTGCTTGCTCTTCACGGGCATTTATCAAGTAAGCTCTGGACTCAGGCCACTGTGAGTTTTGGACTGGACTTTTGCAAAGGCCTATAGACATGACTTCTTATGTCACACAAAAATGTACGTGCTTAAAATGCAAATGTAAGGGTGTCAACCCCCTGCTCAACGCGTATCAAGAGATGTATGTGGAACATGTAGGCGGCAAGGCCACACACAGTGCAGCATGGAAAGACTGTGTGCAGTTGGCAATGCTGAGTCAACATGCCTGTCACTCAACAGCCAAAGGGTATAGTAACAACAATGATGGCCAGGGGCAAGTGTTCACCTGGGCAGGTGTGCCATGCAGAGGGCACAATGGTGATAGTTCCCCGAGTCCCAGTGGAAACATGCGGCCTACTTTTTCTGTGGAATTTCAAAAGAGTGGGCCAAGGGAAAAAATTAAAAACCCAGAGTTTAGAAAATCATTTAAACATAGAGCGTCATTTCCACTCCAAGCTCCCCCCAACACCACCCTGGCTGTGCAGGTGCAAGAAAGCCTTTCCCGGGGCAACTGACATGGCTCAGTGGGTAAATGTGCTTGCTGTCAAACTTCACACCCTGAGTTCAAGCCATGTGGCACAAGGGAAAAATGACTCCATCAGATTGTCCTCTGACTTCCACATGAGTGCTCTGGACCCCAATAAACCAACAAGTATAAATAAAATGTAAAACAAAGGTGATGTTGCAGGCACAGGACGCGGGACTCCACCTAGACCCTCTAGCATGGGGCACCTGTCTGTACTACACAGGTGAGAATCCCCAGGATTCCGTGCTCTCTGCTTCCCGCCCCTTCTCTCAGCATGTCCTCAGTAATCCACAGTGATGTCTGGGCTGAAGCAAGAGCACGGAAGCTTACCTCCCTAATACGGAGGGCTAATTAATTTGTATTAGGGCTTAGGGATAATTAAACTTTTTATCTGAACTTAAGCTGCACAAACCACCCGCCTTGTACAGTTAATTGCGCCTTCATTTCCTCCTCCAGGTGCCAGGAGATAAGTGCGGCTGAGCTGGAGGCTGCTTCTGCCTGCCTTCCAGGCAGGGCCAGGAGACCACTGGGGGGAGTCCACTGTTACTGCATGCCAGAGCACTGTCCACCTACTGCCCACTGAAGGACCCCGATCAAGGAGGCTCATCCCTGATGCAAGTCTTGTGGATGCTGCCACACCTGGTCCTGAGTCCACCTTCTTCTCTGAGAAGCAACGGCACAGGCTTTCTCTTAGGGTGGGAGCAGGAGAAGAGCTCTGAGGGATGTCTGGGCCACCATGGTGAACCCCGGGAACTCAGAGCTCTTGGATCCCTCCAAGGGCAGGGTTAAAGGACAATAGTGTGGCAGATGGGCCCAGAGGACAAGAAGCTCATAAAAAACATTGAGCTGTTTTCTCTGGATAATCAAGGGTGCAACTTCTCTCCATGAAGCGGTGTGGCTGAAATGTGTGCATTTCAGTTCTTCTGCCTTATCTGGGACATCACACATCACTTCATTTGCACCCCCCCAAACAATCCTAAGAAGGAGATGCATTATTATCCTCATTATAGACGAAGAAATCAAAAAGCATTCCCAAGGTCACCTAGCTGTCTAGCTGCAGAAGTGGGATGTGGGAGGGTCTCTTTGACTCCAGAGTCCCTGTGCACAACTGGTAGTTGCTGCAAAGCTGTGGTCTGGAGGGGCCAACATGGCAGGTGGCAGCAGGGCCAGAGAGTAAAGGGGAAATTTCTTAAAGAAGGGATTCCTAAGGGGGCCTGGAAAACGAAGCAAAAACTCTCTCAACTAAAACACATTCCCTTCTGCTCACGTCTTCAAAGTGAGATGCTCCTTGGTGCTCATCTGCTATGTGAGTCTGGGCACCAACTGGGAGCGGAAAGATTGTTAACCCTAAGATCCACCTGGAGTAGACCCACAGAGGAGAGCAGAGACTCAGAGCAGGGCCAATAGCAACCAAGGAGGTGAGAGCTCAGCAATAGTGTGTGTGTGTGTGTGTGTGTGTATGTGTGTGTGTGTATGTGTGTGTATGTGTGTGTATGTGTATGTGTGTGTATGTGTGTATGTGTGTGTATGTGTGTGTGTATGTATGTATGTGTATGTGTGTGTATGTATGTTTATGTGTGTGTGTATGTGTGTGTGTATGTGTATGTGTGTGTATGTGTGTGTGTATGTGTGTGTATGTGTGTGTGTATGTGTATGTGTGTGTATGTGTGTTTGTGTGTGTGTTTTGCTTATATTTTCATTTTGTTTTCTTGAGACAGGGTATCATATAGCCCAAGCTGGCCTTGAACTCTGTGTAGCTGAGGCTTGCCTTGAACTCCTGACTCTCTCGCCTCCATCTCCTCAGTGCTGGGATTATAGGCATGTGCCTGTTTACCCAGTGGTGATCTGTTTCCATTGGGCCTCATGGAGGGTCATACAGTCCTTGCCAGCCTTTCCTCTGGGGTAAGTTAACTAAAGATCAGGTTAAAGACACACTCAGGCTCACCATTCTAGGACTACAAACCAGGCAGGCTGCCTTTGCGGCACTCTTCTCTTCACTGTGCCTTCCTGTAGGAAAGGAGAGATAAGCCCAAGGAGAAAGGGCAGCCTAGAGAGAGGGAAAGGAGATGGGAAACCCAGGGGGAGGCTCTTCAGTGCTGAGGAGAGAATTCTAGATCTGTTCATCCACACAGACCACAGAGAGGGGGCTACGTGAATTTCTAGGCCATCTGCTATGTTTGCATTGCTAGGCAAGGTTACCACCAGCCACAGATGCAGGCTCTTCCCAAGAGATGGACAACACTATTAATCTCCTCACCTTGCTGTCTCCAAAGCCACACCGGGTGACAAAGCTGATACTCCAAACCAGGGTCTCAAACATTAGTGTGCATGAGAACAACCTGGAAGCCATAGTAAATCAGGCTGCCAGGCTCTAGCCAGTGACTTCTGGTTCTGCAGATCTGTGGTGGCACTGGCCAACTGCACATAAGGTTCCCAGGTGACATTGATATTGGAGATTTGAGAACCACACATCTCTAAACCACGTTTTCCCCATGTGCCACATATCTATAGACTCAGAATGTCAAGGCAAGGTGTACAGCCACCAGCTTTAGGTCACGTAAGTCACACCACAAATGAGGAAAAAGTTCTGAGTTAGAGGGGGAGCCTGCCTGATGGTCCAGAGTGATGTGCTGAGGACAGAATTTAATGCACACACTTATGCAAATACACACATAGACAAACACATGGACATACACAGACACATTCACAAATAAACATAGATGAATGCACACAACAAACCCAGACAGATACACAGTCAGATGCACAAATACAGCCCCCTTCTCTCCCATTCTCCTGCCACCTGAGCTTCTGCTAGACTGGAGAATCTGTGCTCCCATTGCTGCAGGCCTCTCCACGACCTCTAACCTCCTCCCTGTCCCCTAAGTCCTTCTCTCCACTGAGAATGATCTGCTCTGGCAGCCTACATGCATATTTCCAGATGTTGTTCAAATGTCACTTTCTCGGGCTCATCCTGACTTGGCGGTTGGCATAGCTGTCACTCCTGTCTTTCAAATCCACCGGGGCACTCACTCTTTTCCTTCCTAAGAAACCTTGCAAAATGTCAGTTTTCCTCCTTGGTTAAGAGCAGTCTGAGGGCGGGGCTACTTGCCTCTGGATCCCAGGTGTGAAACACCCTGCATGGTGCACAGTAAGGACTCAACAGCTCACATGAGAGAGAAAGCAAGCTCTTCCTACCGTGTGACTGATTCTGTGAACTGGATGGGCCTTGGGGCTAACAAACTAAACTGCAGAGCGCCAGGAAGGCAGAGGTATATGCAACTGTACTTAGCACAAGTCAGACACTCAAGAGACTCGCCGAATGACTAAATGAGTAAAGAAACTATAAACGTATTTTTCAGTGGGACTTCTCTTTTGGCCAACTGGATCAACAGAGGGCTCTATTGCTACAGGATGTCTACTTCCTAAGTATGATTATATAAAAAAACGTTGTATTTATTCATTTTTATTTATGTGTATGTGTCTATATACATTTATGCTCACCATGTACATGCAGGTGCCAAGAAGGTCAAAGAGGGTGTTGGATCCTCTGGAGCTGGAGTGGCAGGTAGTTGTGAGCTTGTCATATGTGCTGGGAACGGAAACTGAGTTCTCTGCAAACGTAGTAAAGCTCTCTTACTTTCTGAGCTATCTCTCCAGCGCCCTGCATACACTTTCTGATGAGATATGTGGTTCACTTGAAGCAGATAAAATTCTGCTTTCCTCCAATAAGAAGGGACTAATCACAAGGCTGAGTCACAGCTGAGGCGTGAGCAGGGAGCAGAGGAAGAACACCGCTGTTCTGAGGCATAAGCCGACAAGAGCCAAGTGATCAGGGGTTTGCTCCTGGGCCAACAGCAACAAAGACTACGGGAAAACTAAGTTCAGTCCTGGGAGTGGGCTGAACGGCTCGCAGATGGCAGCGCCGTATTTAAATCCGGCCCTCGGGATTTAAATCCTAACCTGGGCCTTCAGAATTCCCACACACCAAGGAAACAGAAACCCCCAAGGAAGGAAGCAACCAATCCTGGTGAAGGACCAGGGGAAGAAAGTAAACTCAGATACCCCCGTCCAGGGCTTCTGACACTAGAGTTATGGTATGGAGTAGTTACCTATGAAATGTTCTGTGAAACACAGCCAAAACTGGAGTTGCAAAAATGAGCAAGAGTAGAATACTTCCTGGCAGCTCAGGGCAGGGACCCCGAATTAGCACATCGGCACTTGCAGAAAGGTGCTCTGGGCAGCAGCGTGAGATGGGAGCTCTGGCTTCTTGCTTCTTGCTTGCTGAGCACCCTGCCTGAAGGCTATAGGTCCAGGTGGGGACTAGAACTTCAGTCTAGTTCCTTCTTGTGGGCAGCTTTGGAACTGGATCTTCAGATTTTACTGTGAAAATGAGTTGTATACACTCCTGGATTTTAGGAATGTCACAAAAGATTCCTTATGTTCAAGAGTAAGAAATGGCCTAAAGTTCTGTCTGGACAAATCACCTGGAAGTGATTATGGAAGGTGTGATTATTTTGAGTCATGATAAAGAGATAGGTGGAATAATTAGCCTTTTGATGAGCTAATATGTGTTCCTTTACCAGAACTCTGGCTCCCTGGTGTCTTTAGAAGATGCCATGGGGTTCTGTTGTGTTAGTCCACCTGACACAGAAAGGTGTAACTTCTCCTGTTTCTGTTCTCTTTCTCTTCTTTCAGATGCTGACCAGACCTAAATACTTTTTTTTTCCCGATACCCCAGCCTTTACTCTTTTTCTAAAGCTCCTTTTCTGGACACACCACATGGCTGCTTGCCACCATATGCCTGACCTCCATGCCAGCTTAACTCAAACAGCACAGCTTTTCTCTGTTCTCATGGTCCAGACAGCTGTGGAGATTTACAGCTTACCTGCTCTGAGGTTTTCTTTTAAATTCTAATGGAATGGTTTTTAAGCTTCAACCAACCAGCCAGCCAATCAGGACCTACTAGGATGATGTGAAAAGAATCAGTTCTAGAAGTAAAAACTGCCCACATTCATTAGGACTGAATGTAATGCTGTATACCAACCAGTTATCCTCACTAGAGGAGACATTCTCTTTCCAGACTAGTTCTTGAGGACCCTCATGTTGTCCCTTGTTCCTGGACCTGAGTTCATTCCTAGTGTGACTAGTTGGAAAGCAGTAAAGAGCAGGGTGTGTGTGTGTGTGTGTGCGTGTGCATGTGCTTGTGTGCGTGCCTGCACGTGTATATGTGTATTCGTGCCTGTGCATGAGCGTGTGTGTATGTATGTGCCTATGTGTATGTGTGTTGTGTGTCTGTGCTAACCTCCTCCCTGAATGAAGCAATCACAGTAGCCACACTGCAGAGCTGAGCAAAGCTAGGTCACTACAAAGCCCAGTCTTTTTGGGTCCCCCTAAAAAGCCCACTGATGGACCAGCAGAGGTGTCGAACAGACAGCAAACCAAGAGGAAAACTAGATGGGGATAGAATAGTAAGTCCCATCTGTCCATCCATGGATACAAACTGGGAGAGGCACAATCAGGTCCACTACTGGTCTCCTCCCAATGAGAGCACACTCAGGTGGAAGCTGGGATTTGCCTATTTACGATGGCACTTCCTGAATGTCTGGCCAGTTGTTCTCTGGCCCTAGATGTATTTGCTTTGAGTGTGATTGTCAGAAACATTTGTCCTTTGAGGAAGAAGTAATCAAAGGAAGGGCTGAGGTTCCAGAGGCTAGATGGTCTTTACCTCCTGCCTGGGCTCATAAGGAGAGATGTCACTTAGGGTGGTAGGGCAAGTGGAATCAAGCCACATTGGCATGTGTGCTACCCCAATCTTGTTTGGCACGCTTTTCTGGAAACTGCATGTTGCTCAGTTTATCCTCCCTAATATCAGGTCTTAGGAAACTGTTTACCATTATCTTCCCACACTCCTGGGTGTACGGGTTGACCCAGAAGAGCTGTGAGGAACAGTACATGTCTGGCCAAACCATGGAGTTCCCTTGGAGACCTTGTCCCACAGGCGGGCACCATCTGCTACTCTTTCTCCATATGTGCATCACAGA
Organism: Mastomys coucha; assembly: GCF_008632895.1. Classification (NCBI taxonomy): domain Eukaryota; kingdom Metazoa; phylum Chordata; class Mammalia; order Rodentia; family Muridae; genus Mastomys; species Mastomys coucha. The sequence continues at coordinate 53,651,843 of NW_022196898.1, read as the reverse complement.
CGCCCTTCTCCCTGGGTCAGATGCTCAGCCTTTTGCCACCTGGGGCTAGCAAGCATCTCAGAAAAGTATGTGCTCCCCAGTGGAGCAAGCAAGCTCCAGGACAAGCCTTTGGTTAACAGCATGGTGGTCATGTGATACAGATGGAAAGGCTGGATACAGGGATGAAGGCTCTCGAAAATATGCAACAGAGGCCTGATGGGACCGAGGTCAGATACCGGTGACTCTTGGGGGGAGGGGTGAAGCAGCAAGGTGGAGGTGGTAGAGAGCTAGGCTGAGGATGCTGGGCTAGATCGGCAATCGGTCTGAGGGACTCCCTATGTGCTGCTTGTTCATATGGATCTTCTTCAAGCTCCAGTCTAGCCTCTGTTAGCTCACCTCTGATTCTGTTTTCTGTGAAATAGGCAGGGACAGGAGGAGAACGTTGGCAAAATGCAGCTTGTTGTCATGAGGGGGCCATAGCAAATTAAGGAGCTAAGAGATTAGGTATTGGAGCCTGTACATGGTCACTAGGTATCCCAGTCAGCACATATTGTGCTCTTTCCTGCCTGGACTTTTGTATCTTTTTTTTTTTTTTTTTTTTTTTTTTTTTTTTTTTTTTTTTTTTTTTTTTTTTTTTTTTTTTTTTTTTTTTTTTTTTTTTTTTTTTTTGGTTTTTTGAGACAGGGTTTCTCTGTGTAGCCCTGGCTGTCCTGGAACTCACTCTGTAGACCAGGCTGGCCTCGAACTCAGAAATCCACCTGCCTCTGCCTCCCAAGTGCTGGGATTAAAGGCGTGCGCCACCACCGCCTGGCTACTTTTGTATCTTGTTTACATTCCTCTCCTCTGTTCTGAGCGATACTGAGACCACCTTCTGCATTCTGGGGTGGCAGGGAGGGGGATGTCCTTCAACTTCTTCTCCCACCCCCATCTTCTGAGGACTAGTTCTCCTTCTCCCACTAGCTACATCTAACTCAGTCTTAGACTTACAGGCCTGGCAGGCCACCCTCCCTAGCCTCTGTCCCGCCCAAGGTGGACTAGAGTCAGATAGGCCTGTGTGTAAGCCAGTGCACCTTCTCCATCTCTCCCTCTCTCCTTCTTACCCTTCCCCCTCCAGCTGACAGACTTCCAGCCATCACAAGCTTCCTGAGTCTCATTTACTTAACCTGAAAAAATGAACAATAGGAACTTCTTACATAGGGCTTTTATGAAAATCCAGCCCATCACAGCATTTTCAGAGCTAGACAGCCTCTTTTCTGATAGACAGCCTCTAGTTACCCTGCACAAATGCAAGCCGGTCACTACTGGGCTGCTCTTGCTGTCAGTTCATCTTTAGCTAGCACCTTTGAGTTCCTGTTCTGCCTTTGGGGACTCCAGAGCTCGTCTGATCCTGTACCAACATGACAGATCTCTAAGTTCCTCGGGCATAGCCTGCCTCCTCATCTCATTTGGCATAAACTGCTGGTGGCTGTTTCCCAGTTGCTTTTCCCTCTTCCCCTCAGCTGCCAGCTCTGTATAATGTGGTTTTGGAGTCAGGGTCCACGTGCAAGCCTCTAGCTATGTGACTTCAAGGCAGCGAGAGTCTCTAAGCCTCAGCAATACCCAGGCCTCATTGGCACATTTGGGTTCATGTCTTTCCAGTACCAGGTGTGACCTCCACCAAGGCAGGCCTGGCATAGTGTAATGTCATCGCCCAGAAGAGGGCTCCACTGCTCTGCGTGGCCCCAGGGCTTGCTGGGCACATGGCCAGCTGTTTAAAGGACACCTTAGGGTGGAGGGCTAAATTCAAACCACATTTCCAAGATAGGGTTTTCCTTGAACTTTTTTTTAACAGGGCTGAATTTCTGGGTCCCCCACATTGTTAACAATTACTTCTAACATAGTCTCAGGTACTTAAACCTGCTCCACAGCCTGGAGCCAATTTAGTGTTTCCAGCGAGTGGCAGAAAATTCTGAAGAGTCCTTTCATATCTTACAAGTTTGCAGCCCCAGGGCTCAGAGCTTCTGGGCTGGGTTTGATTTAGCTCAGTAAATTCAGCCAACTCTTGATCATTCCCAAAAGTATATTTTTTTCCTCCTTTTTTTCTCTGGAAAGAGGAGATGGGACCACATATGAGATCTAGCTTGCCTGACTGAGCATGGGCTGAAAAGACGGATACAGTAGGTGTCCCCTGTCTGCCAGGCATAGGAGACTGGGGGCTTCTTTGGTCTCTGCTCTCTGAGCCTTTGCATCTCTGTCTCTTCACTCTCTCACACCCTCCTCTGGCCCTGAGGAGAAACTCGGACACCAGTTTAGGATCCCTCTATTTCCACATTTCCCTCTTGCCCTCTAGAAACATGCTAGTGACAGCGGGGACTTTTGTCTACCTGGTCTCCTCTGCTTCTCTAGTGCTCCTCCCAATGTTAGCCACTGTCAGGTTTATTACAAATTTTATGAATGAATGAATGCTTATCTGATCCTTTGTCAGTCCATGCCTCTCAGCTCCCCATGTCCACAATGGTCCAGCCAGGCCTCCTTGACCTGGTATCTAAACAGCTCCAAAGCCCAGGTGGCCTTTGGGGATGCTTTATCTCCACACCACCCTCTCTCTACACGGGGGAGGAGGGGAGCCCTTGAGGGTGCTCTCTCCTCCTACCTCTGTCTGTCTGTGTCGGGGGAGGAAGATGGGGAGATGCAGAGAGAAAGAGAGGGAAGAAGAGAGAGAGAGAGAGAGA